>NC_139628.1:2648591-2688591 GCF_964638095.1 Poromitra crassiceps
TAACACTATTTAGCAAAAAAAGGGAAGGTTAGCAAACAGTTAGAGCTGTAGCAGCAGAGTGGAAAGAAAAAGCACTAAGATGCGAGTGTGTGTGTGTGTGTGTGTGTGTGTGTGTGTGTGTGTGTGTGTGTGTGTGTGTGTGTGTGTGTCTGTCTGTACCGTGATGTTGGCGAACCCCGGGCTGCTGGCCCACACGCTCTCGGCGCCGGAGGCATGGCCTACGATGGCGGCCTCCTCCACGTGCACCAAACCCTCGCTGTTCGCCGCCTTCAGACTGGTGATGTACTGATCCCACGACATGCTGTCAAATGACCACAGATCAATATACATAACCAATACACTGCTCAATATGCATAACCAATACACTGCTCAATATGCATAACCAATACACTGATCGATACATAATGTATAACCAGTTATCAATACACAATTCAGTCTGCTGCTGTACTGATCCCACGACATACTGTCACATGACCAATACAGTGATCAATAGCCACCTGATCCAGAACCAATACAGTTAATCAATACACAAAGCAGTACAGTGGATACACAGGCAGCTTTTAACATGGCTGTCAATCATCAATACACAGAGATAGTGTAGCATTTTTTTTTTAAACCAAATGGTTTAAAAAAAATGGGGGCATTTACAAATTTTGGGAACACTTAAAAAATGATTAGTAGTGCATAAAGTTTCTAAAGCGTAGTGTGAACAACAGCACTGTTTGTGTGAGGGTGTTGTTCTTCTGGCAACCAGCAGGTGCTGAGTGTGTGTTAGAGATGGACATAGAAATGTAATGAATTGAATGGAAATCAAATGATCAAAATCTTGGGGGCTGTTTGCCCCTCGATCACAGCATGCTGTTTGTTCCTGTTCCAGAGACGACAGTTTAAAAATATAGCCTTCTTAGCTAATTCTGTCTAATGGCAAAAAGAAATCCGCACACTGTGTAGACGTGCTCCCAGTTAATTTACTGTTTTAACATTTCTATGTATACGATCTTCATCAGAAATAGATAAACAGTCCCTTTAAATAAACAAGTAAACTAAAAACTACAAAACTACACAACTCAATTAGCAACTCTTTCTGTCTCTGAGTGTGTGTGTGTGTGTGTGTGTGTGTGTGTGTGTGTGTGTGTGTGTGTGTGTGTGTGTGTGTGTGCGTCTGTGTGTGTTTGAGTGAGTGTGCGTGTGTGTTTGTGTGTGTGTGTGCGTCTGCGTGTGTTTGAGTGAGTGAGTGTGCGTGTGTGTGTGCATGCGTGGGAGTGTGTGTGTGTGTGTGTGTGTGTGTGTGTGTGTGTAGGTTACCTGGACAGCTAGACTCTGGCTGGGAGGAGAAGACAAAAGGAGGAGGAGAGAAGTCGACTGACGAGACAAGGAAGAAGAGTTACCTTTTATACCCCAGTGGCCCCGCCCAGCCTGCAGGCACCAAGGTCTCTCTACCGCTCGCTCGCTCTCTCTCTCTCTCTCTCTCTCTCTCTCTCTCTACTAGGAAGTAAAACAAGGGCGGGGTTGATTTAGAACTGCAAAATCATGAATTGGACATTTTAAGCCAAAGGCTAATGACTCAGTTTAGGAGCGAAAACCACTTAGTTGTGTAATAATTCCCATAAATGTAAAAGGCCTAGGCTAGGGCATATACTTCATACTATACACTTAAACCAGTCACATGATCACTTCACTAGCCACTTGACTCACTACACACACACACACACACACACACACACACACACACACACACACACACACACACACACACACACACACACACACACACACACACACACACACACACACACACACAATACTACTCTAAGGTGAAATGTGTTAACTATGCAATGACTGTGTAATAGCTGTTTCAAAGCTTTGGTCATATAGATTGTGCAATATCTGACTTATGGCCTTGTTTACAATCCAGTGTGGTTATATAGACTGTATAGATATACAATTGTTTTGTTCTTCTATACATATTTATAACGGTCACTCTACATCACACGTATAATAGCAGTTACTTGTTTTCTCTGTCAACTCACTGTTCTTGCTGGCTTGTGTTAGCTTTTAATGCATAGCTTTTCTTTTATATTGAGAGCAACGTATAACGGAGTCACATCTCCTGTGTGTTTACAGTTCATACTCGATCAATAAAGCTGATTCTGATTCTGATATTGTGCAGATCTGAAGTTTGAAAATGGTTAATCACAAACCCAACATATTAAGAAACGTGCTGTGTAGAGGCAGGTTCAACAGTCTGACCCTCCACCTCAGCAGTGGCTGTCACACACCCACATGACATGACACGTCACACCAGCAATGCATTCTGCTCCTTGTAGTTCAGTTGCTGGTCAGCACTAAAGCAGCAGTCCCTGAAATAATCCTACAACTAACATTTAACCGGCAGCATGTAAGAAACACTACATATATATGTATGTGTCTATATACATGCATCTATAGGCCTATATCTATATTTATAGTCTATCAAACTTTATTTGGCTATGTTTCTAATGTCTCTCCCTTCCTCTTTATCTCTCTGTCTCCAGACCATTCTCTCTCTCTCTCTCTCTCTCTCTCTCTACTCTTACAAACACACACACACACACACACACACACACACACACACACACACACACACACACACACACACACACACACACACACACACACACACAGAAATACTTGTGCTAGTTCAGACCTGTGTGTTTGATCAGGAGAGAGAGGCGGGCTGGGCGCGCCCTTCAGCGAGCAGCAGGCCCTCAGAGCAGGGCCGTGTGCACAACATTCTGACCAGGGGGCCAGGGGATCGGGAAGGGGGGGGGACTAGCGCCTCCTCTGGTCGGCCGGGGCGCCTGTTCGGGGGGAGGGGAACTGGGGGAATAGCGTGATCCTCCAACACGGTATACGTCCTGCCAGTGAAACCCCTCGCTGTCAGGTGAAAAGAAGCGGCTGGTGACTGCACATGTATGGGAGGAAGCATGGTGCTAGTCTGCAGCTCTCCCCCGGGGAGGAATCTGAAAAAGAAAAAAGTCAATTTGTTGCCTAAACCTAACCAAGGTTTTATTTGTGATGAAAAGGCAGCGAGATTTTCAAATTAATCCACGTTTTGTTTCAAATGTACGGTGATCTTGAACATATCCCTGGTTTTCAGACATGTTTTATTCTGGCAATTGGGTTGAACCATTAGGCCGTGAAAAAGAGGGAGATTTTCTGGGAGATCGGTGAATGGCCCCTCAACGCCCCCCCCCCCCATATAACCCTACAGCAGAAAATCATCGAATAAATACAAGGATGTAAAGTAAATGACTTTGAATTAGGCTTAAATTCATATCTAGCTCACAGCAAAATGCAACACCAAGGCTGTATAGATGAAGGGACAGAGCAGACTACTTTTTGAGGAAGCTCAGATCCTTCGATGTATGCAGCAGGATGTTGCATATGGTTTATCTGTCTGTTGTGGCGAGTGCAATAGTCTTTACAGCCACCTGCTGGGGCAGAAGCATCAGAGGAACTGAACACACTGATAAAGAGAGCTGGGGCCCCCCTGCTGAAACCCCTGCTGGAGGTGGTGGTGGAGAGAAGGATGTTGCACAAAAACTTCTCAAAATAATGGATGACACAAGTATGTTGTGTAGGGGGTGTGTTGTGTCACACAAACACACCCCCTACACAGTGTTGGGGGTGTGTTGTGTCACACAACATACTGACTGGACAACAGAGTGTTTTCAGTCAGAGGCTCCGGCAGCTCCCATGCAGTAAAGACCGTTCCGGTTTCGTGCCCACCGCAATAACCATATATCATACCACCGCATTAACCATATCATATCTCCCATACATGCATCCCTCTCTCCTCTCCTCCCCTCCTATAATGTGAACTAAACACACATTGCTTATGCACATTACACACTGTACACTATCTTTGTCCACATACTGTAGCAGCACACGTGTACTCTGTAGCCTACTTGCACAGTCATGGTAATAATTATAATATAATATAATATAATATAATATAATATAATATAATATAATATAATTAATATAATATAATATAATATAATATAATATAATATAATATAATATAATATAATAATATGATCTACATTGGACAGTTACTAGTAGTATGTAATTATCTATATATTGTTTTTTTAAGTATGTATATACTGTATTATATAATTATAGAGTCAGTTGACAGCCGTAACAGGGACGGCACCCGGGTAGCAGTATGGGTTAGCGCCCCAACAATCCACGAGAGGCCTTTTAGGAGGGCCATTCAAGCTGCAAGTGGAGTCTGCAGTGCCACCAATTACTGGTACTGCATGGTGTCCACTAAGATACCATCACATCGGAATGAGATGTTTGGAGCGGGGGAGTCTGGTGCAGCGCACAGGTCCTAGACCTGGTGAGACGAGGGAGGAGCCCGGCCGGGTGGCAACCCACAGAGCCCGGTCCCTCTACGTACCAGAGCCCCCCCCCCCCGGTCCCGGCAGAGTAGTTCCGGAGCAGCGGATTGAGTGGCCCTGACCGCGTGACCACCTTCGACCCTTCCTAGAGGGCTGACCGTGGGACGTAAGTTGGGGCTTGGCCAGCCCCGGCTGGGTCGCCTGGACGAGGGTGTATGATGTTGCGAGACCCGAAACATCCTATGACCCCAGGGTACATCACTGAGGATACGTCCCAGTTGCATCCATGCAATGTTTTTTTTCTTTATAGAATGTTTATAGTATATTTATATTTATTTATATTATGCTGCTTTCACCGGCACCTACCTTTGTGTGTGTTTTTTCTGTGTGTTTTTGATATAAGTATGGTGTGTTACTGTCTGTCTATCTATCTATCTATCTATCTATCTATCTATCTATCTATCTATCTATCTATCTATCTATCTATCTATCTATGCACTGAGAAGTCCTTCAATCCAATGTGATGCACTTGTGAAGGCTAAGAGCTACCAGGTTTCATGATCAAGTTAAATATTAAGTCGCCTATTCATGTCATCTGTATTAATCACGAAATGATCAGCTATTTTCATTACCTTTGCTTGAATATAGAGAATTGCACAGTTGTCCACAATTGTAATCAGGGGGGTAGTGATAAATACAGAGGTGGGCAAACTATCCAAGCTGAGTAGTTTATCCACCTTGGCTTGTTTGCCCTCATTGATTGATACAGTTGATCTGAAAATAGGTGAGTAAACTATCTGTCTCATTTCAAAGGGGTGGTTAAACTGTGTTTAACCTCCACTACACCCCTGATTGTAATGCACAGTACAGACAGTAGATAATGTGCTTGATGGTATCTGAGATAACCCTACATTATTGTTGGGTTGTACCTGGCATTCTTTACACTAAGATAAACGGGAACATTTTGAGGTTTTTGTCATTTATAGGTTATTATTATTGATTATTGATTTTCATTGTCTGGCCCCACTTGACACCAGATTGGGTTGCCTGTGGCCCGTGGACTAAAATGAGTTTGACACCCCTGAGGTAGAGTAAAGCACAAGCCTGTGGCCTGTCGGGTGTCATAGCCATGTCTGTTATATGTGGAGATGAGTTGTGAGAACAAGCAATAAGGTTGACGCAAGATATGATCAAAGCCAACATCTAAAATGACAACTAAAGCAACTTGCGAAAGGCATGGTGGTGGCTGATGTGGCGAGCAGTTAGAAACAGGAAGGTGTCACACCGAGTGAGCATACTTCATCTTCTTGGGACCCGGTGACGTATGGCCAGCTTGAGCGAGCGCAGTGACGAGTGACGCACGACAGCACGTCAGGGAGGGTCGTTTGGTTGGGTTGCCAGGTACCACGACGCATATCCTACACTTTGGACATAGTAGCCTATTACAGAAACTGTGAAACACCCATTTGAGTTGTATCAGTATGAAAACAGGGGAAATGCAGGAGCATTGACTATATGGGGGCCCAAAGCAGGAGAAAGGGTTACAAATAGGGAGACTGGGAGTGTTTGCAGGTATATTGAACCAACAGCCAGCTAGCTGTCTGATAGCCTTATCAGAGAGGTGAGTCACACTGTGCTGCATGTGAAATGAGATTCCAATCAAAGAAAACAAACACAACCAAACAACACTTCCTGTTTCTGCTCACACATCCCCATTTGTTTTCTGAGACGCTGTGAAATATCACACATTCACATCACATTTCAGTTGTGCTCCATGCAGTGTTTTTATCTTCTACACTTGATTTCGTATTCAATTGTGTTTTCACTTTGTTTGATATAACTGTCGTGTTCCTCATGATCATCACTGTTACATGGAGCGTGCTGATTGGACGCTTCGCGACTTCCTCTGTCTGTCTGTGTGTGAGAGAGAGGGAGAGAGAGAGAGAGAGAGAGAGAGAGAGAGCTGAGCCAAATCAAAGGGACGAGTCTATACAAGCCACTGAATCCACACCCTTGGAAAGCACGCACGCACACGCACACACACACACACACACACACACACACACACACACACACACACACACACACACATGCGCGTGCGCACACACACACACATGCATGCACAGATTAAATCTTGCACATAGTTCACAGAAAAATTTAATTTCTTCAGCCTGCAGCGTGGAACACACACACACACACACACACACACACACACACACACACACACACACACACACACACACACACACACACACACACACACACGTTTGTACAGCTAGTGAGGACATTCATTGACATAACGCATTCCCTAGTCCCTAACCCTAACTCTCTAAGCCTAACCTAAACCTTACCCATCACAATAAATACCCAACCCTAACCCTATAACCCTAACCCTGACCCTGACCCTAACCCTGACCTGAACCCACTTCTAAGATAACCCTTCAAACCAAGTCTTAACCTTCAAACAGCCCTTTGAAGGTGTGTGAGACAGTGAGGACCGGCCAAAGTGTCCTCGCTTTCCTCAATGTCCTCACTTCACAGGTAGATCACTCACATTGGTCCTCACATACACACACACACACACACACACACACACACACACCCGCACGCACGCACGCACGCACGCACACACACACACACACACGCACACACACACACACACACACACACACACACACACGCACGCGCACTTGCGCACAAAAACACATTGCCTCTAACCTTCTCCCAGCACACACATACTGTACATCTGCACCATCAGCAACCACCCCGTCTCTCCCTCCCTCTGCTTCTCTCTCTCTCAGTCTCTCACTCTCTCTCTTTCTCTCCCCCGTCTCTCTCCCTTCCCCCCCTCTCTCACTCACTCTCTCTCTCCCCTCCCTCTGCTTCTCTCTCTCTCTCAGTCTCTCACTCTCTCTCTTTCTCTCCCCGTCTCTCTCCCTTCCCCCCCTCTCTCTCTCTCCTCTCTCCCTCCCTCTGCTTCTCTCTCTCTCACTCTCTCACTCTCTCTCTTTCTCTCCCCCATCTCTCTCCCTCCCCCCCCCTCTCTCTCTCTGCTCTCTCCCTCCCTCTGCTTCTCTCTCTCTCAGTCTCTCACTCTCTCTCTTTCTCTCCCCGTCTCTCTCCCTTCCCCCCCTCTCTCTCTCTCCTCTGTCCCTCCCTCTGCTTCTCTCTCTCTCACTTTCTCACTCTCTCTCTTTCTCTCCCCCATCTCTCTCCCTTCCCCCCCTCTCTCTCTCTGCTCTCTCCCTCCCTCTGCTTCTCTCTCTCTCAGTCTCTCACTCTCTCTCTTTCTCTCCCCCATCTCTCTCCCTTCCCCCCTCTCTCTCTCTCCTCTCTCCCTCCCTCTGCTTCTCTCTCTCTCAGTCTCTCACTCTCTCTCTTTCTCTCCCCCGTCTCTCTCCCTCCCCCCCTCTCTCTCTCTCCTCTCTCCCTCCCTCTGCTTCTCTCTCTCTCAGTCTCTCACTCTCTCTCTTTCTCTCCCCCGTCTCTCTCCCTTCCCCCCCTCTCTCCCTCCCTCTGCTTCTCACTCTCTCACTCTCTCTCTTTCTCTCCCCCATCTCTCTCCCTTCCCCCCTCTCTCTCCTCTCTCCCTCCCTCTGCTTCTCTCTCTCAGTCTCTCACTCTCTCTCTTTCTCTCCCCCATCTCTCTCCCTTCCCCCCCCTCTCTCTCTCCTCTCTCCCTCCCTCTGCTTCTCTCTTTCTCACTCTCTCACTCTCTCTCTTTCTCTCCCCCATCTCTCTCCCTTCCCCCCTCTCTCCCCTCTCTCACTCACTCTCTCTCTCCCCTCCCTCTGCTTCTCTCTCTCTCACTCTCAGACTTTTCTCTCCCCCGTCTCTCTCCCTTCCCCCTCTCTCTCTCCTCTCTCTGACACAGTAAACTGTCTTGTCTTTAGCCCTAGCCTCTCCAAAACACCTTCTGTTCTTGAGCTGTAGCTTGAGAAGACTCAGTTCCGTTAGCCTGAACAAACCGTTAGCTAAGCGAACTAGCCAGCAAAGCAAACACACTGGTGTTACTAATGTGAACATGCTAATGCTAGCTCAGGGGTGTCAAACTCAATTTCATCCTGGGCCACTTTAGCATGATGCCCTCAAAGGGCCGGTTGTAAATCTAACAAGATATAAATGTATCTAGCCTATTGTTATCATATTACTTAATTGCCTCTGATTCGATTATTGTTTTCTTTTAATAATTACTGTAATAACTAGCTCTGAAAGCAGAGTTATAGGGAAATAATGGCAAACAAACAACTAGCAGCCTACAACTATTAGAGCTAATTAGAATTGTATTAGGCAAATTGTATTCTTTGCTAGCTCTGAGGTGAGGTGCCGGGTCGGATTTGGCCCCCGGGCCTTGAGTGTGACAGATGTGCGCTAGCTGCTACCACAGTAGATATGCTAGCTAGTCTGCTAATCAAATGACAGTGATCTTACCTGACCAGATACTTTTGTTAGCTATAACAAGCTCACATTAGAGCTACTATAGCCTAAGGGGTCTTTCACACCTAGGCTACGTTGTTTGGTCCGGACTATTAGGACTCCCCCAGACCACAGTCTGGATCAAATTGGACCATGTTTGGGTTTGTTTGTGATGAAATGTATTTTTTGGATGGTTGGACAAATTAACTTACAGGAAGTTAAGCTCCATCCAGTCCTCAAAATACAGATTCTGGTTGTGCATGTCTGAGCCAGTGATGAGCCCTTTGTTGGGACCCCGACATCCTTTCCTTTTTTTTCTGGCCTGGGACAAAAACCCAGAGGAGAAAAGTCAACAACATTCACAATTCTTTCATAATGAAATGTTTGATTTTTTTTTTTTTTTTTTAACCAATCTGACCTCAAAAGGACTCCACAGTTGCTCTTCATGATGTCAATAGAGTAATGGCCTCTGTGCCCTAAAAAATGCCAAAGGCCAAATGGCCTTGCACCTAAAACTACGAAAGTCACACCCTCACACTCCGGAAGATGGGGGGGGGGGGGGGGGCAGCCTACTGGGTTAGAGGTTCATTGAGGCTTTATTTCAGTGTGTGTGAGGAGCGTCGAGAATAGAAGATGGATATAAGAATAGAATGTCAAAATGTGAAATGCAGTGATCAGGTTAACTCAGGGTGTGAACAGACATGCTCTCATTTCTCGTCAAACACACACACACACACACACACACACACACACACACACACACACACACACGCACACACACACACACACACACTTCCTGTCAGTAACGGTATACTGGCTTCCTGAGTCAAGTCGAGAGAGCGAGGGCGAGCGACACAAGAGGAAGTGGTTCTCTCTCTGCCACACACACACAGACACACACAGACACACACACACACACACACACACACACACACACACACTCACACACACAGCCACTTTAAGGAACATGAAAGGTAAAAAAAAGTTTCTGTGTGTGTGTGTGTGTGTGTGTGTGTGTGTGTGTGTGTGTGTGTGTGTGTGTGTGTGTGTGTGTGCGCTCGTGCGCGTGTGTGTATGTGTGTGTGTGTGTGTGTGTGTGTGCAGCTCTCACTGTTGCCCTTTTAAGGCAAGATGGAGGCAAGAGTGAAGAAGAAGAAAAATGACAATGAACACTGAGTGAATGTGGGAAAATAATAAATACACAGTAGATTTAGTAGCCTACATAATAATAGTTAGAGGTGTTATAATATCTAATGGACAGTAAATTATAGTCAGTATTGTAGAGGTATAGATCAATCATCTGTTCTTAATGGATGTTTTTGGATCTGCAGTGAACAGAAAGAGGGAGATTCAGGTTAGACGGAGACCTCAGGGGGTTCACTGAACCCTCTAGTGGCCGTAGCCCAAAGTGCATGTTGGGATTTAAATATTATACCGGTAGTACATTTAAAATGTTAAAGTCCCCGTGTGTTCTCTGTGATATGGTAGAGCCTCTCGGGGCCTCGGGCACAGCAACCAGAGGTGCTGTTGCAGGGCACAGCCACCAGAGGTGCTGTCACAGGGAACTGCAAAGTGACGCTCCTGAAAATCTCCTTAGGACAAACAGTCCTCACTGTACAGGGGTCAAAATGTGGAACTCACATTAAACAGGAACATGGCTGGGAGCATTTTAAAACCAATATAAAGGAGTTGCTGCCATTGTTCCTATAATTGACTGTGTTCGTGGGTCTGTGGGTTATGATCTATACAATGTTTATATCCTTTGTGTATGATTGTTTGTGTTGTTCTATGGTTGATTGATTGACTGATTGATTGACCAATTTGATGTTATCCTTGTTTATGTTTACTGTGTATTTTACTGTCTTTAACTGGACTTTGCCAGGTGCTTTTAATAACATATAGGGACGGGCAATGCAAATTAGCCTTGGCTAGATGATACAGACTCTGGCAAATGTTATATGTTATGTGTGATGTACTGTATCTGTCCCTTTATAAATAAATTAAATATCGTCGCTGTTGGGCATAAAGCTATTTTTCAGAAGGAAGAAAAACATACCCATTTTAACATAGTGTAATAATAACATGTAATAATATAATGTACCATCTTTCGCTGGTCCAGAGTACCTGAAACTTGCACAGGTTATTTTTGGGTACCCATAAGCCTATTATGGGAGAGAGAAAAATGGCGGAATTTGAAGATACAAGGTTTACGCCCGACCGCGACAATATTATCTTTATTTTTCAATAATAACACAGAACTATTCATTTATTGTGATGCTTTGCTCTCAAAGGTCAACTAACTGTCTGACATCAGATTGTTTTCATAAAACATTGTTCTGGTCTAATTTCCAAAACAGTATGGGAGACAGACAGTATGGGAGACAGACAGTATGGGAGACAGACAGTATGGAAGACAGACAGTATGGAAGACAGACAGTATGGGAGACAGACAGTATGGGAGACAGACAGTATGGGAGACAGTATGTGAGGTGGGTGTGACTGTATCTGTATCTGTATCTGGGCATCTCATGCAGGACAGGCAAAGAGCTTACAGTATGTTACAGCTTCTTGACACAGAACGGCTCCAACAAGCCTGGGAACATCTCTGAGATCAAGCTGAGACAAACATCAAGGACCCTAAACTGACACTAATTAGACCACAGACTCAATCTGATAAGATTTTATCTTTTAGAAGTTTTATTACAGAAAGTGTATGAAACCCATGACCAAAAAGTCATATTCTGTCATTGTTACATGATGGAATTATAGTCTAAATAAAGTGTTCTTCTTTTTGCTGGGTACCCCCTGGAACTCCCCCAATGACCCCTGGGGGTCCCTGGACCCCACCTTGAGAAGCCCTGATCTACATCATAACATGTAAACATTAGATAGTGTCCATGTTATAACTCATCTACATTATAACATGTACACATTAGATAGTGTCCATGTTATAACTGATCTACATTATAACATGTAAACCTTAGATAGTGTCCATGTTATAACTGATCTACATCATAACATGTAAATATTAGATAGTGTCTATGTTATAACTGATCTACATTATAACATGTAAACATTAGATAGTGTCCATGTTATAACTGATCTCATAACATGTAAACATTAGATAGTGTCCATGTTATAACTGATCTACATTATAACATGTAAACATTAGATAGTGTCCATGTTATAACTGATCTACATCATAACATGTAAATATTAGATAGTGTCTATGTTATAACTGATCTACATTATAACATGTAAACATTAGATAGTGTCCATGTTATAACTGATCTCATAACATGTAAACATTAGATAGTGTCCATGTTATAACTGATCTACATTATAACATGTAAACATTAGATAGTGTCCATGTTATAACTGATCTACATTATAACATGTAAACATTAGATAGTGTCCATGTTATAACTGATCTACATTATAACATGTAAACATTAGATAGTGTCCATGTTATAACTGATCTACATCATAACATGTAAACATTAGATAGTGTCCATGTTATAACTGATCTACATTATAACATGTAAACATTAGATAGTGTCCATGTTATAACTGATCTACATCATAACATGTAAACATTAGATAGTGTCCATGTTATAACTGATCTACATTATAACATGTAAACATTAGATAGTGTCTATGTTATAACTGATCTACATCATAACATGTAAATCTTAGATAGTGTCTATGTTATAACTGATCTACATTATAACATGTAAACATTAGATAGTGTCCATGTTATAACTGATCTACATCATAACATGTAAATATTAGATAGTGTCTATGTTATAACTGATCTACATTATAACATGTAAACATTAGATAGTGTCCATGTTATAACTGATCTCATAACATGTAAACATTAGATAGTGTCCATGTTATAACTGATCTACATTATAACATGTAAACATTAGATAGTGTCCATGTTATAACTGATCTCATAACATGTAAACATTAGATAGTGTCCATGTTATAACTGATCTACATTATAACATGTAAACATTAGATAGTGTCCATGTTATAACTGATCCACATTAACTTGCTGTCTCCAAATTCTGCTTCCTGTACAGGTATTCGTCAGCAATCGACACCCGCCCCCACACACACACGCACGCACGCACACACATGCACGCACGCACAGCACACACGCACGCACAAACAGACACGCACGCACGCGCGCACACACACACAGCTTCAGTTTAGCAAAGTAAATCAGCGACGACAAAACTGATATTTTCCTTGATCATGAGCCACAACATAGACTACAACAGAGTCATATATTAGTTTATTTTAGGACAATAATTACATGTTAAACAACACATTTATAACAAAACACATTAGAAAATAAGTGAAAACAGAACTCTAAGAAACCATAATAGTAGAAAAAAAATCCGCTTAAAATCTTGTGGTTTTAATGTGAACCTTGTTCACTGTTTTGTTGTGTGCAGTGTAATACTTCATTATATTGTTTTGTATTTTCTGTATGTTGCAGGGACCCCAGGAAGAATAGTCTGAATAGTCAGACTATAATAACCAATAAACCATATAACAAAGATCCAAAAGAGATATTTTAAACATGTCATCATAAACAACAACTATCTGGTTTAATATTTAAATCACTTTATTTTCTAAGTCAAATTTTCCAGACAGGACCTGAGTGGTGTTCAAACATTGTGCTGACAGTGATTGGTTAATGTGTTCTTTACAGTCAAACAAATCATAACTCTAATGAAATACAAACTGTAATATTCTTACATTAAGATGCAACTCTGTGTGTGTGTGTGTGTGTGTGTGTGTGTGTGTGTGTGTGTGTGTGTGTGTGTGTGTGTGTGTGTGTGTGTGTGTGTGTGTGTGCGTGCGTGCGTGCGTGCGTGCGTGTGTGTGTGTGTGTGTGTGTGTGTGTGTGATCCTGTACAGAGTGAAGCATCATCTCAGCAGCTGTCTTTGGTCACAGTGTGAGTGTTTCTCTCTCTCACTCCTCTGACAAGATACACTGAGGAACCAGACCGGAGCCAGAACCCAGCGTAGAGAGGTTCAGTGAATGTGGAATGGAAGGTGTGGTTGTGGATCAGTGTCTCAGAGGAAACTGTGTAGTAGAAGGACAGAGAGCCAGCAGGCCAGTCAAGATACACTGCTACTCTGTCAGAGCGGGAGGAGGAGGGGAGAGGTATGACTGTTTCTCTGTTATTGTGCTGGGCAGAGTAAACATCGTCAGAGCAGTCCAGAATCCAGGACTTTCATTCCGTCCAAGCTTGCAGTCATCACCCTCTCCTCTCCTGCTGATTCCTCTGTAAGTCACTCCGATATGAACCTCTCCTTTCCTCTCGACCTCAAAGTAAGAGCGACCAGTCAGACCATTTATACACAGCAGCTGATGATAGTAGTCAAATCTCTCTGGGTGATCAGGATATGGCTGTTTCTCTTCCACCCTCGTCACCTCTCTGTTGTCTTCAGACAGGAGGAGCTTTCTCTGTGCTGTGTTTGGGTCCAGTGTGAGTTCACAGGCATCTGATGGAGACAACAAGACTCAATACAGCAGCAGAGTATCATCTAATTAATACACCAGTTGTGTTTATTGTTACCTTATTAATAACTTCACTTCACTTCACCAGTTTCATTTTGAAAATACTTTATATTAATTTATTGATTTAAAGAAAAGGTAACCAACCTCTGAAGGGGCTTACATGAGGTTTAACAATTGGTAAAATATGATGAAAAGAGACAAATTAGAACAGGATACAGGTTTGAATTCAGATTCAGATATTATCCCATATGGTGAAATTCATTTGGTCCAGACAGTGCTCCAGACATAAAATACCCTATACACAGTAAAGACAATGGATAATCATAATAAAGCATATTTGCTGAGATAAAACCAACAATAACACAACAACATGTTATCCCTATACAAAATATATCAAAGTGCAATGTGCAAAGTGAGCAGCTAAGCGACCTGTTGGTTTACACCTGCATGTCATACAGGCTGATACCCTGTGGAATGATAGACTTCTTGTATCTGCTTGTTTTGAGTTGTTTTTGTTGAAGTATCTTTCTCTCACTCTGTCTCTCTATGTGTGTGTGTGTGTGTGTGTGTGTGTGTGTGTGTGTGTGTGTGTGTGTGTGTGTGTCTGTGTGTGTGTGTGTGTGTGTGTGTGTGTCTGTGTGTGTGTGTCTGTGTGTGTGTGTGTGTGTGTGTGTGTGTGTGTGTGTGTGTCTGTCTGTGTGTGTGTGTGTGTGTGTGTGTGTGTGTGTGTGTGTGTGTGTGTGTGTGTGTGTGTGTGTGTGTGTGTGTGTGTGTGTGTGTGTGTGTGTGTGTGTCTCTCTCATCGGCTCCCCCCAGGGAAGTGTACTTAGTTTGCTACTGTACATACTGCTAACATACGACTGCTCAGCCTGGAACCTGAGCAATCACATCGTGAAGTTCACTGACGACACGGCAGTGGTAGGGCTCATCACAAACAACGATGAGTCTGTGTACAGACAGGAAGTGGAGAAATTAAAGGCATGGTGCGACAAAAACAACCTCTCCATCAATGTGAAGAAGACAAAGGAGATGATAATAGACTTCAGGAAATCCAGCTCCACCCCCCCTCCCCTCATCATCGGGGGAGCAGCTGTTGAAGTTGTCCCATGTTTTAAATATCTGGGAGTGCACATCTCCGACACTCTCACATGGAGCCTGAACACAACCAGTACAGTGAAGAAGGCCAACCAACGCCTCTACTTCCTGAGGAGGCTGAAGCGTGCTGGCCTCGGCACCTCAGTCCTCATCTCCTTCTACAGGTGTGTGGTGGAGAGCGTCCTCACCTCCTTCATCACTGTGTGGTATGGCAGCTGCTCTGCCGCAGACAAACACGCACTGCAGCGTGTGGTCAAAACCGCACAGAAGATCATTGGCTGCAGCCTGCCAACCATCAGTGACATCTTCCAGGACAGATGCAGGAGTAAAGCTGCGAAAATAATGAAGGACTGCACCCACCCTGCCAATGGACTGTTTGCCCCTCTCCCCTCTGGTAGGAGGCTACGCAGCATCAAAGCCAGAACCACCAGGCTCAAGAATAGCTTCTTCCCGGTGGCTGTGAGAATTATGAACAATGCATAATCACTCTAACGTTATAGTCTTTAGTTTTTCTCGTATCTAATTATATACATATATATTAATATCTTTTATATATAGTACATAGCATGTATTATATCTATATATGTATATATCAAAATGCTGCTCGTGCAATATACTGCTGCTATTTCTCATAACGTTTACCTTATTATTACTTTTTTTACGTATCTAATTATATACATATATATTATTTTTTTATATATATAGTACATAGTATGTATTATATCTATATATGTATATATTTAAAATCTGCTGCTCCTGTAATGAATGCTGCCACACTCCTCGCACTTTAATGCCGCCAGTTGTGAGCGAAACAAAATGAACTTTAAGTGGCTCCTTGTTGAGCGAAACATGCACTTTAAACTGTTTTCCTTGCTCTTACATCAGGTATTATGTTGTTTTTATGATGTCTCTAATTTATGTTTTTATATTGTTTTTCTTTCTTAGTACTCAGTTGTTTTTATGATATTTTATGATTTATGATATCCTAGTTAATCTAGTTGATCTATCCACCAGGACCTTGAGTTCATATTTCGTTCCCTCTCATGTTTCATGTTTTGGAATGACAATAAATATCCTTGAACCTTGAACCTTGAACCTTGAACCTCTCTATCTCCCTCTCACTATGAGGTACCGATGTACACTTGTAAAGTCTGACCATTTACATTCAAATGGTTCAGCTTATAAGAAAACACATTCTCTGCAATTTCCTTGTTTTTGAAGTGGCATAGTCCCCAAAGTTGAATATCGATACATCACACACACACACACACACACACACGCACACACGCACGCACGCACGCGCACACACACACACGCACACACACAGTGCCGAATTACATGCAATTCGGCAAAGCGCCACCTACTGGCAAACACAAAAAGTGGTTTATCTCGAGAACCATTCATCGGATCGACTTCAGACTTGGGGAATGTGCTTAGGGGACCTGACAGACTGCAGTGCAGAATGTCGTGCAATTCGGCATAGCACCACCTACTGGCAACACAAAAACGTGTTTCATCATGAGAACCATTTGTCGGATCGACTTCAACCTCGGGGAGCAGGCGCGGACTGCATAATCAGGCACGTCGGGCAAATGCCCGGTGGCCTGGCCTGGCCTGGCCTGCAAAAAAAAAAAAAAAAAAAAAAAAAAAATATATATATATATATATATATATATATATATATATATATATATATATATATATATACATATATATATATATATTTGTTTTGTGCCCGCAGTCAGGCCACTCACTGTAGGCCAGGTGCCGCCTACTGGTTTACTAGTGGTTTTATTACTTTATTAGTTAGTCTGAAGTAATAATTACACTTCAGGGTTAAAGTGGGTGCATCTCATTGTAAAATTGGACTCGGCCCAAATTGGGCTTTAAACGGCCCAAGTCTGGCTTCAAACGACGCAAATTGGGCTTCAAACGGCCCAAATCTGGCTTCAAACCGCCCAAATGTGGCTTCAAACCGCCCAAATTGGGTTTCAAACGGCCCAAATCTGGCTTCAAACGACCCAAATCGGGCTTCAAACGGCCCAAATCGGGCTTCAAACGGCCCAAATCTTTTGCCTGCGCATCGGCCCGTATCGGCCTGGCCTGCTTGGTATCTAATGCCCGGCCTGAATTATGATCCCAGTCCGCCCCTGTCGGGGAGTACCCTTAGGGGGTCCTGATGGAGTTCAGTACAGAATTCCGTGCAATTCAGCATAGTGCCACCTACCGATACCTTACACACACAACCAGTGTTCGAATTGGGGGGGAGCTAAGGGGAGCTGAGCTCCCCTAAGAAGGACATTGGCTCCCCTGAAAGACTGCTTTGTGAAATGTAGGGGGAGCTCTAAAATATTGGCTGTTTCTTTCTCACCAACTCCGTAAGACAGGCCTATGATGTGTTTTTTGCGATTTCCGATTCCGAACAAGAAAAAGGATAATCTTTTCCGCGTTGCTCTCCGAGACACAGCTGCTGCACTGCCAGCCAAGACGAGAGGAGTAGGACTGAGAGAGGAGAGGGGAGGGGCTGGGGGCGTGCTTGAGAGCACCCACCACACACATACACAGCACAGGGAACAGGGAACCGGCGGAGGAGCAGGCAGATAGACTAGACATGCAACTGAGCAGAGCACACGTTAAGAATGGCTGAAAGAACGAAGCGATCAGATTCTAAAGTGTGGTTGTACTTCACTCGAGTCGATGGTGACAATTCACGTTGTCACAAGTGCAATAAAACCTTCGCTAGTAAAAGGTGGAAACACGAGCAATTTGTCTAAACACTTAGCCAAAGTGCATCACATTCAAACGGAGAAATGCACAGTTTTTTTTCTCTCTAGCTGTTTTGTTCTCTTTCTACTAAAAACAGCAAATATTGCCAATAGCCTATAATAAGATGTCAATGGATATGTCATGCACATAATTGTAATTGACATTGTTATGGAATGTCTGTTGTTTTTAACATTTCAGTTCTAGTTAGGCTACAAGTTACCTAATATATTGGCCTACTGAAAAAGCTTTATTTTTGACTCAGGGTATTTATTTTAGAAACATTATTCTAGAAATATTTTTTGTTAATTAATATTTAATTTTACAGCATATTGATTGTATAGGTTATACAGGATTCTTGAAGGGGTGTTTTGAGCAGAAAAAACGTTGCCTGTGTGTCCCCTTGCTGCTTTTCTTTACTCTGATTAATAAATGAGTTTGATCATCCAATACGGCTAGTAGAATGTTTTTCACATGGTCTTCAACCCAGCAAGCACCGTTCTAAAAGAGGAGCAAATGATACATTTGTTTATTTATATTGAGACCCGTTATGTTGCCAAATTGCGTCAATTAATTTGCTTCAAAGTGAAAATTTCCAAACCCTCAAAAATTTTGGCTCCCCCAGGACCCATGGTCCAATTCGAACCCTGCACACAACACAATACCTGGCTGGAGTCCCAGCAAATCTAATTATATTAAAATGACAGGGAATCAAATATACGTTAGACAATTCCTGGGCACATAAGGGTACACAGCACCTTCTCCTCCACACAGCCAGTCTGCCTATGACAGCTGAAACAGAGCAGTATTTAGCACACAGCCAGTCTGCCTATGACAGCTGAAACAGAGCAGTATTTGGCACACAGTCTACATCTGTACCCAAAGTTGGTTATAATTTCAAATAATGGTAGATACTTGGAATATTGATCTTGGAAAGCCTGGTTCATTTCCAGATCAAAAACACAGCCTACCTCTAGAATCAGGACGTTCTTGTGACTGGTGTCAACATAAACAACATTGGGTGTATTGGGGATACAGGCAAAGGCATCGCAAGTATAATTGAATCTTCTGGTAACTCTTGAATGTTTATGCATCGCTGCACTAGATGGTCAAATCTGTTGTACTGCATCAGACATGACGTCAACAATCCGGTCATGGTGAGCAATGTACAGGTTTTGTAATACATCCATTTGTAATGTGTGCAATGGATTCTCTATGTTGCTCAGAATCATGATGATTTAAGCAAAATGGATCATGAGTGTTGGGATACCAGGTTGACAGACTGTACTTATTTGGTAATACTTGCAATCTTGCTTTTATGGTAAATTTTAAAAACATCGAAAAAACAAATATGCGCACATCCAAGAAAAACATACAGGTGCTGGACAAAAGGTAACTGTAACAAAGAGAGAAGGTGCGCACACTGAGGCTCCATCAGTGGTTCGTTATTTGCTAAGAAGCACTGATGGAGCCTCAGTGTGTGGACCTTTTGTCTCTTTGTTACATTTTAAAACATCATCACCAATAGCAGCATTCTTATACATTGAATGTGAGACAGAGTGGTCAGCAAAATCAACACATGCCAACTTTCCCTGCAGTGGAAGTCCACACCAATGTTGTTTGGTGCCAGTCTGCTTCATGTTGAGCAGAACCCTTCTTGAAGTGTCTTTCTGTAGTCAAATGTCTGCCCCCTGCTGGGTGAGAGTAGCATTCACAGCCACACACGGCTCTCTAATTAATCCATCAGTAATGGTTTTTGCCCATCTTAACTGAACTCCTGACCAGACCACAAAGCCCTTGGCTTGTGAGTCCAATTTTCCGGAGTCTTTCCTCCTGAACTCCAGGAAGTTATTCTGATTTGCCGTGGCCAGGGGGAAATTCCTCCTGTGTAGATCCAGGAGGAGAGAAGCCCTGGCTATTTCTCTGACAGTGACATGGTCATTGTTGCTATGCCTGGTTGCTATGTGACAGTGACATCACCATTGCTCAGCATGTGGAGAAGGTGGGTTAGCCTGGTTGCTGTGTAAATCCATTCTAATTCATTCAATCCATTACCAGTTCAGTGGCCTTGTGGTCTGAGTGTCCGCCCTGAGACTGGGAGGTCGTGAGTTCGATCCCCGGCCGAGTCATACCAAAGACTATAAAAATGGGACCCATTTGCCTCCCTGCTTGGCACTCAGCATCAAAGGGTTGGAATTGGGGGGTTAAATCACCATGTGATTCCCGAGCGCGGCGCATGCTGCTGCTCACCGCTCCCCCAGGGGATGGGTCAAATGCGGAGAACAAATTTCACACATTGTGTGACAATCAGTGGGACTTTACCTTTACCTTTACTTTACTCCTGCCCCCGCACATGCACACACACTGCACTTCGTCAGGTCCCCAAGTTTGAAGTCGATCCAACAAACGGTTCTCGAGATACACAAAGGACAGACATAGTGAAAGTCCTGGAATTATACTATAAAGAAGATATATATAGTGCAGCGCCCCTTCCCCCCTTTCAACACCCTGTGGACGTTCCCCCCCACTGCACTCCCGTCAGGTCCCCCTAAGTGCATTCCCCAAGTTTGAAGTCGATCCGACAAACAGTTCTCGAGATCCGGACAGACATACAGAAGTTGATCGGACAGACAGTCCTGGAGGTACGTGAAAGCTGTGATGTTATAGACGGTTTTCACCAGAGCACAACCCCACAGCACTTTCTTTTTCTCAGCATTCGGCAAACTGCTGAAATATTCACTTGACATCGTTACTTTTGTTTCCGCCGCTCAGCTGTATAGACAGTTTTCACGGAATGGTCAGTCCTGCACTTGAATGTTTTTTTTTCTTTTATGTCCATAGCAAACACTGCAACAGGAAGTGAGTGGGGGTTCAATTTAGAATGTTTTTGTTGTCAAGTTAAAACCGTCTATAGGTTGAATTGCACAAAGTTTACCACTGAAATTTCTGGGGTTCCCAGCAACGCACCCGCCAAGTTTGAAGTTATAAAATCATTTAAATAAGATGAAATTCAAAAAGGTTCATGAATCATGAAATACACACTTACATTTCCTCACACCTGGTTTCAACCACTGCACGGTCGGCACCCCACCATGGTCCAGACTGGAGAAATGAACAGATCAGCATTTAATTACCTTTAATATGAATGAGTTTCTATACAGCATCAGTCATAACTGCTGTTAGAGATTAAAGTGATCATCTAAAAGATTTCAGTTTTGTTCGCTTCGGTGACACCTACAGTATGGCGATGAGTGGCAATTGCAGGTGAGATCCAAACAGTGTTGCATTATGTGACATTAGTCAGTTTTCTCGGCCATAGTAACTGTTGTACATGTGGATACGCCGATGTCGCTGTACCTTTAAGAGAGCCGAGCAGCTTTACGACAGCTGCCGGAAAGCGTCAGTGAGTGTGAGTGTCGTGGTTGATGCCTTGTTGGTGAGATTGCTGCCTGTAACCAAATGTGAATAAATCATTGACAGCAGGTCGCAGTCCGCAGTTTCTTTAAACATAACAGTAACCACCTGCAATGCTAGCAGAGACCAGAAAATAGTAGCTTGTTATTCTGCTTCACACAAGAGTTGTCGGGGACCTACATTAACCTACAGAATGAGTCTATTGTGTTAGCTCCACCCACCCTGTGTCACCACAGACAAGGGGCAGTCCACATGTCAGCCCCTTCGTATCTGCAATCTATGGTCAAATTCCAAACTTCTCATCGCTCCCTCCGCTCCTCGACCGTCCACATCGCCTCGCTCCTCCACCGCTGCCTATGTGGGCTCAAAAGTCGCTCGTCCCGATCGCGACTCTTCTCGTTCCTGGCGCCACAATGGTGGAATGAGCTCCCCTCTTCGGTCAGAACGGCTGAATCGCTGCCAATCTTTCGGCGGAGACTAAAAACTCACCTTTTCAGGCTACACCAGGGCCCTTCTTGAACTAACATCTTTTAATTAAAAAAAGAAAAGAAAATCCTTCTCAAACCTACTAATGCTACATGTTACTTATTCCTTCTCAAACGACTTCCTACATGGTGCTTGTACCACTGTACCACTGTACCACTGTACCACTGTTCCTTCAGAAGTTGTAGTTGTCATAGACTGTGCTCCATAGTTGATTGCTCTATTGCTGACAGAAAATGTGTTATTGTAAGTCGCTTTGGATAAAAGCGTCTGCCAAATGACGTAATGTAATGTAATGTAATGTAATGGTGCTAGTCTATCAAAATATCTTAGCTGTCATTGATTGTGTTGCATAGTTGTTTTCTGTAGGCCTACTGTTGCCAAATTGTGAAATTGTAAGTCGTTTTGGACAAAAGCGTCTGCTAAATGACGTAATGTAATGTAATGTAATGTAATGTAAAGTTTATAAATTCTGCAATACTGAAAATCAGGGATGTATTACTGAACGGGCCTAACGGGGCCCAGGCCCAGGGGCCCAAGAGCTCAGGGGGCCCATAACCCAGAGCCTCTTCACAGAACCACCACGTCTCTTGCCCAGGCGTAGGATGAACTGATCCCTCTTACACCACTGATATGGTATCAAAATAGTTGTCCAAGTCTAGATGAGGATACACACCCAGATATCTTGTCTCCATACTTTGTATCTCTCTTCCACTCTTTTGCTCGATATCTCTCTCATGATTAAAGTCCTAAATTCCCACATCGCTCTGCTGTGAATTACCCATGTTTAATTAATACAATTTTGAATTCTGTGGTGGTAGGAAAGGCAGGTATGAACGGACGGGGGAGAGTTTCACAGTTGAATTTAAAAAGAGGAAGGGTGGATGAGAAGAAGTAACAAAGAAAGGAGATTGTTTAATAAATGAGTTGTGACACTTTGGAGCCTCTTCTCCTTCCTCTATCTACTTCTCATCATCCTCAGGATATTATGACACACACTGCCTGCCTGCGCGCACAGATAGCATATGGACACACACACTCACACACACACACACACACACACACACACATGCACGCACACGCACAGACAGTCTCAAGAGTCTCCATATAGAGTACCGCAGGGATGACGTATTTTTGTAGTTACAACGCGGAAGTCCCGGCAGTAAGACAAATCAACCCAGAAACTGTGTCTGACTGTGTCTTAATTGTCACATTACAATAGTGACAAGGCATTACACAGGAAGTTGAATGGTGAAATAAGATTGCTTTATGTAGGGGAGAGCAGGGCATGTGGTCACACTTTTCACTCATTGGTGTGTTTCTCACTAGTGCCTTACTACTGATAAACAATATTTTTCGGGAACACTTTATAATAACTGTACCTACGAAACACTAAATAGGCTACTTAGTTATTCAATATACTGATGTGGACATTCCTTTCTTTACTTTCAGTCACTTTTAGTCCGGCACCAGTTTTTTCAACTGGTGGGGGGATGTGTGGAGATGGCTTAGGGCCCCAACCCTATATTTTTGACAAAATGTTCCATAAGTTTATGGACAATTAGAGGGTTATTGTGCTTTTGGCTTAAATTGAGTGTACAGTACCTGCACTGTAAATCCTGTGTTGGACACAGGTGAGTTTATTTGTTATTGTGCTGTTGGCTTTGAGTGTTCAGGTGGCTGTGCTGTAAATCCTGTTAGATGCAGGTGAGTGGATGTCTTAGTTATTATTCTGGCCTTACTTTTGCATATATGCGCTGTAAGGGGGCCCCTTTATGCATCCAGGCCCAGGGGCCCGTCATGTCATAATCCGCCTATGCTGAAAATAAGGATTTGATCAATGGGCCATAGGCTCAATCACCATGGTGTTAAGTCACTATCAGATAGATAGTGACTTAACAGACATTTATTTACATGACAATCTTTGAGATTATCACTTTAAAGGTTTTTTTTGTTGTTGCTTTAAACCAATCTATATGGTTTCTGAGTAGTGTTGCTGAAGGATTCTGAGCATTTGAGATTAAACTGTTCTATTCTAAATTCTACACACTGTATAATTTGCCAGAGGTGGAAAGTAACTAATTACATGTACTCTAGTTACATGTACTCTAGTTACTGTAATAATTAGTAGTTTATTTTGTGTACTTTTACTGTTTGAGTAGTTTGTAAAATAAGTATTTTTACTTTTACTTAAGTAAATGATGTTTTTAGTAATGTACTGTGTTACATTTTAAATAGCCTCACAGTACAAAGTAAAATACATCCAAAGTTTTCTGTGAACTGTGCACCAAAAACTGTCCCATCTATTGACCCTCGCTAACTAACGGCCAGTGTTGACAATTTAATCCATTATGAGCCCACGCAGCTGCACTTTACTTTAGCAATAGAAAAACCTTTAAATATTTAGTACCAACATCAGTTATAATACTGTAGGCTACAGAGTAGAAGAAATATCATCAGTAGAGAGCCAATTATTTTTGTCTAATCAATTTCAAATCCAAGTCGGCAGTGTCCATTTGTAGATGTTTTAATGACTCGCTCACTCTCTCTCTCTCACACTCACACACACACACACACACACACACACACACACACACACACACACACACACACACACACACACACACACACACACACACACACACACACACACACACACACACACAGGGAGAAAGAAAGAAAGAGAGAGAGAGAGAGAGCCCCGACACGCATCTCTGCTCTCAAGTATGCACAGTAGTTTGCAACAAATTTCTCTCCCTTATACCTTCAAATGTCCCTTTGCATCGAGGTGATCATCTCTCTTTTGATTTCCATATACATTTGACCTTTCTAACTTGTGCGAGCGTGCCGAGCAGACACGTGTGGAGACACGAGCAGACACGAGCAGACACGTGGAGACACGAGCAGACACGTGGAGACACGAGCAGACACGTGGAGACACGTGGAGACACGAGCAGACACGTGGAGACACGTGGAGACACGAGCAGACACGTGGAGACACGAGCAGACACGTGGAGACACGAGCAGACACGTGGAGACACGAGCAGACACGTGGAGACATGAGCAGACACGTGGAGACACGTGGAGACACGAGCAGACACGTGGAGACACGAGCAGACACGAGCAGACACGTGGAGACACGAGCAGACACGTGGAGACATGAGCAGACACGTGGAGACATGAGCAGACACGTGGAGACACGTGGAGACACGAGCAGACACGAGCAGACACGTGGAGACACGAGCAGACACGTGGAGACACGAGCAGACACGTGGAGACATGAGCAGACACGTGGAGACACGTGGAGACACGAGCAGACACGAGCAGACACGTGGAGACACGAGCAGACACGAGCAGACACGTGGAGACACGAGCAGACACGTGGAGACACGAGCAGACACGTGGAGACACGTGGAGACACAAGCAGACACGTGGAGACACGAGCAGACACGTGGAGACACGTGGAGACACGAGCAGACACGTGGAGACACGAGCAGACATGTGGAGACACGAGCAGACACGTGGAGACACGAGCAGACACGTGGAGACACAAGCAGACACGTGGCGACACGAGCAGACACGTGGAGACACGAGCAGACACGTGGAGACACGAGCAGACACGTGGAGACACGAGCAGACACGTGGAGACACGAGCAGACACGTGGAGACACGAGCAGACACGAGCAGACACGTGGAGACACGAGCAGACACGTGGAGACACGAGCAGACACGTGGAGACACGAGCAGACACGTGGAGACACGAGCAGACACGTGGAGACACGAGCAGACACGTGGAGACACGAGCAGACACGTGGAGACACGAGCAGACACGAGCAGACACGCGGAGACACGAGCAGACACGCGGAGACACGAGCAGACATGTG
This sequence comes from Poromitra crassiceps, assembly GCF_964638095.1. Lineage (NCBI taxonomy): Eukaryota > Metazoa > Chordata > Actinopteri > Beryciformes > Melamphaidae > Poromitra > Poromitra crassiceps. Next base: position 2,674,577 of record NC_139628.1, read on the forward strand.
GGGAGATGGTGAGTGGACCGCCTCTGGGCCCTGCACTCTCCCTGGCATGGCGCATGTACGGTGCGGCCACGCCCGGGTCGCCGCTCTGTTCTCTGCCGCTCGCATCGCCGGCCTGTCGGCCCAGGTGCTGCCGTCCAAACAGCTTCATCAAAGTAACTGATGCATGCCTGCATGCAGCGAGAATGAATGAATGTTCAGATATCTTCAGTGGGAAGCGTTGGGAGCAGACGCACAAAAACGGCGGAGCGCTCTGAAAAAAACAACTTAACTTGGAAACAACTTAAAAAATACGCTGGAGCTCAGGAAAAGAAGAAATATAGACACAGGCCCTTAGGTTGTATTCTATGGATGGATGTAGTTTATTTATTGTTTATTACCAACAATTACTTTTGCCTGCTTCTCTACATAATAGTGTTATAGTTTTCTGGAAAAGACAGCCAAGTTCAAGTGTTAAATTTCTGTTTAAAACAAGATACATGTTAGATAAGTCAGTTTGGTCCATTTGTCAGCTCCTCCTGGATCAGTTTAGTGCAGAAACATAGAAATCATTTTTCTTATTTTAGGTCTCAACAACAGAGACAACCAGTGAAATAATGAAATATCCTGATAGAAAGCAAAAAACAGTTCATAGGGGACAGGAAAGTGGAGTGAAACATTGTTACCACAACTATAAGAGTAGAGAAAATCCTTCACAGGTTAGGAATCTATTCAGTGATGTATACTCTGTAAGATTCGGACGGATGAGTGAACGCTGGCCTGACTTGCTGCCGCTGCTCTCCGGTCTAGTATTGTTTTTTACTCTGATAGTCTCTCTGTCATTGTTTGTACTGCTCTCCCAGCCATATGAACAGTAGCCATCCTGCCGACAATATCTGAAACTTGATCGCTTGTTTTTAACTTGCAATCCTGTGTGATTTTGTACTACCAATTTACCGGTTGCTTCATAGTCCATCCAGTTACACCGCTACTTCAATACTCCGCAGCCGAACTTTTCCAACTACGATTCCACCTGTCAGAGCCCCCACCGGCATTACGTCACCTGGACATCGCTCAACATGCCCGTCGGAAATACATCCACCATGGATCCCGTCGGAGCTTCAACTTCGACAACACAAAACCAATCCGATCCCTCTGGTCTTCAAATCCCCGTCCCGCAACAAGGTCCACCGGACGGTCTGTCACCCACAGCTCGCTAGCTAGCCTAGCCAGGATGGATAACGCTAGTATCAAACCTGACAATAACAACCTCGCCATCGGACTGTTTAACATCCGCTCGCTCAACAACAAGGGACTTCTACTTCATGATCTACTCGAGGACCGTAAGTTTGATTTCCTATGTTTGACTGAGATGTGGCAACAGCCAAACGACTTTTCGCAGCTTAATCAAACTATCCCACCTGGGTTTGTTTACACCAGCAAATCCCGTCTCTCTGGCAGAGGTCCCGTCTCTCAGGCGGTGGTCTCACGATACTTTACAGCGAGAAGTGGAAAGTATCTGCACTAACTGTCCCTGATAGCACTTATTTTGAGTCCATTGCCCTGCAAATCAATGGGCCAATTCCTACCATCCTTGCCACTGTTTATCGCCCACCCAAGCCCAATAAGGACTTTCTAAATTATTTTAATATTCACATGTATAATGTCAACAACTCTCTCACAAAGGACTTCACATCATGCCTGGACAGTTTTGGATTACAGCATATTGACTTTCCCACACACTCCAAAGGACATACATGTATACTCGACCTGGTCTGCTGCTCTGGTGTAACCCCTCTGAACTGTTCTACATTTGACCTGCCTATTGTGGCTGGATAGGGCCCTGTCTGGTTGGGAGACGTCAGGCACCAACTCAGACCATGTATGGGTGTGCCACGTACCACGGCCAACCAATAACTTCACCACTCAGCGACTCACTCAGCTACTCAGCGACATTCACATTTGTACAGCTGCCCAGCTAAAAAGTTAGGCTACATTTGGTCAAAATCATTGGGTTGCTTTACTATTGATTAAACAGGGACTGCAACTGATAATTGTATGACAACTATACAACAACAGCTTTCAGTTAAGTATGCATTGTAACTCAGTTACTGCCTTCTTATTGGCTGTTAGTTGTGCACTATTTGGATTGTCATTATGATGGTTCTAATTCTTGTATTATAATCTGCCATTGGTGACCTTAAAGTGCCACCTAGTGGATCTATTGGGTATGGTTTTAAATTGCCTCAGACAACTCAGTCAGCCCATGACAGTAGTTTATAATAATTAATTGTTTTAGGTTTTCCCCTTTTTACAGAAACCACACTCACAGTTACACCCAGTAAAGTTGATTAACATGAGCTTCTATCTGGTGATTTGACCATGATCACTCTGGCGGGCTGAAATCCCCAGAACCCATCAAGTTGAGAGAAGCTTTGCCAGCCATTCTCTATCATTTCTAAATCCATGATTTTAACAGCCACACTAAATGGGCAGGGACATACCAACATGGCAGCCAAGACGAGCCAGAGAATAGCTTAACTTTACCTCCAGTCTGACTGCTGTCAGTGGGAAGCTGAGGACTGTGGCTGACTGGGTGAAGATCCTATGTTCTCTGAAGTCTCCCCAACATCACTGACATCCAGTGAGAGAGAGAGAGGGACAGACAGACAGACAGACAGACAGACAGACAGACATACATACTGGGGAGTGAGCAGGGGCGGACTGGGATCATAATTCAGGCCGGGCATTAGATACCAAGCAGGCCAGGCCGATACGGGCCGACGCGCGTGCCGGCGCCCTTTGGGCGTTGGCGAAAAATTTGGGGCGTTTGAAGCCCAATTTGGGGCGTTTGAAGCCCAATTTGGGTCGTTTAAAGCCAGATTTGAGCCGTTTGAAGCCCAATTTGGGCCGTTTGAAGCCCAATTTGGGCCAAGTCCAATTTTACAATGAGATGCACCCACTTTAAACCTGAATAAAGTAATAAAACCACTAGTAAACCAGTAGGCGGCACCTGGCCTGCTGTTCAGTGAGTGGCCTGGCCTGGCCTGCCAAATTTTTTTTTTTTTTTTTTTTTTTTTTTGGCAGGCCAGGCCAGGCCAGGCCAGGCCACCGGGCATTTGCCCGACGTGCCCGATTATGCAGTCCGCCACTGGGAGTGAGAGAAAGAGGGAGAAAGGGAGACAGAGAGAGAGGGAGAGAGAGACAGAGGTAGAGAGACACACAGAGAAAAAGACAGAGAGAGAGAGAGAGAGAGAGAGAGAGAGAGAGAGAGAGAGAGAGAAAGGGGAGAGGCTTTAACATAATTTATAGCCTCCTAAATACTGAAGGAAGTGAACATTCATCATGTTACTTTTCAGATGAGATCATCAACAGGTAAAACAGGCTGAGGAAGTGGTCATTATGTGAAGTCTCTATAGAGGCTTGGGGTAAATACAGTACACTATATGTTTGGGTTATGTTAGAGAGGTTTAGGGTTACATAGTCTATATAGTTAGACCAAATAGACAAATGACACGTTGTTGATTATCTTCCATTTGTTATCTGATATTTGACTAAAGTGCTACCAGTTTCTAATGATAAATTCACGAGTGACTTTCATTTCTGTTTTTCACACGTTTGTGTTTTTGCCATGACTTACCTTTGGGGCCTGAGCTGCTGTCTGACAAACTCTGCTCTCCATCAGTCTTGTTGATCTTCCTCAAAACCTGTGTGCTCACCTCCAGAGAGCGTTGGCTGTATAGGTCTGGACCATCTGGTCCACTGCATTCTCCAGTCGGCACTTTGGGATGGCTGGCAAGCCTTCCAGGATGTCAGCAGACAGGAACCACTTGAACTTCTTGAACTCTTCATCTCCCAAATCCTCCAGTGCTTTCAAGAGCTTCTCTTTATCCGCCGCCATCGTTGCTCTCTGGTAAAGTTCAACAAAATATTCAAACTGAATTATGCAATTTCTCCAATAAGAAGATTAAAAATGTATCTCATCATCACATATCAATCACATCACAGCAATAGCATTGTTGTTATAGACTTGTAAATACGTTGGTAGCCAGATCACACAAAACATAATCATGATCATGTAATTGGTAATATTTGTTGTATTGTCTGATTATATATACTAGTATATATAACCCTTTTGTACAAACAGTTAATGGCAAACACACAGTATTTGTATCAATTTCCTCATAAAAGTTAGAGCACGGTTTTTCCCTTTTTCTCTTTAACATTCCTTTTATTTCCTGGTTGTAACTCTTTCAGCACTGTTACGCCAGTAACTGGAATGACCTGATCTGAACATCACATGTTTGTTGCTGCAAGTAAATATCCTCTTTAGTTGACCTTTTGCACATTGTCTTATGGTACAAACTTGGTTCAAAATGAATATAACAAAGTTCTCTTTTCTGTCAAAGAGGAATAGAAAATCAGTAAACAGACATGCATGCATTTAATATTCGATGCATACAGACATACAAAACCTATTTCTGCTCTTTCACTTTCACACTAGAAACAAAACACAAAGCAGCAATGTAAAAATAGCGCTGCTAGCCGCAAAATGGCGGCCGGTGTTACCCCCGATAGGAAGTGTGTCGCATGCATTCAGCAAAGGCGGAGCTAAATGCTACGCTTCGATTTCACCTATAAGCAAATGAAAATGAGCAGCATGTGGATTGTTTATTTCAGTGTTTAATATTGTAGTTTTATCAATGACTTCTTGCAAAGTAACACATGGCTCATCTATCAAAATAAATGCTGAATATTCTTATGTAGGGTGACTTCAGGTATTATGGGACATAAGGTATTATCGGACCACCAACCCTAACCCTCAACTCGAGTTAGGGTTAACCCCTAACCTAAGTTAGGTTAGGGGTTAACCCTAACCTTCAACTTAATCATCCTAAACCCAACCTTAAACATACTCATCACACCCTGACCCTCAACTTAATCATCCTAACCTTAACTGCAACCCTCAACGTAATCATCATAACCCCAACCCCAAACCTCAACATACTCATCCTAACCCTAACCCCACCCCTCAACTTAATCATCCTAACCCTAACCCCAACCCTCAACATACTCATCCTAACCCTAACCCCACCCCTCAACTTAATCATCCTAACCCTAACCCCAACCCTCAACATACTCATCCTAACCCTAACCCCACCCCTCAACTTAATCATCCTAACCCTAACCCCACCCCTCAACTTAATCATCCCAGCCCCAAGCCTCAACATAATCATCCTAACCCTAACCCTCAACTTAATCATCCTAACCCTAACCCCAACCTTCAACATATTCATCCTAACCCTAACCCCACCCCTCAACTTAATCATCCTAACCCTAACCCCAACCTTCAACATATTCATCCTAACCATAACCCCACCCCTCAACTTAATCATCCTAACCCTAACCCCAACCTTCAACATATTCATCCTAACCCTAACCTCACCCCTCAACTTAATCATCCTAACCCTAGTCTCGCTAGCCAGCCTCTCTTCCTTTCCGTCAGAGAGTCTGGCGCTGTGGAAACAGGCAACGGGGATCAGCCCGCCCCTGCTCTAAAGCTGCTCTCCCATTCGAGCGGCTGTTTCGGTGGCAGCAGGATATCCGCTCCCCCGCTTGCAAGCTCTGTCACGCTCTGTATTGGCTCCGACCATGTCATTCAGAGCGGCTTCCGCTCCCATGTGTGTCGCTGTAATGCTCCCGCCGAACGCTAACTAGCTAGCGTAGAAAGCTAACGGCAGAAACCTACAGGCTAACTCGTTGCTACACGCTGAAAATGGCAAGTTTTGTGTGTGTCGCTGTAAACAGTGCCCTGCTGCCTCAGTGAAAACAACAACGCTAACTAGCTAGCAAGCTAACGGCAGAAACCTACACGCTAGCTCGTTGCTACACACTGAAAATGGCAAGTTGGATTGTTGGAAACTATTTTCCAAGGGCACTGCCGGCAAGCAACAATGGAGACCTGCGCCGCCAGACTCTTCTCACGGTAGGGAGGGGAGGCCGATGAGCTCTCTGACACATTGGTCGTCACTGTTAAAAGATGATCGGGTCTTGTAGCAAAATATGTCCATTCAAAATTCTGAACCCCCCAGTCCACTCTCCTGTTTACTGGGAAATAAATAATCACGTGTAGTAGTGTGCGGTATTTAGTCCAGTCCACTGTCTTACCAAATGCACGGTTTTATCATTCATTTGAGACTTACATGGAATATCTACATTGGAAAACAGGTGCTGAACGTCGGCCAGTGCTATTTGTCTGATTGCCTCATAGGGGTGACAAACTAATTTTAGCTCATGGGCCACATGCGCCCCAATTTGGCCCAGACAAAGAACATCAACATAACAACCTATAAATAACAAGACCTCCACATTTTCCAGTTTATTTTAGCATACAGAATTACAGGTACATTTTACAAAAACATCTTCACATTATCTCAGCTTTTTTCCTTTATCGCGATATTTGGGAAATATCACTGGTTTGAACATTTACTTTCAGAGGCTGCAGCAGGCTCAGTCTTAAAGCCAGAGTGAAGTTTCTGGTATCATATGAAACTAGAAGACCTAAGGAATGGATTTGTACCAACCATGTCATCCTAGTTTGTCAGGAAGGAAGGTAGCTAAATAACACAAATTTAGGCAAAATTTTGGCGAGGCAAAAAAAACATTTTCAAAGGGGTCCTCTTTTTCACAGGCAAATGTTGGTCAGGTGTGTGTGTGTGTGTGTGTGTGTGTGTGTGTGTGTGTGTGTGTGTGTGTGTGTGTGTGTGTGTGTGTGTGTGTGTGTGTGTCCATTTTGAACCAGCTAGTAGCCTTATATTGTAATTTAGCCTTTCTGGGCTGAGGGCTGAGGCCATGCTGAGGATGGCCGAGTGATGACCGTGGACAGGATGGCCTGGTGGTGACAGCAGAGAGGATGGCCTGTTGACTGCAGAGAGGATGGCCTGTTGACTGCAGAGAGGATGGCCTGGTGGTGACCGTGGACAGGATGGCCTGGTGGTGACAGCAGAGAGGATGGCCTGTTGACTGCAGAGAGGGTGGCCTGGTGGTGACCGTGGACAGGATGGCCTGGTGGTGACAGCAGAGAGGATGGCCTGTTGACTGCAGAGAGGGTGGCCTGGTGGTGACCGTGGACAGGATGGCCTCGTGGTGACAGCAGAGAGGATGGCCTGTTGACTGCAGAGAGGGTGGCCTGGTGGTGACCGTGGACAGGATGGCCTGGTGGTGACAGCAGAGAGGATGGCCTGTTGACTGCAGAGATGGTGGCCTGGTGGTGACCGTGGACAGGATGGCCTGGTGGTGACAGCAGAGAGGATGGCCTGTTGACTGCAGAGAGGGTGGCCTGGTGGTGACCGTGGACAGGATGGCCTGGTGGTGACAGCAGAGAGGATGGCCTGTTGACTGCAGAGATGGTGGCCTGGTGGTGACCGTGGACAGGATGGCCTGGTGGTGACAGCAGAGAGGATGGCCTGTTGACTGCAGAGATGGTGGCCTGGTGGTGACCGTGGACAGGATGGCCTGGTGGTGACAGCAGAGAGGATGGCCTGTTGACTGCAGAGATGGTGGCCTGGTGGTGACCGTGGACAGGATGGCCTGGTGGTGACAGCAGAGAGGATGGCCTGTTGACTGCAGAGATGGTGGCCTGGTGGTGACCGTGGACAGGATGGCCTGGTGGTGACAGCAGAGAGGATGGCCTGTTGACTGCAGAGATGGTGGCCTGGTGGTGACCGTGGACAGGATGGCCTGGTGGTGACAGCAGAGAGGATGGCCTGTTGACTGCAGAGATGGTGGCCTGGTGGTGACCGTGGACAGGATGGCCTGGTGGTGACAGCAGAGAGGATGGCCTGTTGACTGCAGAGATGGTGGCCTGGTGGTGACCGTGGACAGGATGGCCTGGTGGTGACAGCAGAGAGGATGGCCTGTTGACTGCAGAGATGGTGGCCTGGTGGTGACCGTGGGGGCGATGGCCCAGTGGTGAATGTGGAGAGGATGGCCTGGTGGTGATCACGAGGAGGATGGCCCGGTGGCGACCGTGGAAAAGGTGTGGTGCCGGGGAACGGCTCCTCGACATTTCCCGAGTATGTTCAGGCAAGTGACTTTTGTTGTGTTCAGGTAAGTAAAACAACTTGTTTAAGGTTACAGTTATGGTTTGGGTTAAGGTTTAATACGGAACGTGTCGGGACGTGAACCAGGTCTGTCGCGACAAGGAACTTCAAAGGCAATGACGTTACCGGTCAACCTAACACACAACTACTCCCTTACGTGTCAGCAGCTATTTCAATATCACGCTGTCATTACGTTAAAGACCACCAGAGGTCGCTGCTAGCCAGGCTATTACTCCGGCTTATTTGAAAGTTGCACTAACATGGGGTAGATTTCAGACATTGAGGACGGGTTGACACCCTATTGTAGGCTGCACTGCTAATGACACTTCAATCTGTCACTGGAGCCTTTCTTTTTTTTTCAACACTTTATTTATCATTTTTCAGTTTACAAATATAGAATCCCCCCCTCCCCCCCTCCCCCCCCCCCCCTCCCACCCAAGGCCTTGGTGGGGTGAATACAAAAGAGAAAGGAAAAAAGGAAAGATCAGTGGTCTGTTTACAGCAGGTATACATTCATACATGTACAGTACATTACTTTAGGTGTTTGAACGTTAGATTTACAACATTATTGAATCCAACTGGCTGGCTCCTGTATACAATTGTGTCATATATGAGAAAAGATTTTTATCAAGAGAGAGATATACTTTCAACAAATTCTATGAAAGGGGCCCAGGTTTTGACATATTTATCTCGTGAGTTGCTTCTACTGGAGCCTTTCTGATATATATATATATATATATATATATATATATATATATACACACACATACAGTACAGTGTGTGTGTGTGTGTGTGTGTGTGTGTGTGTGTGTGTGTGTGTGTGTGTGTGTGTGTGTGTGTGTGTGTGTGTGTGACATTATTCCCACCTGGCACGCTGTGAACGCTGAAGGAATGCGTGCCCGTCCGCATGTCCTCGAGTGCCCACCGCCCGGGTGGGGTCGTCAAAAGGGCCTTTCTGTGTGGAGCTTGCATGTTCTTTCCATGCCCCCTGGGGGTTTCCTTCATATAGGAACCCCTCACCAAAACATGCAATATCCTGGTTGCTAATGTGGTTCCTCCTCTGGTCGTTAAGGGCGCCTGTTCGGAGGGAGGGGAACTGGTTGGAATAGCGTGAACCTCCCACGTGCTATGTCCTACCGGTGAAGCTTCCCCTGTCAGGTGAAAAGAAGCGGCTGGCTATCTGCCCATGTCTCGGAGGAAGCATGGAGCCAGTTTCGGCTCTCCCCAGATCGGCAGAGGGTGGAGCAGCAACCAGGATAAATAAATTAAATTAGCGCTAATGGGGGATAAAAATTGGATAAAAAATCAGGGGAAAAAATAAAATAAAAAACACACATGAGCGTGTGCTGTATACTTGCTAGCCCCGACGCGAGACTCAGCCTTCATTCTTCATTCAGAGTCTCGACGGAGCACCCCGATAGGGAGTTGGAGGTTCCGCTAAAACTACCTCCCGCACAAGGAGGTAGAAGTTATCTGAAGTTTTGTGTAATCAGTATTCCCAAATATTGTGTAGCTTCCAATACCGAGCCATTGTGACCTCACACAACAGAGACGGTGCTGTTTCTCTGCTGCGGAAGAACAACAACGGCCACTTTCAATGGAAAAGACAGAAATGACAGACTCTGGCATGTGAGTAAGGGCTCCATATTGGAAACTATGCAATCTTTGCAAATACTGATGATGCAAAACTCCAGATAACAACGTTGTGCCGGAGGTAGGTACTGTTTTATTGTGATTGCTGACATGTATGTAGCGTACAGCCATTTTAGCGGAGCCTGCAACTCCGGGGTGCTCCGTCGAGACTCAGAATGAAGAATGAAGGCTGAGTCTCACATCGAGGCTGTAAAATCCCATGGCATCATCTTTATCTGTATCTTTATCTTTATCTTTATCTTTATCTTTATCTTTATCTTTATCTTTATTGTTTATTCAAGCAGGGACAGTACACAATAAATATATTGCACCAGAGATAGCTAAAAGCTAATTTGCATCTGTAGTCCCTGGGCACACAGAGTCCTGTGTGCACACAGTACATATCAAATACAGCAATTAAAGGAAAATCCTAATGTCTAAACAATCAAGATACATGACAAAAAATGATACTTACTATTAGCAAGATACAACATATACAATGTGCATAACAGTAAAAATAGAACACATAGAGGTAGATAGCAATCCACTAAAATCACACATTGGCAAATGGTAAAAAATAAATGACATAGCACAGAAAGAAACAGTATATGAGGCCACACCAATGACTACAGTATACAGTAGGTGGCCGCAGGACTGACCCTCTCTCAGCCACTTCTTAACTCATTGAGTGCCAGCCACTTTTGGAGAACGGACGCTCCCAGTGCCAGAGTTTCAGAGCGTTTTCAGTGATTTCTCGAGGCCCACAGAATATTGTGTGATATTACTATGTAAACACCGAACACGCACAAAGAACGATGAGACTCTATTGTATCAGCAGCAAAAAAAAGTTTATTGATATCATTTTCCGTTCTTTAGTTATCAGCCGGAGAAGATAGGTCAAAAACAGCAAAAACAGGCGTTTCCATCTAGAAGCTGAGATATTGAGCCTTTTGTGAAATGAAGCATTTCAAGCAAATCACTGACTCTGAAACTAATATTTTCTGACCTGAAACATCTGAACAGTAATTTCCTTCAATAAACAGCACCCCCACCCCCCTCAACTCCAAACTCCTCCTCCGTGGGAGTGTCTCTGGTGGTTTTGCTCGCTCTGCTGGCTGCTGCGTGTGTCAGGCGAGTCTCTGCTGCCTGCTATGGCAGGCTCTGCTGCCTCACGGATCCACGTTCAGATGGCGGCCGCTCGTCGGGGGGGGTCTGGATGGGGCTCGCGTTCGTCTGCGTTTCTGGGGTTTCGGTTGTGAGCTGGGATGAAGCTGCGTCCGATTATAGGCTTTCTGCTGCGCGTTTCAAAGTGCGCTGCACCCAGTCTATTTTCGGAGCGCTCAGCCTTGTGCGCCGGCTCCCAGCGCGACACTGAAAAGCCAAACCATTCTCATGAGAATGGTTTGGCTTTGGTTTTATGTTCTGGCGGCTAATCGTGTGGAGAAGCTATGCAGCAGAGACAGAGACATTTGTGGGAGCGGATTGACTGCTGTTCGCAGCTAACGTTGGCTCCAGGCAGCCAGAGCAATCTGTGCCGCTCTGGCTCATGCATCGGTTTCTCTTTCATCACGGGGCTTTTTCTGCTTTTTTTTCCTCAACTTTCTCTAATCTGGAGAGCACTGTCGCCACCTAATGGGTCTGTAAAATAGGTTATACACATTCAATAGCTCCCATATTTTTATAGGAGATGTAAGAGGCTTTGATCCACGTCCCACCGTCAAAAAACGCAATTGACGAACATACTCATCCTTGGCACTCTACGTTAGTATTTGAATTGACGAACATACTCGTTCTTGGCACTCAATGAGTTAATGGAGGATTTAAAACCTCTGAGGGTAATACAGCCCTTAATTACTGCTCGCAGGGTGTTCCACAGCCCGCCCGCCTTGACCGTGAATGCAGATTGACTAAATGTAGTCAATCTAAAAGGCACGCAACAGTCCCCTCTAGTGGAGTCTCTTGTTGTTCTCACACTGGTGTTGCGATTTGTCACTAATTTGTTGAAAGGCGGGGGCCGGGGGGCAAGGCCCTAGAAGATCCTATACAACAAACAGACATTTGCCATCAACAGAAGATTCTCAAGAGTTAGAAAGTTATATTTCTTGATGATGCACCAAAGAACTTATACATTGGTAACAGCAGAAGGCTAATAGCTTGTTCCACTGCAGCATGATGACTGCAGCACTGTTGTAAAAAAAAATAGAAAGCAGAACACATTTTGCCTCTGGTCTTCATTAAACTCTTTGTCTACAGCGGAAATACAGGAAACAGTGGGCCGCCATGACAGTCTCCCCGCATCTCCATAAAAAAACGTTAGCTCTAATATCAACAACGGCCAACAGATATCCAAGCTTGTGTGCTTTATGGAAAGAGCGTGACTCAAACTGGTTAACAGTTATTATCGGTGGCGTTTTTGAGCCTGGTGAACACTTAGTTAACAAATGTACAGTAGCTAATGGCTAACAGCTAGCTAATGCCAGAGGCTAACGCTAGATTTTTACTATAGGCTATATACTGTATTATCTTAGCCTGGCAAACCAGCCGGTCACAAACTCACATTTCATTTAGTTCTACCATACTGTCTGGCCTCAAGCTTTCACCCAGTGTCTGCAGTGGGTGGGAGTTGGGCGGGTGTACTTGCCTTGACAGACAACTCCTTCAGCCAATCAGCGTTGGATCAAGTCAAACCCAAATCCACTCGGGAGAACGGCAAAAACATATTTTCCTCTGAGAAACTCAGCTGTTGCATACTCCTGTACTTTCTTTAATTGGTATTGAGTCTATTTCTGCAATAACTGCACTTTATGGATGTTTAAACTCGACGAATGTTGACGTTACTGCTCGAGGCGGACAGCCACGGAGGCACCCATTATTGTGTTGCCAGCGGCGTTCCTGATTGGCCGGTTTACGATGTCAACTACGAGGCGGGTCACTGATTAGCTAGAGCACTTTGTCATTTCTGAAAACACCCTCCCAGGGCTGGAGGCCAGACTGTCTGGTAGAACGAATGAAATGTGAGTTCACGTGACCGGCTGGTTTACCAGGCTAGTATTATCTGTCTATCATACATCAGTCGCCAGACCATTATTGTGTCTGACGGCATCACCCGTTTTTGCTAGCAGCTTATTTTTTAGACTTTGAGCACCAAATAATGTTATTTGTCACCAAATAGAACAGTATGGCTAATCAACAGACCAGGTCATGACTCACCAAGACATTAAATATCTTTAAAATGACAAAATACACCGGAGGGGGAAAGGCAGTGAGGTTTTCAAATTAACCCCTGTATTTAAAAATGAACCCCTGGTTTTCAGACATAAAATCCCAACATTTTATTCTGGCGATTAGGTTGGTTTTATTCTGGTGATTGGGTTATCTGCACCCCCCCCATGTCATGTGCAGTTATTTTTAGCCGGTGTAAAGGCTATGCCTGCACAGTGTGTCTCTCACAGTGACTTGCTACAAGTCAAGTACATCTTAAGGTTTGTGTAAAGGGTAAAGCGTGTGTGTGTGTGTGTGTGTGTGTGTGTGTGTGTGTGTGTGTGTGTGTGTGTGTGTGTGTGTGTGTGTGTGTGTGTGTGTGTGTGTGTGTGTGTGTGTTGAGGTTAGTGCCCTTTGCAGCGAACTCTGAGCCGTTCTCACGTTTCCCTTTAAGGTGAACTCTGACCTTCTCTATCTGAGTTAGGGACCGTCTGCTTGTTCCCACCATAGAGAGGGAGGAAGAGAGATGCGCGCGCACACACACACACGCACACACACACACATACGCACGCGCACACACACACACACACACACACACACACACACACACACACACACACACACACACACACACAGAGGGGGAGAAACAAAGAGAGGGAGAAACAGAGAGGGAGAATGAATGAATGGAGAAATAAAAGATGGGAGAGAGTTCAACACTTTACTGTTTATGTAATATATAATATAAATATAAATGTATAAATAAATAAAATAAGATAATATCAAATGCAATCAGAATCAGATTGTATGATAATCAATAATGCGTTTATATAAATATATAATATAAATATAAATGTATAAATAAATAAAATAAGATAATATCAAATGCAATCAGAATCAGATTGTATGATAATCAATAATGCGTTTATAGAGCTTATGGAGCTGTCATCTCTTACAATATTCCTACAATATTACTACAGCCCTTTAATATCTGTTAGCAAATAGTTTATATGTAGGGACAGTTAACAGTTTATAATAAGGGTACATTAAGTACGGGTTAGTTAAAGCAGCTACGAGCAACTTTTTCGATTGTTATTAAACAGTATA
>NC_139628.1:2693591-2706091 GCF_964638095.1 Poromitra crassiceps
CTGTGTTGTGTTGTGCTGTGTTGTACTGTGCTGTGTTGTACTGTGCTGTGCTGTGTTGTGCTGTGCTGTGCTGTGTTGTACTGTGCTGTGCTGTGTTGTGCTGTGCTGTGTTGTGCTGTGTTGTGCTGTGCTGTGCTGTGCTGTGTTGTACTGTGCTGTGCTGTGCTGTGCTGTGTTGTGCTGTGCTGTGCTGTGCTGTGCTGTGTTGTACTGTGCTGTGTTGTGCTGTGCTGTGCTGTGCTGTGCTGTGCTGTGCTGTGTTGTGCTGTGCTGTGTTGTGCTGTGCTGTGCTGTGCTGTGTTGTGTTGTGCTGTGCTGTGCTGTGCTGTGCTGTGCTGTGTTGTGCTGTGCTGTGCTGTGCTGTGCTGTGCTGTGTTGTGCTGTGCTGTGCTGTGCTGTGCTGTGCTGTGCTGTGCTGTGTTGTGCTGTGTTGTGCTGTGCTGTGCTGTGCTGTGCTGTGCTGTGTTGTGCTGTGCTGTGCTGTGTTGTGCTGTGCTGTGCTGTGCTGTGCTGTGCTGTGCTGTGTTGTGCTGTGCTGTGCTGTGCTGTGCTGTGCTGTGCTGTGACCTATGCTGCCTTCAAATAGAACTTGTGAACTTGACATCGTGACCTCGAAGCTTTCAGATAATGTCCACTGTACTATGTTGTGAATGCTACATGAGGGGGGCATTCATGGACTCATGTGGTAAACGCAGTAGACACGAGCCCATTTGAAGGCAGCACTAGACCTGGCATCACGTGACCTAGACGTGTCATCACGTGACCTAGACGTGACTATCACGTGACCTAGCCCTGACGTCACGTGACCTAGACGTGACATCACGTGACCTAGCCCTGCGTCACGTGACCTAGACCTGACGTGACATCACCAAGCAAACAACACAGCACAGAAGGTTAAGCGACTTAATTTTTGTAAATGTCAAAATGCACCGTCGAGAGCTTGTTCTCAAGGGACTGCCTGGAAAAAAGGTTTTACACAGGATGGTTCCTTAATTTAATCCAGGAGGTTACAGTACTGCTGTAGGTTATGTAGAAATGCAGCAAATTTAACTTAAATTATTATTATTATTATTATTATTATTATAACTATTTTACTGGGGAGGACCCCCAGCCTCATGTAGCCAGCATGTAGAGAGTGAGTCAGGCCGGCAGACAGTGGAGGCTGATATCCTATCAGAGTCACAAAATGCCACTTCAAATGTCAAGAACATTCAAGGTGCATGCGTGTGTGTGTTGGGGTGTGTGTGTGTGTGTGTGTGTGTGTGTGTGTGTGTGTGTGTGTGTGTGTGTGTGTGTGTGTGTGTGTGTGTGCGTGCTGTAATACTGTAATACCAAAGGATCATAAGGAAAAGGTCAAAGGCTTTCTGTAAATGTTACATGCACAGTGCACACACACACACACACACACACACACATACACACACACCACACACACACACACACACACACACACACACACACACACACACACACACATACACACACACACACACACACACACACAAACACAGGGCAGGGTGTATTAATAACTTTCCTTAAAGGACAGAGGGCGAGTGACATGCGGGACAATATGGGAATCTCTCTCTCTCTCTGGCTCAATCCAAAACCAGCCCCTAACCCTCTCCACTCCCCCTCTGTCTGAGGGTTCTCCATAGACCCATCAGTAGACTGTTAAATCCTCTGACAGCGAATCGAAGCAGAGTATAGGAGACAAGAGATGAAGCTGTGGGGCTTTTTTTAACAACAGCACTGCCGCCATTTTGGCCTGAAAACGCCTCGTTACCTTCTGGGCCAATGGGACAACAGCATAGAACCATGACAGCCAATCAGAGGTAGTCTCCTTCAAGCCAAAATGGTGCATTTGCTGTGCGCTGATGTTGCAATGCACAACCTATTAGCCTTTGTTCTTATGAATTTGAAGCCCCCCTCCAGTGTATTTTGTGATTTTTAGGCTATTCCATGTGTTCCATGTCTATCTTAAATAATCAAATTTTGTGCTCAATGTCAGTCACAATGGACGTCTACGTCATGTCATGACTGATTAATAAGTTATACTGTCTGATATAAATAGCTAGCTAGCTGTGTTAGCTATGTTCATTAGCGAGGCTCAAAACATCGCTAATGATAATCTTAACCAGTTTGAGTTACGCTCTTTCCATAAGTTAGGGTTATTCTTTGATATCTGTTGGCTGGTTGTTGATATTTATAACAAGATTGTGGCTTCTGGACGAACATTTTTGCGGAGGTAGAGGCCACCATATATTGTTCCGGATTCCGCCTGGAAAGCAGACAAAGATTGTATATTGAAGGCAGGAGTGAGGCTCTTCTCCTTTTTTGACAGCAACGTTGCAGCCATGATGTTGCAGTGGAACAAGGTATAAGCCTTTGGTTCTTATCAATATACAAGCTTTGGCGCAAATCAGATGTATTTGTATGTCATCTGATGAAATTACAATTACAGGCAGGAAAACACACTGGAGGAGGCCTTTAAGTTCTTTGTCCATGCAGACTTTTAACGTTGGTTAGCAGGAAGTGCACCTGTAACAGCAGAATGGAGGAAACACTGGCCACATTTTAAGTTCCTGTCTTGGATATCTGAAAAAGAGCCTCAATCGGCCAACTTAGAATGATATTACATTTGGAGTTATAAAATGCAGGACCAAAAATGGAAATGATGTAGCGCAGGGATAATGTATTTTTGTAGGCCAACGCAGTCAGCTAGTCATGCTACTTCTGCTGCCCAAGTCTAAAAGTCAATGGGTATTTTGGTTAAATTTCTGAAATAAAGTCTATGAAAAAAAGAGCTCTCAAACTTTGCCGGATGGTGGTGGTTCAATGAACATTCAATGTTGGGGTGCACATTAAAACATTAAAACACATGAGTCCAGGGCAGCTCTACCATTTACTGTTGTAAAGTGCCATATTGGATGGATGCGATGATGTGTGTGTGTGTGTGTGTGTGTGTGTGTGTGTGTGTGTGTGTGTGTGTGTGTGTGTGTGTGTGTGTGTGTGTGTGTGTGTGTGTGTGTGTGTGTGTGTGTGATTGATTGATTGTGGGCAATGGAGTCCAGAATACCTTGGATTTTGTACAGTCTGTGGTTAAAGCAGGACTAAACCCCCTGATTTCTGGCAGAACGGCATGCTGCTTGATTTGAAAACTCTGCAGGCAAGATGGCCGCCTATACTCCCTTCTTTAGCTGGCAGAATTCCTCCCCCATAAACTAACATATCTTGGCCAATAAGTATGTAACATACAAAATAAAACAAACCGTAATGTCTTCATTTGATGTAGAATGCAGAGGACATGTAACTGTTTAGTTAAACTTGCATTCCAGGAATATTGCTCTAAAGATAACGTAAATGGCTCGAGAGACTGTTTCGTCCTGAAACCCACTCGCTTTGCGCCAGAACACAATTTGGGGGTGGTTTTGCCGTAACCTATGTGGGATTCGAAATAACGCATCCGAGATAGATATCATAGAAAACGTTATGAATATAGCCACGTTATAAACAACAAACTAATGCTGGTGATCCGTATGGAAACAGTGTTACTCGAAATGGTTAAAAGTTCTATCAATTTGGTCATTCAGTGGCGTTTTACTGCCATATAACATAACTAACTAGCGGCTAATATTAGCCACAGTAGGCGATTTCCCATGGATGCATTGCTCTTAAAGGGCTTGCGCCGCGTGAACTACAGTAATAATCAAATGGGGGGGAAAAAACAATTCTTCACATGAGTGGGGCACGCGCTAACCCCACCGTGACGTCACGATGTACCAAATCTCCCATTCATTTGAGGGCACAAAAAAAGCAGGTTTGAACCCATAGAGGGAACTTATGCTGCTGAAAATGATACAAATGGTACAATGGTAACAGTTTGGTCTCAAATGTGGACATTTTGACCAGAATTCTTCACACATCACCCCCAAAGTCATATATATTGGTTAAAAGCTGAAAAAAAGTGTTTTGGGGTTTAGTCCTGCTTTAACAAAAGCTTATGAAACACCGAAGTTTGTGTTCAGCAAGATAATCTTCACAAATGAGGACCACCTTTATGACTGAAACGTTTTCTGAAAATAGCAATAAAAAAACACAGTTACACTTCAAAAATCATCAAAGTGGTCCTCATTTGTGAAGATTGCTGAACACAAAGCTCGCTGTTTCAGGCATGTAACCAAAATCCCTACATAAAAACCCCATTGACTTTTAGAAGAAAGGGACCAGAAGTGCTATGGACAAATCAGCGTGACATCATGACCACCCAATGCGGAACCGCAGCAGTTAACTATAGTATGAGTTGTGCCAAACAAATGTTAATATCTCAAAAACTATCACCATCACATCGCTTATATTTTTGTGTGAACTGTCACAGTTTGTTTGTTTTATGAAGTGAATTTAGTCAAAAGCACAGCCTGCTAGAGTGAGACTCTCAAGGCTGGCTCCATAGGGTCCCATTATAAAGTTACCAACACTGATCCCTCATATAGTTTAATTATTATGGCTAAACAATTGATCCACAGATGTAGATTCACTAATGCCATGCAGACTTCTTATCTTCATGAATGAGATGATTAATAATAAGAAAGCACTGAAATACATGAAAACCAAAACAAGCCTCAAGTGTTTATCAAAACATACAGATTTTGATTGATTGATTTGCAGTGACACATGGTAGTGGGAGGGGCTGGCTCTCTCTCTCGCTCTCTCTCTCTCTCTCTCTCTCTCTCTCTCTTCTGTGTCTCTTCTCTCTCTGCTCTCTCTCTCTTCTGTCTCTCTCTGTCTCTCTCTCTGTCTCTTCTCTCTCTCTCTTCTGTCTATCTCTCTCTCTCTCTTCTGTGTCTCCTCTCCCTCTCCCTCCCTCCCTCTCTGTCTCTCTCTAATCCCCTCCTCTTGGCTCAGAAATGGTCTCTCCCTTCTCTTCCCTCTCCTATTGGTTGTGCCGGGCGCCCGTCAGGCCTGCTGCTCTGATTGGCTGTATGCGTGTGTGTGTGTGTGTGT
The DNA here is from genome assembly GCF_964638095.1 of Poromitra crassiceps. Lineage (NCBI taxonomy): Eukaryota > Metazoa > Chordata > Actinopteri > Beryciformes > Melamphaidae > Poromitra > Poromitra crassiceps. Next base: position 2,698,593 of record NC_139628.1, read on the forward strand.
TTGTGGGGTGGGGGGTTAAAACAGACAGGGGAGGGAACATGTAGCAACATGGCGTTCCACAGGGTGACTGCTGCAGGTCTGACACACACACACACACACACACACACACACACACACACACACACACACACACACACACACACACACACACACACACACACACACACACACACACACACACACACACACACACACACACACACACAGCAGTGTGTTTAGGAGTTTGACCTATAGTTCAAAGTGATTGTTGTTTTCTCTTCAAGGACACTGGTTAATGATTGCTCTCTCTCTTTCCACCTGTCTGTCTGTCTGTCTGTCTGTCTGTCTGTCTGTCTGTCTGTCTGTCTGTATGTCTGTCTGTCTGTCTCTCCACCTGCCTGTCTCTCTCTCTCTCTCTCTCTCTCAGTCAGGATGTCGATCACTAAGATTCACGCCCGGGAGATTCTGGACTCCAGAGGAAACCCCACAGTGGAGGTGGACCTGTGGACGGCCAAGGGTGAGCGCACACCAAGCTGAACAATTAAGCCAAAAACTGCAGTTCCTTGAATGGCCACTTGAGGCTGCCTCCAAAAGGAAGTCATACCCTATAGACTCGCATAGACTCCCATGTTAAAATGCCCAACTTTACAACTTGATTTATGACCTCAGTAAACACTTTGCTAATGAGTTTATGTCTCAATGGTTAGTTTCAGGTCTTCTTCAACAAAGCATGATGTCCATTCAGTCAATGATGCTCCCATTTAGAGTCAAATGGAGAATGAAGCAGACTATGCTTTGGGGGTGATTGACAGGTCGCATGTCCAGTGATCGCGTAGCTCGCTGATCACGGACCAATAGCAGGTGGAGCTGTAAATATAGACAGTGCAGGCAGTGCGGTCGCACTGGGGCCCCTGCATTAGATGGGCCCCTGGAGAGAGCAGGCTCTCCAACAACATACTGGGCAGAGAACGGGCCCTGGCAAATCACTCAAATCGCCACCCCAGAAATACTCCTGTGTTAAAAAAAGAACACACATTAGATTCAAAGTGGTGTCATTTGCTATATATGCCCTCGAAAGGCAAAACCATCTCTGTCATGGTTTTATTTTATTGTATTTTTATAGTCCGTAGCAATCTGTAATATAAAATGATGCTTATTCAACATAAAATCAAGATTCATCAACATTAAACATGTTAAAGTCAGTAGTCATTTCAGAACCAGTTTAAATAGTTTGAATGTCTGTTTTCGGATGTCAGAGCGCTGTCCATGGTGCTGATAGTTTGCTCTATGACCTCTCTATTTTCCCCATACAATAGCCTAACTAATTCAACTGTAAAATCCAATAAGTTAGTAAAATATATAGCATATGCTTTATAGTGTGTGTGCTGCCTCTACTTTCCTTTAGTAAACGATGGTCCAATGTGTGTTTTCTGGATGTTATCTGGGTAAGGTGTAAACGCATCGTGATTAGGATGTGATCAGATTTTCCTGACCACATCTGGAGGTAGTCTGGCTCACATTGTGTTCAGATCTCTTTCACCCCATTTTTAAATGTGACCTGTATCCGGATAACTTATCCAGACATAGGTCGCATTTAAAATATCTGATGTAAATGGGATGTGTTAGCCTGGTGCAATCTGGTCATCTCACTCATTTAGGAACGTTAAAAAAAAAATATATATATATATATATACTATAGTATTCACACACAGCATGAATTTCTCCATGCACTCTAACACAAGGTATACAGTTATTGTATGTTAGCAAGCTATGTAACCGTTACTGTCATGTCTTTCTTTTGATTCAAAATTATTTTAATCAGTATTTTAATTTAACTCACCTGGAAGAAAACATGAATGTTTTTAGTCCTATTTAGAGCATGGGGTGGTGGTGCACTCTTGTGACCAAAGATTTCGAGCATTACAATACAATACAATACAATACAATACAATACAATACAATATTATACAATACCATACCATACAATACAATACAATACAATACCATACCATACAATACAATACAATACAATACAATACAATACAATACTTATAATACAATACTTTATAGTCCCTCAAGGGACATTTGTTTTCACAGCCTTGCTTTGCCGGCCTCAGGTACAACAAACACGTATTAAATGTTCAGTATGTATTATAAAATTATTATTATATTATATAAATATTAAATTATCAGTATTTTTCTCTCTCTCCACCGATCACCAGATTTTTCTCCTCGCCTCCCTCTCAGGGCTTCTGTATTATTCATATTCTTACAGATTTTTTCCCATGTATTTTTTATCTTAATATTTTATGACTAGCCACAGTACAGTAGATTAAAAAAACTAAACACTATACTGTCTGTCTCTTTTGATACCCGTCTCTCTCTGTCTGTCTGTCTCTCTCTCCCTCTTATCTGTCTCTCTCTCTGTCTGTCTGTCTGTCTGTCTCTCTCTCCCTCTTATCTGTCTCTCTCTCTGTCTGCATGTCTCTCTCTCCCTTCCCTCCCTCTCTCTCTCTCTCTCTCTCTGGTGTCCCTATTTCTCTCTGTTTCTCTCTGTCTCTGTCCCTGTGTGTGTGTGTGTGTGTGTGTGTCTCTCTCTCTGTCTCTCTCTCTCTCTCTCTCTCTGTCTATCTTTCTCTCTTTCTCTCTCTCTCTCTCTCTCTCTCTCTCAGGTCGTTTCAGGGCAGCTGTTCCCAGCGGAGCGTCGACCGGAGTGCACGAGGCTCTGGAGCTGAGAGATGGAGACAAGACCCGCTACCTGGGCAAAGGTAGGAGGAGGCAAGGAGACATGTGAGGAGGCAAGGAGCCGTGTTAGGTGGCTTCCTCCACAGCGAGACAGACCCCATTTAACAATGCTGGCTAGCTAGTTATGCTGCCTTCAATTTTACATGGGAGCTCGGAAACTTTCTGCTAAAAATCAATTAAACGTTGTTGCACGTCAACTCAAAGTTCGTAGTTGGAAAATTGGGTGTGATTTCTCAACCCCCAGTTTGTAATTTTATGTCACTTCAACATCGCCACCATGGGATGAATGTTTTTTTTTAATATTATTTTATAAGATTGAATTGAAAAAGTTTTTATTTTTTTCAACTTTGTATGCTTTCAGACCAATCAGCATACCAATACAGTAGTTGGTTTAACCCATACAAATAAACATGAATGCTATTAGCTGTTTTAAGAGTACATTTGTGTTAGCTAATACGTTAGCATACATAGTACGTTAGCTAATAAGTGAGTATCCATGTTTTTCTGACACGAACTCGAACGTACTTCTGGTCTGGGATGACACGGTTCCCAACTCCGACCATAAATGTAAAGCAGCATAAGCAGAACATTGAACAGAAGTTGTCATTTCGGACTTTCCGACTTGTCTCGAGCGCAGCGACAGATGTATCTGTCTCCTCTCTTGTACCCATGGCAACACGTTCATATTTCCACTGTTTTTATTGTATTCTTCCCACAGGAACCCTTAAGGCCGTGGATCACGTGAACAAGGACATCGCCCCCAAGCTGATCGAGAAGGTCAATACACCCCCAATACTCATCAATACCAACGATCAGGGCCGCTGGAAGTCACTTTAAGCAGGGGGTGCCTGGAGGAAGGGACTCTCGGTGGAGCCCGCAAGGGACATTTTTTAGACATATAGGCTATAGAGGAATATCTCTTTTTTTTTTTTTTTTTTTTTTTTTCTTTAATTTTACCTTTATTTAACCAAGTTAGTCTCATTGAGATTGAAAATCTCTTTTTCAAGAGAGACCTGGCCAAGAAAGCAGCATAAAGTTACAGACACATTTTAACATAAACAATACAAACAAAACATCTAAAACGTAAGAAAATACACATCCATTTACTCAGCAACAGGGTTCATTATGGATCAAAACATTTGCAGACCTGGATTTCAGCTTCCTCCATATTTTTTACCCTGGTTTTAAAAATACTCATAGGGACTAGCACCTGGAGGTTTAGTGAGCGTTGGAGTTCATTCCAGGCCAGAGGGGCAGAGACCTGGAAAGCTTTCTTGCCAAACTCAGTCCTTGTCTTAGGTAGGCTACAGTCAGCAGGATGCAGTTTTGAGACCTAAGCTGATAAGAACTATTTTCTTGTATATTAATGCAGGAGCATAGATAAGATGGTAGTTGTCTCAAGATGGCCTTATAAATGAAAATGAACCAATGAGACATCCTCCGTAACGTTAAGGAGGGCCAGCCTACGCTCATGTAGAGGGTACAGTGATGTGTCCGGGACTTCAAATTTGTCACAAATCTAAGTGCACCATGATACACTGTGTCCAGCTTTCTCAACGCTATCGCAGGTGCAGACATATAAAGAATGTCACCATAATCTAATATTGGCAAGAAGGTAGCCAAAACAAGCCTCTTTCTAGCCGCAGCAGAAAAACACGCTCTGTTTCTGAAATAAAAACCTAACTTCAGTCTGAGTTTTTTGACAAGAGTGTCAATATGTGCTTTAAAAGTAAGACCATCATCTATTATAAAACCTAAATATTTATATGTCGACACTCTTTCAATAACCTTGCCCTGTGTAGCCATTATGCCTGGGACAATTGGTTCCTTCTTTGATTTGGAAAAAACCATAAGCTTGGTCTTGCCTGCATTCAAGACAAGCTTCAGGTGGTGCAACTGTGCCTGAACCATATCAAATGCTATTTGTAGTTGTTCAAAAGCCCTTATTAAAGATGTTGCACAACAATAAATGACGGTGTCATCAGCATAAAAGTGAAAAGACGCGTCTGGCACATTTTTACCCACATTATTGATAAAAATTGTAAATAAAAGTGGACCAAGCACAGAGCCCTGTGGCACCCCCTTGTGGACAGTTAAGATATCAGAGAAATTTCCATCAAACTTTACACACTGGGTTCTATCTGACAGGTAGTTTTTAAACCAGGCAACTGCTTGACTTGATAGACCTATATTGGCTAGTCTATTTAGCAGGATCTCATGATCGACAGTGTCGAATGCCTTAGATAGGTCTATAAAAAGACAGACTCCATGTTGTTTGCTATCCATTGCAGCAATGAGATCATTTACTACCTTCATTGCTGCAGTAGTGGTGCCATGCTGCTTTCTAAAACCTGACTGGAAAGAAGATAAAATTATGTGTCACTTAAGAAACTCTTCAACTGGTTACTCACTAGAGTCTCAAGGATTTTAGAAAGAACTGATAGATTTGAGATCGGCCTATAGTTATTTAAAAGTGAAGGTTCCCCACCTTTTAAGAGGGGCAGAACAAAGGCCGACTTCCAAATACTAGGTATGACATTCTGTTCAATCGTAAGATTAAAAATATGTGTCAGAGGCTCAGCAATCAAATCAGCTGAAAGATTAAGAAGATATGGATCCAGATTATCAGGACCGGCTGCTTTTTTGGAATCTATTCCTTTAAGAGCTTTGTGTACCTCAGATACAGTAAAGGGTGACAGACTAAAGTTCTGATCATTACTCACTTCTTCATCGACAAAAGGATGATTGGCTGACATTGACACAGCTTCAAACAAGGAACCAGAGGACACAAAATGTTCATTGAAGCAATTTAACATTTCCAGCATGGTACTTGAAGCAGACGGGGGTCGGTAGCAGCCCACAACAGTTAAGTGCCTTTTAAACATGAACTCTGGATCATGTCCTGCTAGAGAGAGCAGGATATTTTCAGGTTTTGCCTTTCTAAACATCAGGGGTCTTTGTTAAGAAACAACTGGATATGAGCCGTTTTTTCTGCCAGTGGGCGGGGGGGGGGGGGGGGGGGGGGCGGCGCGGTAGCATCTATCGAAAACAAGAAATGTGATAGGAAGCAGCTGTAGCTATGAGGCAGTCAAAATAGTGGTCGCACCGTCGTCAATCACTGTGGGTGATCTATTTTACAAGTGGCAACTAGTCATATCTGACTAGTTTTAAATGTAGGCTATTTCTCCCCACAAAAGTTTGATAGCCTATCAGTCAGTCAGCTCCTATCCTCTACGCAGTGGAGAGGCACACAACACTGCCTGCTGATATAATTGGCTGCATCACGTTAGCGACAAATCTGGAGACTTCAAAAAGCATGTTTTAACGGAGTCCATTCCAACGAGGGGTGGCAATGTGCCAAAAAATGAGCGCTTCGCCTTGCTACATAAAGCAGCCCAGTCAAAATAGTCGTCGGACTGTCGTCAATCACTGTGGGTGATTTATTTTACAAGTGGCATTTCAAGTCATATCTAACTAGTTTTCAATGTATTTCTCCCCACACAAGGCAGCCCTTTGATATCTCAATTCCAAGTGCAAGCATCTCAAATTTCTTGGACTCAGACTTGGAGAGCAATAACTTTGTGCGATACTTGTTCTTAGCATAGATAGCCACACCACCACCTTTAGTGGATCTATCAGTGCGCCCTACATTGTAACCATGGATGTGAATGTCATTATCAGTGACTGCATTAGTTAACCAAGTCTCTGATATTACAATTATATCTGCAGCTGTCTCTACTGCCCAGATCCTAATCACATCCATTTTCGGCACTAAACTGCGAACATTAAAATGTACAATCCCTAGGCCTGCCAAACTCTTAAAGTCTAAAGGAGTTTGCAAATTTATTAGACTTGATTGTGGACCAGGATTCAATTCAACATTACCAGAGATCATCAACAATAAAACAACTAAGCATCGCAGTTTAAAGTTCTTGTATGACTGTTCTTTCGTATTTAGACTAATCACAAAGTCCAGAAGAGAGGCGTCCGATAGCACAAAGTAATCATTCAGCAATAGCAAACTATGAAGATGTTTATGAATGACTGCATTGCCTATTAACATAGAAGACGGGCTTTGATCCAAACAAACTGGCAATAAGTCTGTACCAGCCGTAGGTAGAACTATCCATGGTTGCATCGGGTTTGAATCACTCACCCAGCTCCGCTCACAACAGAAGGCAAAAAGACAGCATACCATCAGTAGACCCTTCATCATGCCCACTGTAGTGGGACAACACTTGATGGCTGACAGTGAGTGCTGGTGAGGGGAGCTCTGCTCTGGATAGCACAGAAGATGTAGCCACTCGCCTTTCTATGCCTCAGGCTGCTGGGCTGGATGGATGGTAGCCTTAGACTGCAGAATTGGGTAGGTTATAGAATAGATGGTAGCCTCACACTGCAGAGCTGGATAGATGGTAGCCTCAGACTACAGAGCTGGATGGAGGTAGATGGTAGCCACAGACTGCAGAGCTGGATGGAGGTAGATGGTAGCCTCAGACTGCAGAGCTGGGTAGATGGTAGCCTCAGACTGCAGAGCTGGGTAGATGGTGGCCTCAGACTGCAGAGCTGGATAGATGGTAGCCTCAGACTGCAAAGCTGGATAGATGGTAGATGTTAGCCTCAGACTGTAGAGCTGGATAGATGGTAGATCTTAGCCTCAGACTGCAGAGCTGGGTAGATGGTAGCCTCAGACTGCAGAGCAGGGTGGATGGTAGGCCTCAAGCTTGTGGTTCAGTCCGGCCTTGTAGATCAAACTTCAGAGCATGTGGTCTTGG
>NC_139628.1:2716091-2751091 GCF_964638095.1 Poromitra crassiceps
GGCAGTACCACTGGCTCTGTGGCCCACTAGATGGTGCTCTGAGGCCCAGAGAATGATACAGTAAACTTGACCAGATTGGATTTAAGATAATTATACGACATTAGAACAGAATTAGATTAGGTTAGATTGGACTCGACCCAATCAGATTACATTATGTTAGGTTAGATTTACATAAGATTTACATTGAGATTAAAACACTTGTTGGAAATAAATTTACAATTACAACACATTCAATTCCATCTGCCTATAATCTAAAAAATAAGAATAGCCTGAGTGGAGGTATTAAATATAATAAATATCAATAAAAACAAACAGTAGAACCTGCCAAGTGTAAACTACTTGTTTCACACACACACACACACACACACACACACACACACACACACACACACACACACACACACACACACACACACACACACACACACACACACACACACAGACACACACATCCAGACACACTGGGTCTGACGTCAATGCTGATAGGTTGAGGGAGTTTGGGTTGAAGACAGCCTGTTGCCTAGCGATGACCAGCAGCCATCACAATATCAGTGTGTGTGTGTGTGTGTGTGTGTGTGTGTGTGTGTGTGTGTGTGTGTGTGTGAGTGTGTGTGTGTGTGTGTGTGTGTGTGTGTGTGTGTGTGTGTGTGTGTGTGCGTGCGTGCGTGTGCGTGCGTGTGTGTGTGTGTGTGTGTGTGTGCGTGCGTGCGCACAAGCATGAAGACAAGGAAGTGTGTGAAACGTCCTCCTATGAGAAGAATCTGAAGTTAAAAAAAAGTCGAGGGAGCCTACCTGAGTCCTGTCTGTCTGCCTGTCTGTCCGTCCGACTGTCCGACTGACGTGGAAAGTGCCTGTCTGTCCCACTGTGGGGTTTTATATCCTCGTGTGTGTGTGTGTGTGTGTGTGTGTGTGTGTGTGTGTGTGTGTGTGTGTGTGTGTGCGTGCGTGCGTGCGTGCGTGTGCTTGCGTGTGCGTGTGCGTGTGCGTGTGTGTGTGTGTGGGGGGGGGGGGGGGTGCATGCGTGCGTGCATGAATCTCCTCTTTGAGTATTGTTACGGTGTTGAAGCGTCACTTCACTGGAGTACATTTTTTACTTAGTGGAGCAAATTAAATGCATTTGTATAAGTAAAAAGAAAAAAATAAGTAAAAAGAAGCACTAAAATGGTCACAAATACTCGAAACAGACTGTCGACTTGCATCGAAAATCTGCTGGCAGGCTCCGTCAAAAGGGGTGTAACATATTAGCTTGGTTGCTTCTTGTGCAAAGTTGAACATTTTTCAGAATTCAAGATGGTGGCCGCCGCTATCTTAGACCTTGGCCAATTTCATCTTTTGACTTGATGACCTATAGAGCAAAGAGCAGTGATACTCAACTTGCGGCCTGGGGGCCAGATGTGGCCCACGATAGGGTGCCGAGTGGCCTCCCGACCACTTTCTAATTCACAACAAAAATACTGTTAAATAAAGTTTGACTGAGCTGCAGGTAAATTGTCAAATATATCACCGCCCAGGCACGTACCTATGTACTTCACTAACTTACCTTAACCTAGTCTCTCCCCAGACTCAAATATTACGTTGAATCGCTGTGCTCTGCATACTACATTAATGAGTGTGCCGCTTCACAGCCACAGCTGGTATTTGAGGGCAGGTCTAGGCGGGGGTTGAAATTGAATGAGTGACAGGTCGTAGCACCAATGAGAGAGTGGTTTAAAAAAATGGGCTGCGCCTCTGTTCCTGTGTTTTGGGTACCAGGGTCACTGACATACAGTGTTTTCTGAAGGCCAGAGCAGAGGGAGAATCTCCTCCTTGATAAGCTGTCTGCCTGTGCATCTCCATTATGACGTGCATATAATGTGATAACGTGATAACATTAACACATTCACTGCCAGCCGTTTTTTTTTTACTGTAGGTAGGTTCTGCCAGAGGTTTTTTTTGAGGATTCTGGCTCATCTTTCAAGACCCGAGGATTCTTTTCTGCTAAGATTTTGTGAACACACAATATCTCAAAATAACTAATAGAATGTGTGCTTTCTCTGTCTAAAAGAGTTAGTTTGTAGAGTTAGTAGTTATGTAAGCATTAGCAGTTGAATACAGCATGGTTTCAGCGTCAGAAAAATTATTCTTAGATAAACGGCTTTTTGTGAAATTCGATAGAACAGTCACTTTAACCATTCATTTTTGGCGTCAGACATCTAAACAATAGTTTTGAACAGTAATTTCCTCCATAACAGCAGGAAACCCCCCTCTGCTTCCAACTCCTCCCTCCGTGGGCGTTCTCCTCCGCCCTCATTGGCTCTGCAGCGGGTCTGTGACAAACGAGTTGCTGCTTTGCTGCTGCTGCCTGGCAGTCTGCATGGGGCTCGCTGGATGGGTTTCGCTGGTTTCTTGGCGGTCCGGTTGAGAGCTCTGATGAAGCTCTTGCGATTCTGGGCTTATTTATGGTGCGTGTTTCAAAGTGTGCATCCAATCTATTCTTGGAACCCCCCACCGTTGCCACCGCTGTGCATCAGCGCGAAAGTGAAAGCGCTTTCGCCATCCATTTTACTGTATGAGAACGGCTTCCTCGCGCTTTTCCCTCCAGTTTTGGCTCGCCTCTCCTACTGTGGAGAGACATGTCGCCACTCAGTGGGTCGGTAAAATAGATTATACACATTCAATACCTCCAATTCTGGTATAGGAGACGTAAAAGGGTTAGATCAACGTCCCACCGTCAAAAAAAAAAATTGATTTTTTTTGACGAGTCAACTCGCCATTGGCAGTGAACGTGTTAATTATGTGTATGTAATTAATTGCTTTATTGAATATGAAATGAAATTTGATCTATGTCACTGTTGTAGTGTAAAACGACTTAAAGGGAGCGCAGGTGGTGACATGAAAGTGTGAGAAAAGGAGAAAATACTGAATAATGACATCACAACAGTAAAATCCTAATGTTAATTTAAAATGAGATATTCCTCTAAATATGACTAAAAAACATCCAAACCTCCAAAAAACTCCAAAAAAGAGTTCCAGCGGCCCTGGACAGGAGTGTCCCAGACCCAGAGAGAGATCTGCAGCATGCAATAACGTAGTGTATCAGTGTAAGAACTCTCATGGGTCTGGTGTCGAAACCTTAACCTAACTAACTATCCGGTGGGTTGGAGATGTTTGGTTAATTTTCTTTTTGGAACAATTTTTTTATTGATTTGTTTGGGGTTTACTCTGAACAGATTTGAGAACTGAATTGAACAAACTGAATTCCTAACTCTTTTTTTATATACTCGGAACTATTTTTTGGTGAATAACATCTAGTTTGATTGATTATTTGGACTTGCCCGTAAAGGAAATGTTTATTTTGTGAGTGGTTTTCATTGTACGTCCAAAACACTGATTTATATTGAACTTGCCTGCAACTTCACATTGTCACTCTGATTATTGCTTTGATTATTTGTTTGCATTCTGCTTGGTGGTTCAGATTGATACATCAGCCATGCTTAATTTGCATACAATGATGCCATAGTCACAGTGCGTTTTCCCTGGTTTGTTGAAGACAGGTGCACATATGTGGGTACTCCCCCATGAAAATGTAATGTTTTTCAATTAAAAAACAAATAAACATGCAATTTCAAGTAATTTTGGATCATTATTATTACCATATCTGTGTACAAAAAGTTGGAAAAGCTAAACAACACCCAAAAAGCTTAAAGACAAATCTTGCTAAAGAAGACCACTGCGAGTAGGAACCAACTACAACCATAATATCTGGGAAAATACATTAGTTTGTTTTGATGCTCTCCACATTGATTTGACACTCAGTCTTCCCCTCCCAGCCTTGGGCTCCTTCACGTCCTGGGCCCCGGGGCCCTTGCATTAAACCAGGGTTCATGGCAGAGTGTAAAAATCTTCAACGTTAAAATTGTCAGACTAAACTACGGCTACCACCTGAAAACCTACAATCCGCTATACGGAAAATATCATATTATTGTTTGTTTGTTTGGCCGCTGAACTCCTGTCATTTTATAAAAGTGGCACTAAAGCAACTTGAGTATCCCTGACCTAGAGGCTCATGTAATACCTCTTTTTGGGGTTTTAGAGAGCAGGGAGTGCATTTATGTTTTCTTTTTTTTAATATGTCCAAACCTTACTATTGGCATGGCAAAACGGCTCAAGGGATACATAAGATAAAAAAGGTTGGGAACCACTGGTTAGGCCTACTGTATAACATGGCAGACCAATGTGGGGCCCGCGGGCCACATTTGGCCCACGCCTAGTTTGTTTTGGCCCTCCATGGTTTTGAAAGGAAAGAAACCACAGCCAATATTACCTACTGTCTTTCAGGGGCTGTGCTCCTTTTAAAGCTAGCTTTATGATACTTTTACCATAATGAAACTAGAAGACCTATTTTAGATTTAGAATGTAAATTGTCTATGAAGTAATATAATCTTATGTAATTTCACATGACATCATTTATTTTTGTCCCACGGCACGGCCATCCGTCCAGATTAATGTTGGCTCTTCATAGGAAAGAATTTGAGCACCTCTGTGTGTGCTGAGACTGAGACTGAGACGTATTTGTTGCTACTTGTGTCGTTTATAATGTGTTTTTAAAGTCAGTAATTTGACTTTTCCTTCAGCCCATATTCAATCTCAGCGATGACCATTTTTGACATACATCTTAACAACGTGTGCGTGCGTGTGTGTGCGTGTGTGTGTGCGTGCGTGTGTGTGTGTGCGTGCATGTGTGTGTGTGTCTCTATGTGTGTGTGCGTGCGTGTATGCGTGCATGTGTGTGTGTGTCTCTATGTGTGTGTGTGTGTGTGTGTGTGTGTGTGTGTGTGCGTGTGCGTGTGCGTGTGCGTGTGCGTGTGTGTGTGTGTGTGTGTGTGTGTGTGTGTGTGTGTGTGTGTGTGTGTGTGTGTGTGTGCTTGGCAGTGAGTGTGATTCTGTGGGGGGGCAGGAATGCTGTCTGCGTCAGAGAGGTGAGATGTACAACACACACACACACACACACACACACACACACACACACACACACAAGTCTTTCTTACACACAGAAAAGGCTCATCAATCATTTTATTAAAGTGAAAGAAAAGAGGAAACTAAGGAGTGCTTATAGTGAACGGATGCGGATGGTGTGTGTGTGTGAGTGTGTGTGTGTGTGTGTGTGTGTGTGTGTGTGTGTCTGTGTTTTAAATGTAAGCAACCCAGTCACCAGAATAAAATGTTGGCATATGTCTGTCTCTCTGTCTGTCTGCCTGTCTGTCTGTCTGATTCTCTGTCCGTCTGTCTCTGTCTGTCTGTCTGTCTGTCTCTCTGTCTGTCTGCTTGTCTCTCTGTCTGTCTGTCTGTCTGTCTCTCTCTCTGTCTGTCTGTCTGCTTGTCTCTCTGTCTGTCTGTCTGTCTGTCTGTCTGTCTGTCTGTCCGTCCATCCGTCTGTCTCTGTCTGTCTGTCTCTTATTCACGGTCTCTACCTCAGAAAACCAAACAAAAAAATCAAACTATAAAATCAACTATAAATAAAGAAAAGAACAAAAAATGAAAAACAAAAGAGCAACCAAAATAAGTGAGTATGGAAAAATGGATGAGGGCTATGTGTATGTATGGGGGCTATGTGTGACTCATCAGAGAGGTTCTAAGTTTGGATTTAAATGCACGGTATAGTGCAAAGATTACCTCTCATAGATGCTGTTAGTTTTGTTCTTAAAAATGTGTCAATAGACTTCTGGGTAGACACACCTGCCAATGGATTTGAATTGAGGAGATATCACATCAGCCATAACTATAACGTTAATACCCTAGTTAAACACGGTGGTCTGACCTATACAGTGGTGCCAGCAGGCGTAATCCTGTACGCACTGCGTGTACTTTCTTTTTATTACAAGCACCGTCACTAATTGTCACTTGTTTCCCCCTGTATGGGAAACCATTCCTGCACTGTTGCACCACTACCGGACACTGCGTGCACCTCATGTTGTAGTTCAACGTTGTAGTTCTCTACCTGTAGCATGGATGTATATATGAACCATTATATAAACGGTAGCAACACTCAGATGGTTCAGACAGGATGCACACGAGTCGCAGTTGGCCCATTCACACCAAGAAGCAAGCCTTATTTCTCCACAGGGCCAGCAGCTCTTTGCTCTAGAGGAAACCCCGTGGACACAGGTTCTAAAGGCTGCTCCAGCTGCTGTATTAAGCTGTAGTTCACTGCTGCCCTTAAAACACAGCTCAGGCTATACTTTTCCACTGCCAAACCAACCTCTTCATTTCTCCCTCTCTTCACAATCTCCCTCATAAAGCAGTCACATTTATTGGTCTGTGATCTCAGCCAGAGTCGTGGCAGTTTTGATCCATCAACAATTAGGACAGGCTGATCTCTGTCCGCGGGGGGTAGACAGGGATTTATTACCGAACGGGCCTACCGGGCCCAGGCCCAGCGGCCCAAGAGCTCAGGGGGCCGATAACTCAGAGCCTCTTCACGGGGCCACCGCGTCTCTTGCCCATGCAGGCTGAAGTGATCCCTCACTTACACCACTAATATGCTATTCAAAATAGTCTAGCATACTTTGTATCTCTCTTCCACTCTTTTGCTCGTTATCTCTCATGATTAAAGTCCTAAATTCCCACATCGCCCTACTGTGAATTACCCATGTTTAATACATGTTTGAAATGTGTGGTGCAAAAGAAAAGGTGAGAGGAGGTAGGAAGGAGAAGATGGTAGCAAAGGCAAGTATGAACGGACGGGGGAGAGTTTTAAGCAGAAGAGTTGAATTTAAAAAGAGGAAGGGTGGATGAGAAGAAGTAACAAAGAAAGGAGATCGTTTGATAAATGAGTTGTGACACTTTGGAGCCTCTTCTCCTTCCTCTATCTGCTTTACATCATCCTCAGGATATTATGACACACACTGCCTGCCTGCGCGCACAGATAGCACATGGACACACACACACACACACACACACACACACACACACACACACAGACACACACACACACACTCACTCTCAAGAATCTCCATATCGTAGTTTCAGTTGGTTAGGTCTCACCCTGGCACACACGAGGCAGTAAGATAAATCAACCCAGAAACTGTGTCTGACTGTGTCTTAATGGTCACCTTTACAATAGTGACAAGGCATTACAGAGGAAGTTGAATGGTGAAATAAGATTGCTTTATATAGGGGAGAGCAGGGCATGTGGTCACACTTTTCACTCATTGGTGTATTTCTCACTAGTGCCTTACTACTGAGAAACAGTAATTTTCAGGAACACTTTATAATAACTGTACGCTACGAAACACTAAATAGGCTATTCAATTTACTGATGTGGACATTCCTTTCTTTACTTTCAGTCACTTTTAGTCCAGCACCAGTTTTTTCAACTGGTGGGGGGATGTGTGGGGATGGTTTAGGGCCCCAACCCTATATTTTTTACAAAATGTTCCATAAGGTTATGGACAATTAGAGGGTTATTGTGCTTTTGGCTTTAATTGAGTGTACCTGCACTGTAAATCCTGTGTTGGATACAGGTGAGTTTATTTCTTATTATTGTGCTGTTGGATTTGAGTTTTCAGCTGGCTGTGCTGTAAATCCTGTTAGATGCAGGTGAGTGTCTTAGTTATTATTCTGGCCCTGTGTGTGCACTGTGAGGGGGACCCTTTGTGCATCCAGGCCGAGGGGCCCGTCATGTCATAATCCACCTATGGGGGTAGGAGATTTTCTGCTTGTGCGTACAATGAAATATGATCCTACATGGCGCCACTATGGACCTCTCTGATGGCTGTGCTTATTTTATGTACTTGTTAATGAACCAAATCTACCCAACAGTGACTTAAGTTAAGTTAAGTTAAGTTATCCTTTATTTATCCCCTTGGGGAAATTCATCCTCTGCATGACTTCTCACCAGGTCAGACTAGCTGCTAGTTTTGGTTGAATTCAACCTGTTGAATTGTTTTTTGCCCAACAGTTAGGTCTCCAAACTAATATTAGTGAAAGTGTTGTTAAAGGTATACTATGCAACTATTTAATACAAAAAGAAACACACACACATTTTTCATCCTTGTAGAAAAGTCTCCCCTCAAAATCATCAATTCTGAGACACACAATACTGTGGCAGTGTGTTTATGTGGACAGACACAGCCCCATGTGTGTATTTTCGTGTTTAAAAATTGTTTTGTTGTGTTCTGTGTTCATGTGGTCGAGTGAGCTTGACAATACATGGGGAGAGAGAGTACCAGAAAACCGTTGAAATGCAGGCATTCAACTTTTTTTCTGATACTGTATAGTTTCACAGCGGTTATGTTATAAAGGCACAAATAAACACACACCTACCTCCAAACCATGGAGATATAAGCTCCAAGCAGCTGTTTGGGGTGTTTTGGGAAGGTACTGCACATTGTTTAGTCTACGATGACTCCACTGTGTGATCCCATAAGAACATCTTAGCGATGGCTGGGCTGTTGCACTGTGAGCAACGTTACTCAATATCATCTAACTGCACAGCTGGAGCCCCCATTGCCCTGCCCACCCTGTACATTCTCAGACCCGGAAGTGTACGCGTACAGACCGGAGTATGTTTCTAGACCAACTTCTAGACTAGATATTTTTCTTTTTAAATCGGCGCAGGTATATATGATATTGTATGCTTGTGTGCATTAGTGTCTTTATAGGATGATTGAATGTATGATTCATGACCGATGTTGACAGACAATTACCACATTCCCGGCGTTGATCTGGCTAGTTTATCGGCTACGTATGCTACTAGCTAGCTAGCAACTCATCCAGCCTGTCCCTCCCCACACTATGAGCGCCATGGTTGGCCTCTGAGACCCAGGACAGCCCCTTCACCCCACCCACCCTCCAGCCCACTTCTACCCCTGGCCGGACCTTGCTGGCCCAGTGGCCCACACTTTTTTCCCCAATATTTTATTTTGTCATTTTCAGAACATCAACAATCAAAAACAGAAAAACTCAGATATGATAAAAAAAAAAAGAAGGGGGGGGGGGAATGATAATAAAAAACAAAACGTACATGATAGAGAATAAAATTCTACATCTCCGCTAAATGTATATATCACAGCTTATCTTAAACCAAATAAATTGAAGCCATGAGTCTAGGAAGAAGTCTCATAAAAGTATATTTATTACCATACATTCTCTGCAATATATGTATATTGTCAGAGGGCTGAACCTCAATATACACAATTCTTTTCAATGTACAGAGTCAAATATTCAGCAAATGGCCGACAGTGTAACATAGATTTATAGGCAAAGGTAGGCAGAGAGAAACAGAGAGAGGAGGGGGTTGAATTGTGTGTGCGTTGCTCCAGTCTGACTGAGAGACTGTTATCAGTTGTTATGGTACACGATGCACTGGACAAGGTCTCAGCAAAAGCAGCAGTCCTCTGCTATGGGGCTATGGGTGAGATGTCAGGGTGAGATGTCATGGGCCGGAGCAAAGAGAAGAATAATTATGTGTATGCAAATATAGCTTATTGATTAATGTGTCAGATGTCATGTTAACTTATAGCATAATTATGTGTATGCATTTATAACTTATTGATTAGGAAATGGCAATGGAACTTATATTTTTCTCCAACAATCCACCCAATTGTTATGTTCATCAACTATAACAATAATAATAACAAAATTTAAGTTCACTATTCAATATTATTCAATATCTGTACTTAATTGTGGGCCAGTTTCTTTTTTTGAAAACATAGGAAACATTAAACACTTGAAAAAAACACAGAATTTTTGATCAATATGCAGTGCAGCGCAGTCTCAGCTCATATCACAGCATCTCCATTATCTATTGGGAAGAGAAAAAACAAATCTTAGTGATACAATGACAAAATTACGTCACCACTGCGGCTATAATAATATAGGAGTGGGCCTGCTAATCTTAACTCTACTGTATATGGTTCAATGCAAACAGTCTAATTAATATCACTATATATATTTTGCATTGAACTTAATATTCAGTGTGTTCCAAATCACACTTAAATCTTTTCCACTTTTGTAAAAGAAGCTTCTCATATAATATATATATAATCTTTCCAGTTTCACTTTATTCAACCCTTCCTGGAAAGGAATCATGTTAAGTAAAATATTTTCAAAGTATTCACAACAACAACAATATTTATCATCATGTGATGACTCTAGTTCATTCATTTATTTGTTTCTGGTGTTGTTGTTGTAGTTTTTGTTAAAACTATTTAATAGCCCAACTCCATCACAGTGGTTTATTTCTTTTTGGGAACTATTTTATTCTATTTCTTATTTACTTTAATATTGGTTTGTTTGGAACTGAATATGGAACTGGAACTGAAACTATCTAAAATGCAAAACATTCATAACATTGATTAATCATATTCATTAAAACATAATCACAGTATCATATAACTGATTATTCTTAAAATGACACTTTAAAACACTTCATTTTATTTAATATTGAAAATAGAAAGAATTTTCTTTACTCTAGTAAAAAAAACTACTAGTAAGCATGATTAAGTGTACTATCTCTCGTAGTTTACTAACTATGTCAAGTAGACCTCTTGAACTGTGGATTACAGTACTCAAAGTACAGATTTGTGCTGGTGTGAAGGTTTCCTGTGTGAGTACAACCTGTAACTGAAAACATTATATTTCACAATGTGCCTGTATTTTAGACAAAATAATTTCTTGTATTTTATTAGTACAACAAGTACGCACATACGGCAGATAATGTTTGAGATACTCTGTGAGTACATATTCAATTGTTTACTTTATAATTTGTTTGCAATGAACCTCATAAACAAGATGGCTCCTGGAGTCTGCCTTTCAAGTTTACAGATTTTGTGGACTTGTCTTGAGAGTGGGTTGGATGAGTTCCCAAAGAAAACTGCTTTAAGAGCTAGCTTATTGGGGTGGGTCAGTCCCCAGACTGAGGCAAAACAACAATACTCTAAACGCAAACTCAAGTGTAATCTCGTCCTCAGAGGCCATTGTCTTATTTATAGATACTTTTGAAAACATCTCCAGCGTACTTAAGTGTAAATTTTGCTTATGTGTAAATCATACCAAAAGTTAAATGTTGGTATGCACATTTTAATAATAATATTTCTAATCTTATCCACCCAATTGGTGGTTCATAAATGTGTATTTTTCTGTTTAAGAAAACACTTCAGGTTATCTCACACAGGAACTCTTACCCATCACCACACATTCTATTATGATTTATTTTCAAAATAATAATCAACAGTCTATTTATTACTAATTGGTTGATTCAAATTTGCTTACTTCACTTCTATTGATTCATAACAAATATTTATTTCATTCAATCACTTTGGTCTCTCAGGGTGTGTTAATACAATCAGCCTGGAGATGTCGCCATAGTCTAGCTTGGCATCGTCTTCCAAATTGTTTTCGCTAGGCTAATGTTTTGGCTACAATTGTCCTGAGGGAAGATAAACAAATTATTTCAGCCTGCTATGTTCCAAAACACATTGATAAGGGGAAGAATGACCATCGTGTTGCTACTTGAGCCAATTGAATCAAAAAGATGGCTGTTTGTCCACTCGCTGCTCCCGTTTTTTATATCGGCATTTGTTCGCGTAATGTCCTCTTTTTCTGCAGTAGTTGCATTTATCGTAGCCTTTATAACGAGTGTGGTTTCGAGGCACATGCATGGTGTACTGATATGGGGAACTTCCTGAATTGTCTATGCGTACTGGCATGTGGTCAGCTGATATAGAATGCTGAACCATCTGATGTGGCAAATGATTTGGGTCTGTTTGTATGTTCACAGGTATCTGTTTAGGGCCAATTTGGTCTGAATCCCTTTTCTCCGAGTCAATTTTTGTCATATCTGGCATAGGAGCCTTATTTTTGTCCATGTCACAGCAAGGCACTCTCGTTGCGTTGCCTTGGGGAAGCTGATGATGCCTATCAGCAACATGCTTCCAACCTCTTATGCATTCTGTCACATAAGACTCTGACCATTGGAGATTGGGTGACTGTCTGGCTGCAATTTGCATGTATCCAATCTTATCTTTATCAAAAGATCCTCCTACAGGCCAGAGGCCTCTAGTACCTTTATTAAGATCATGCATGAAAGGTATCACATAATTTTCTCCTAGTTTTAAACGTACTATGTCAGCACATGAGCCAGGTGGTATGGGAGGGATGTTTTTCTTTTCATGCTGTCTAAGAATGTCTCTCGCCCGCAGACGTTCCGCTTTTCGTAGTTTCCAAGGTTCTGGCTGCCCACTCTCTGACCTATTATCACTCATTTTTACAGGTCCCAGAGAGGGAATCAAACCATTTTTACAGTATGAGACAGGAAAAGAGGGAGAGAGCACAAGTTTATCTTACTTGTGATCTTGATCTGTGTCCGTGTGTGTAAAGTAATTTTCAACACCTTACCTGGCAACTCGATGTGGGGTATCAAGGGGAAGAAGGGACGGTTGTTCTCCTGCTTGACCGGTTCCGTCCGTGTTTGGGGTTATCTGGAATTTACAAATTTGTTGACAGATCAATTTGTTCAAGGGACATAATTGATTCTGTATTTTGGGATTGGCTAAAATACACTTTTTGCAAACTTCCTGTTCAATTTTTCTCCTTTAAAATAGGCTTCTTAAGAAATTGTGTTGTTTTACAATGAAATAGCTGCTTCTTTTTGTTTGCTTGTTACATTTTGTTTGTTGCACATTGTGGGAATCTCAAAAAACATATCAACCATATTGCTTGTCACAGATTTCTTCCCCTTCTCGCTCTCGGTGTTATGGGGCTACACCCCGCCGAGTGAGTTTTTGTTATGGGGCTCTGGCTGATACAACTATGATTGCTTCCCAGTCTCGCTCGGTACTCAATATCTCTGGCCGATCCTAGCCAGCGCGCCACGGGGCTACACCCCGCCGAGTGAGTGGTAGGTTATGGGGAGATCTAAGAAAAGGAGCACACAGCTATCTGGTTTAGGCGCACACAGCTTACCTATTTGAGCACACAGCTTCTCTATTTGAGCACACAGCTTCAATCATAGAGTTATCTATTTACAATTATATACAATGTCATTTTGACACACCCACAATATGCAAACATTTCAGATTCTTTTAGATATCAGACGACAGCTTCAGTAATGAATTATGAAATTAATTCAGACTTACCCGCTCTCGTAGATATCCTGCAAAGTGACGCCAACTGATAGAGAATAAAATTCTACATCTCCGCTAAATGTATATATCACAGCTTATCTTAAACCAAATAAATTGAAGCCATGAGTCTAGGAAGAAGTCTCATAAAAGTATATTTATTACCATACATTCTCTGCAATATATGTATATTGTCAGAGGGCTGAACCTCAATGTACACAATTCTTTTCAATGTACAGAGTCAAATATTCAGCAAATGGCCGACAGTGTAACATAGATTTATAGGCAAAGGTAGGCAGAGAGAAACAGAGAGAGGAGGGGGTTGAATTGTGTGTGCGTTGCTCCAGTCTGACTGAGAGACTGTTATCAGTTGTTATGGTACACGATGCACTGGACAAGGTCTCAGCAAAAGCAGCAGTCCTCTGCTATGGGGCTATGGGTGAGATGTCAGGGTGAGATGTCATGGGCCGCAGCAAAGAGAAGAATAATTATGTGTATGCAAATATAGCTTATTGATTAATGTGCCAGATGTCATGTTAACTTATAGCATAATTATGTGTATGCATTTATAACTTATTGATTAGGAAATGGCAATGGAACTTATATTTTTCTCCAACAGTACATATACATCGACACTCCAATATCACAATGTGGTGCCATCAGCCGCACAATGTGCCTACATGCCGCAAAAGACGCTATGCATGGGATCTCACACAAGGGCGTCCATGAGAGACCAGCAGGGCGAGTCATCCGTCGCACCTGACCTCGTCAAGGTAGGCCAGAAATGGGTCCCAAATAGTTAGAAATCTCTTAAGTGAGTTGGTCCTCAGGAACCCGAGTCTCTCGATCCGTATAACAGAGATAATGTCCGCCAACCACTGCTGAAAAGAGGGTGGAGAGGGGAACTTCCATTTCTGCAGAATGAGTTTCTTGGCGACAATTGTCCCCTGTGTCAGAGATTGTTGCACAGCTGTAGGGAAGTCGAGAGAGGATTCCGAGCAGCAAAAGATGGCGAGTTCTGCCTCCGACTGAAGGGTTATTTTGTAGGCCTTAGAGTACCAGTCAAATATTTTGGCCCGGAATCTGGTCAGTGAAGGGCAGAACTAGAAGGCATGAGACCGAGTGCCCTCCGGCACCTGACACCTCTCACCTGTCACACAGTGGTGAGACTGATGGATAAATCTTGTGCAACTTATGCTTAGAATAGTGAAGACAGTGACGGACTTTAAATTGGAATAGTTGGTGTCTCCTATTAACTGAGCCGAGTTGTATCAAAGACAGACTCCTATCCCATATGTCAGAAGTCAATGCCAAGTTCCCACTGCCACACTTCTCTAATCCTCTCAGTAGAGGCCGTGGTGCAGTTGTCAAATAAACATACAAATCTAGAAATGAGATGCCTGGAGTGAGGTGAGCTCAGCAATACATCAAAAAAAGCATGTTCATTTAGGAGCGCTTCAAAGGTGTGAATCTTGGATCAAACATAATTTCTGATTTGCAGGAATCTGAGCCAGTTCGTGTCGAGCAATTCAAACTTCCTAAAAATAACTTCTTAAAGGATGCAAAGGTCTTTGATGGAAACTAATCCCTTCTCACTCCAGGCATGATCGTTTCTGTCTGACCATGGAGCCGAAAAAAGAGTGATTGAAACAAATTGCAGTGGACAGAAACATCTGGTAGACTCAAAACACAAAGTTTTTCATGACAAAACTTAAATTAAAATTTCCTAAGCTCCCAGGTTTCTCTAACTTAGCAAACAGCATGGCTAGCAAGGAAGAGTTGCAGTGGCCCAGACTTAAGCACCACTGCCGGGGTACAGACAGCCAGCCGTCCCCCGGGGACGTATCAAACGTTAACTTGCGTGCTTGCTAATGCAGACTTTGCTATCAGTGTTTGCCCGCTGCTCGCCTGCCTCACTCACTCCAACGGCTTTTATTTTTGAAGGAGTAGGTCTAGAACAGGGTTCCCCAAATAGCGGCCCACGCCCCCTGTGTGGCCTGCGCTGGAATTGCAAATATATGTCACACTATGACAGTGTAATAAATAGCTGATAAGGTTCTAAGACCGGACCAGTTGGGAGCCACACTAAGCTAAAAACCAGACTTGACAAGAGTTGGAAAAAGGTAAAATACAAATTTATTGATTGTTAAAAATGTCTCTTGGTTCCGCTGGGGATGCCGGGACTGCCAGCTGCACCACTCTAATCCACAGGCTCTACAGGAGGATGACAGACAGATTAAAAACAAGTCCGAGGGGAGACGGTTTGATAAAAACAAGCAGGTTAAAAGTGGGTCCTTTACCCTAGGTCGTCTTGTCAGGCTCTCCTGGGTTTGGGGCTTTCTATTGGTCCAGGGGGGGGGATTTACTCCGTCCAATCTCAGTCCACTTGAGTGGGGAGAAATCCAAGCTCAGGCCGAAATTAGTCCATGCACTGTTGAGGCAGTAGGTGAGGGAGGGGGAGAGGTCACAAGCATATACAACAGTTCACTTTCCTTTGTTGCGCTCAAATTGTCCGTCCATTGGTTCAGGCCTTGTTCCCATGAAGGAGTGCGTTGTCTCAGTCCCTTAGCATGCTTCCAGGTCCCGCAGCAGTCTGCCAGTCAGCTCTGAAACAGCTTTATATACACCACTTCACACCAATCAAGAATGCCTTTCAGCTGGGCCACCACAATCCACCTTCACACTAATTAATGCTCTTCAGCTGTGCCACCACCCATGCATTCAGGTACACTGCAACACTCATTGAAAACTCACTGACTGGTGCTGCTTCCCACTGTCCACTTCATGACACACTCCCCCACTTCTTCCTGTCCACGTCCTCGGGGACCCAATCACTCTGCCAACATTGGGATATGTGACTCTCCCCTTGATCCGTCGTTCACTCACCAGCAATAACGGACTGGAGGCTGACCCAGGTTTGTCCTCTTGAGCGCCGGGGTGGAGAAGGCTGGGGGTTCCCAGCAATTTGAGGCCCGGCCCCATGGATGTTCCTTTGAGTGCCTAGCATCAGCCATTGCGTTGCCACGTCAGCTGCGGAGTCACTGACATCATCTTCAGTCGGTTGAGTTTCAACCTGTATTGGGGCTTGAAGGTACACACACGTAATCTATTGCGGTGAATGGTCCGGAGTGGGCCCTCTTTACCTTCAGGCCGTACCTGGTATGTGGGCCCCCCAGGTGGGCAAAGTTGTCCAACCACGACCTGCACACCTGGCTCCCACCTGTCGGCAAGCTTCCCTTGTCCATAACGGCGGGTTGTGTGCACCAACACTCGTTCCCCGGGGAGGAGAGGCTGGGCCTTGTGATCATAACGCTCTTTGTCTCTGGCGGAGGTGCTGCTGAGGTTCTCCCCCACTTTTTGGTATGCTCGGGCCAGTCTCTCATGGTGGAGCTGTACCCAGCCCTCGGTGGTGACCTTGTTTGTAGGCTTCCATGCCCCCGATGCCACCTCCACTGGAAGACATGCGTTCCATCCATACATTAGGAAGTGGGGGGTGTAGCCTGTAGAGGAATGTATGGAGTTGTTATAGGCCTGTACTAATTCGGGCAAATGTTGGACCCACCTTGAACGTTGTTCGACTTCCAGTGTACCCAACATATTGAGTAGGGTTTGGTTCCAGCGCTCACAGGTGCCATTGCCCTGTGGGTGGTAGGGGGTGGTTCTGCTTTTCCTGCATCCATAATACTGACAAAGTTCTTTCATTAAAGCAGATTCAAAATTTGCCCCCTGGTCTGAAAACGCTCTGGGCATCCGACAGTCTGGATTATATGCTTGAGAATGGCTTTAGCTGTAGTACTTGCTGTCTGATCATGAGTGGGAATGGCCCATGCATACTTTGTGAATAGATCAGTAGCTACTAGTACATACTGGTATGCATCTGAAGGCCTGCTCAAAGTCAAGAAGTCAATGGCTATAACCTCAAGTGGGGCATGTGTGATGATAGACATCAGGGGTGCTTTACCTTCTGGGCGTGACTTGCGCCTAACACACCTCTCACACATGGATGTCCAATTAGCCAGGTCTTTCTCCATTTGGGGCCAGTAGAAACCTCTGTGGAGGTTGGAGTAGATCTTTGCCGCCCCCAAGTGGCCTTGACGTCTGTGGTACTCGTCCCATATGGCCCACCGTTGCTGTAGGGGAACAAGGATCTGAGACATTAATTATTTGGTTGCTGGGTCTTGGGTCCACCGGATCAACACTCCATCCACCATTTCCAACCGGTCCCACTGCCGGAGAAGTCTAGTCACTGCTGCAGTCTCATTCCTGCGCTCGTCTCTGGTGGGTAGTTGTCCTCTTCTGACATAGTACTGCAGGCGCTGGATGGTAGAATCTCCCTCCTGTAATGGCTGCCAATAGTCAGGACCCCAGGCTGCGTGAACTAGACATGTCTCGACCTCAGAGATTTCTTTTGGAGTGCGAGGGCTCTGGACCTGTGGTGGAAATCGAGACAGCACATCCGCGTTAACATTTTCTCTCCCTGGTCTGTACTTCACATCAAAGTTATAGTTGGCCAGCTGGGCCGCCCAGCGCTGTTCAACTGCCCCCAGTTTGGCTGACTGGAGATGCACTAAGGGGTTGTTGTCAGTAAACACTGTAAACTGTGCGCCCCAAAGGAAGTCTTTAAACTTTTCAGTCAGGGCCCATTTTAAAGCAAGGAGCTCAAGCTTGAAAGAACTATAGTTGGAATCATTCCGCTCTGCTGGGTGGAGGCTGCGGCTGGCGTAAGCTATCACACGTTCCTTCCCTTCTTGTACTTGTGTGAGAACCGCACCCAAGCCTGTGAGGCTAGCATCTGTGTAGACTCTGAATGGGAGGGTAAAGTCTGCGAAAGCAAGAATAGGGGCCTGGACAAGTGCCTCCTTCAGGGCTTTAAAGGACTCTTCACAATCCCTGGACCACTCTACTGGGGCATTCTTCTTACCTTGGGAGGTGCCAATCAAAAGGGCATTGAGGGGGTACGCTACATTGGAAAACCCAGCAATGAAGCGGCGATAATAGCCAGCAAACCCGAGGAATGACCTCACTTGGCTGACAGTCTGCGGTGTGGCCCAGTTTTGTACACAAGAGATCTTCTCTGGGTCCGGTGCCACTCCTTCTCCACTCACCAGGTGTCCCAGAAACTTCACCTGCTTTTGAAACAAAACACATTTGTCAGGCCTCAGCTTCAACCCAAAGTTTGTCAATTTCTCAAATACCTTTTCAAGGTCTTTCACATGGGAGTTGAAGTCGGCAGAGCAGATGATAACGTCATCTAGGTATACTAATGCAGACTCAGGGAATAAACCCCCCAGGCACCTCTGCATTAACCTCTGGAAGGTGGCCGGGGCGTTGCAGAGGCCGAAGGGCATTCGCTTGAATTCATACAGCCCAAAAGGAGTGGCAAAAGCAGTCTTCTCCCTATCTTGAGGTGCGACTTCCACTTGCCAGTAACCGCTGGCTAAGTCCAGGGTAGAATAGTATTCTGCCTTTGAGAGAGTGGTTAGTGCCTCTTCAATGCGTGGTATTGGGTGAGCATCTTTATGGGTTACTGCGTTAAGTTTACGATAGTCAACACAGAAGCGCAACTCCCCACTCTTCTTGCGGACGAGGACTATGGGGGCAGCCCATGGACTGGAGCTTTCCTTGACCACGCCGGCCTTTAGCATGCTCCCCAGGAGGCTACGGACTTCCTGGTACATGGTCGGGGGTATGGGACGGTACCGCTCTCTGATTGGCGCTGCAACACCAGTGGGAATATTGTGCTGCACCTCCCCCGTACACCCAAAGTCCTCATCGTGTTTTGCAAAAAGGTGTCCCCAATTCTGCAACACGGCCTGCAACTTCTCCTGTTGAATTTTTGTCAGACCCTCACCCTGGAAGCATACATTTTGCGCAAACTCCTCTTCACCATCAGTGCTCACTCGTCCTACTCCCACCTCCACAAAACCAGGACTCACTTCTTTGAGGGTGAGGTCTTCCATTTCCCTGACCTCAGAAGGGCATGCAGAGAAGATGGCAATAGGCTGATAGCGCTTGAGCCATATAGGGTACGGAGCCAGATTTCTTACCCGTACTGGTATCCTCCCACGGGTTGCAGTAGCCAGTGTCCTTGCAGCCGAGACGATTCCAGGCTCCTCCAGGGGTTCCACCAAGACGTCATCCCCATTGTGCACACTAGATGGTGCTCTAGCCCAGAGTAGGATCTCGCTCTGTCCTGGGACACGAACCGGGTATCTGTAGGCTGGTCGTAGGGTTCCAGGAGGAGGTATAATTTCAACACGTCTACAAACATCAAAGGCCATTTCCCATGCTCTTTTCACTGGGGTTGGGGCAGAAGCAAAGTTGTGCTGTACATGTGGGTCAAATCCAACAGCATTCCAACAGCATTGGATAATGTTCATGCCCAATAGGGGAGATTCACCTGGGTCCCCAGTCACATCCTCAGTAATTACGACTCCCAACTCACCCAGTGCCAGGTCTCCCACCTCTACCTTCATCATGGCGTAGCCCACATAGGGTATCCTGGTCTTATTTGCCGCTCTCAATCTCAATCTCAGCCACGGTAGGTCCCCCACTGGGCCCACTTCCTGTTTGGGGAAAAGGTGATTGAAACAACTTTCAGTCATGAGCGTAACTGGTGAACCTGTGTCCATTATACAATTCACGGTTTTACCATTGAAGATTACTGGGACTTTTGGGCAAGATCCAACTACAGCGTCTGTCAACTTTGTTCTGGGCCTTTGTAGGGCTACCAGTCACCTGGCCCGTGGTAACTGGGTTCAGTAGTTTAAATCTTGCTGTGGGCATTCTCTGGCCAGGTGGCCACTCACCCCACACTTCTTGCATATGGGCCGGCCTTGCTCGTCCCACCTCAACCCCGTAGAATTCTGCTGTTGCACATGGGCCCTGGAAGGGGTCCCCGTCCTCCCCCTTGACTCTCTGGTCCTGTGTCTCTCCTGGTCATTTTGTCTCCTTGGGCTTGGGCTGCTTAGCCTCTGGTCCCTCCTTTGGTGATAAGGGGTAGGGCTACGAGGGTAGCGTTGGTGGCTGCTTGGGCTGTTATGTGAAGGGGGTACCTGCAGGGCCGTAACCAGGGTTCCGAAATAGGGGAGGTCCAGCAAGGGGAGGCGCATTCGGTAAAAATTTGAGGTTTTTTTCCCCCCTTTTTTAGCCATATTTAGAGTAATATATCATTTTAAATCAACATTAGGATTATACTGTTGTGATGTCATTATTCAGTATATTCTCTTTCATGTCACCACCTGCTCAGCTCTCCTGTCAACATAATTGTAACTAACAAACACAAACTGTTTTAGCTAAATTCATATCAAAATGACACCTACAGGTACACAACCCAAGCCGTACACAACACAGTCATCATCGATAATAAAAAAAACATACAGAGGGACATTTATTTATTCCTGATAGGAACGATTGAAAAATAAAATAAAATATATTATGTTGTTTTTAACTTTACACCACCTCTTTTTGTTACTTATTGGGTCATGAAACTGAAACCATGCATATAGCCACCTGTATACCTGACTTCAGGAGCTTGGCAATTGGCATCATGCATGATTAGCCAGTAGCATCCCAACGTGTCACACAGGTAACATTACTTAAGAGACAGACTAGACACTTACTTTCTTGGTTGTTGCTAAAAAATCTGTCAGTGTCACTCACTGTCTGTCGTTCACTCGCTCACTGTCTCGCAGCTCGCTCACCTTCAATTATCTCGCCAGGCAGACACAGTCATCACTCACCACCATGCTGCTGCTCTCGGAATCAAGTTACCGCGGACGCGGCGTCGGATGACTTCCTGCCTGACCTGCCTTTCGTTTCAAAATAAAAGCGATCCCGTGTTTTTCATGCAGATTGTTTTATAAAAAAAAAAAAAAAAAAGTTTTTTTTTTTTTTTTTCCTGAAATATTAGGGGAGGTCCGGACCTCCCCGTCCTCATAGCTAGTTACGGCCATGGGTACCTGTTGCACTGGTGAAGAGCGGAACCTCTGAAATTCCTGTTGGATGGTCTCTCGTATGTGCTCCTTTACTTCTTCCAGGATCTCCTCCTTCAATTCTGCTTTCCAGCCTGCTGTCCGGCTTGAGGACATCCTGTTGTCAGTCACCGCAGCACATGTCGATTCCAACGGATCCCTCTCTGCTTGGTCCATCTCCATGTTCAGGCCCCGCTGTCGAATAATGGCAAATGTTGAATCTGGGTGCTCTCTAAGTTGTCTTCTTACCCCACTTCGAATTGCTCCCGGCTGCAGTCCTGAGACAAACTGGTCACGTAGTTGGACATCCATCCGTTCAGGGGTCTGGGGGTCTCTGGTCTGTAGCCTTTTACCCAACTCTCGAAGGCGAAGAGCATAGCCTCGAACGGTTTCTCCAGGCTTTTGTCTGCAGTCGAAAAACATGGAGCGAAGTGAGCCAACAAATTCTGTATCACCATACAACTCATTCAGAAACCGAAATATTACTGCAGGAGTGGCCCTCTCAGCTTCGTCCAAAAGCAAGACTTCTCGTCTGGCTTCTCCCTCTAGGGTGCTTAAAACAAAGTCACACTGCTGTGCGTCAGTCCATACCTGTGCCCTGAGTATGGCTTGCATCTTGTTTTGCCACTCATTAAAATCTAGTCCATGCCCGCTGAATTTTGGGGCCCATGGGGCCCCTATGAAGAAGGGTGCCAACATAGCCGGATTTGCCATATTGTCTGGTCTGGTATAATAGCCTAATGAGGCCCCAATACAATGGTCCGGATGCTGCCGACAAACGCCAAAAATGTCACACTATGACAGTGTAATAAATAGCTAATAAGGTTCTAAGACCGGACCAGTTGGGAGCCACACTAAGCTAAAAACCAGACTTGACAAGAGTTGGAAAAAGGTAAAATACAAATTTATTGATTGTTAAAAATGTCTCTTGGTTCCGCTGGGGATGCCGGGACTGCCAGCTGCACCACTCTAATCCACAGGCTCTACAGGAGGATGACAGACAGATTAAAAACAAGTCCGAGGGGAGACGGTTTGATAAAAACAAGCAGGTTAAAAGTGGGTCCTTTACCCTAGGTCGTCTTGTCAGGCTCTCCTGGGTTTGGGGCTTTCTATTGGTCCAGGGGGGGGGATTTACTCCGTCCAATCTCAGTCCACTTGAGTGGGGAGAAATCCAAGCTCAGGCCGAAATTAGTCCATGCACTGTTGAGGCAGTAGGTGAGGGAGGGGGAGAGGTCACAAGCATATAAAACAGTTCACTTTCCTTTGTTGCGCTCAAATTGTCCGTCCATTGGTTCAGGCCTTGTTCCCATGAAGGAGTGCGTTGTCTCAGTCCCTTAGCATGCTTCCAGGTCCCACAGCAGCCTGCCAGTCAGCTCTGAAACACAGCTTTATATACACCACTTCACACCAATCAAGAATGCCTTTCAGCTGGGCCACCACAATCCACCTTCACACTAATTAATGCTCTTCAGCTGTGCCACCACCCATGCATTCAGGTACACTGCAAAACTCATTGAAAACTCACTGACTGGTGCTGCTTCCCACTGTCCACTTCATGACATATATATACAGTATACAGTGCACCTGAACGCAACATGCTCTCCATATTGACCTGGCTATGAGCCCCTCCCCCTTTAAACAAACACTGGTGCAGAGCAATGAGCAGCATGTCTCATCTGTCAGCTCGCCTCCTCTCTGTCTTTTTACTGACTGACTGACTGACTGACTGACTGACTGACTGACTGAGAAAGAGAGTGTGTGTAACTAAGATGTCCATGTTCAGTTAAGTTACCGTAAAACTTCAAATAAGGGCCCAGGCGTTTATTATGCTAAATTGACTCAGACCCCAGGCGATTGGAGTCAGGCAGTTATTTCTTTATTGCACGAAATCGACCCAGGAGATTATTATTTTTTGCACAGAATTTCTGGTCAGCAAAAACGGAAAGTATCAAATTGCTTATTTAAACCAGTGAGATAGTACTTAGTACACACCAGAGGGTAGGTACAGGCAGTTTTGAACATAAACTCTCTCGTAACGGGACAAGCCCCGTCTTTTATTGTCACACGAACACCACAACACATGCATGCGGCCACAACACACTCATGCTGACGGTGGCCGGTGAAAAGTGTCCTCTGCATTTAACCCATCCAGGCATGTCCTTTCCTCCGGGGGGCAGGCCAGGAGCAGTGGTCGCTTTCTCGTACAGCGCCCGGGGACCAACTTCGGGTGTTGTCGTCACTGGTCAGATGACGATGACGATCTGATCTTCTGCATGTTTTTAGTGGGGGGGTTATATACGGAGGAACCCCCTGGGGGAGCACGGGGAGAACATGCAAACTCCACACAGAGAGAAAGGCCCTTACGACGAGATACCCCACCTGGGCAGTAGGCACTGAAGATATGGGGGGGAACACAACCACAGCGCCTACAGTGTCCCAGGCGAGAATCGAACTCAGGACCTTCTGACTGTGAGGCGACAGCTCTACCACTGAGCCACCGTGCCCCCATGCGCAGTATTGTACTGCCTAGTATTGTTTTCATCATCATCATCATCATCATCCAACTACGTTACAGTATCAGTTCATTGCTCTCCTCTTCTCCCTCTGCCAAACAGCCATACCATATTTTAAACAAGTAACATTAGCCTACTGCTCACACATTCAGTTGTTTGTGTTTCAGTCTCGCTGGCCAGCCTCCTCTCCCTTCCGTGAGTAGGGAGGGGAGGCTGGCCAGCGAGAATAGTGTTTCATTGGAAAGTCATAGCAACGTCATTGTAGAACGCACGCTAACGTTAGCTACCAAACTAATGCTAACGAAACAGCACTGCAGCACTACTAGACAAACAAGCAGACTTACCAAATACGTAGACGCCAAGACAAGTTTCCAATACATGGAAGTCTGAATAAAATATAAAACTGTCTGACAGGGGGAGAAAAAACATGACTGACTTCCGCCTGACTTCCTCCAAAACACACGTCATTACCGTAAGTGACTGAATTCAGTCAACACAAAGACCTACTGTCCTAGGCCTAATGGGGGAGGAAAAAACGTATGTATTCTAATAACCGCTCCCGGCGGTTAAGGGAGGCCGGAGCTTATTATGCTAAATTGATTCTCCGCCGCTGCAGTTACTGTAGATGTATCTCATGATTGGTTGGGCTCCCACGTGGGAGCTGTACATTGCCTCGCCTGAAAACGTGCCGGCCACAGCCAAACAAATTAAACAGCACCAAAATCAGGCAGGGTGCAGCGTCTGTCCATAAACACACTGCCACAGTATTGTGTGCTTCAGAATTGATATTTTTGAGGGGAAACTTTTCTATAAGGATAAAAACTGTTTTTAATGAAATAGTTGCATACCTTTAATTCATGAGATATGAGAGCATCAAACATTTTAGATTGAACAAATCTCTCTTTATCTCAGTTGTTTCCCGCCCCCGTTTGCCCGCTCCATTCAATTGTATGTATGCGACGCAGGCATTGTCTACCCGGACGTTATTGTAAACAACATTGTGATTCGGTATATTATGATTAATCCATTCTAAAAAGTTGTTGCAGATTAATTTTCTGTCGATGGCCTAATTGGTTAATCGGTTAATTGTTGAAGCTCGTGATCTGCAACATGTTTTGGTTGAGAAATGTTTTGTTGCATGTCCATGGATTTCAGGAATGTATACAGTACAATGCCGACCTTTTATTCTGGCGACCAGGCTGCTTTTAAAGGTGTCAAAAATAGTCTTTTCTCAGCCGTGACCGACTGACCCCTGTAATATATTTAACACTACACTGTGTGTGTGTGTGTGTGTGTGTGTGTGTGTGTGTGTGTGTGTGTGTGTATGTGTATGTGTGCGCGTGTGCGCGTGCGCGCGTGCGAGTGTACGTGCATGCGCATGTGTGTTTGTGCATGTAGGCGTGCCCGTGTGTTTTGTGTGTGTTAATATGCATGTTTGTGTGTTTTGTGTTAATATGTGTATGTTAGTGTGTGTGTGTCCTCTCTACTTCATGAAAATGTACAACTGTGTTGTTGTGACTTTCTCTCTTTATCAGTGTGTGTGTGTGTGTGTGTGTGTGTGTGTGTGTGTGTGTGTGTGTGTGTGTGTGTGTGTGTGTGTGTGTGTGTGTGTTTTATGTGCGTCGTTGCTTGACGTCATTGGGCTGAATAGGGGGCGGAGTTTCGTCTGACCGGGACAAAGGCGATGGGGGGTCATTAAACACACACACACACACACACACACACACACACACACACACACACACACACACACACACACACACACACACACATGCACTCTCTCCCTCTCTCTCTGTCTGTCTCTCTCTTCCTCTCTCTCACCTATCCATGGTTTCCATGGTTACGGGATGGACGGTGTGAACCCTTTGGCCCCGCCCCTTCCACAGGAAATACTTCCTAACGACCACCTAGTCACCGCGGCAACACTTTACAAGGGGGCGGGACTCACAAGGTCAAGGGTCACAAGGGAGCGACACCAGAGAGAGAGAGAGAGAGAGAGAGAGTGAGAGAGAGAGTTTGTCTAAAAAGTAACATAGTTAGCAATTGTAAATAGTTTAGACTAATTATCATCTGCTTCTATTAGGTCAGCAAGAGAGAGAGAGAGGGGAAGTGAGAGTGAGAGAGAAAGGGGAGGGAGAGAGAGAAGGAGCAGGGCTCCAGACTAACTTTTTTTTGGTGGACCTTACTTTTTAATTTAGGTGCACCCAGATTTTTCACCACGCCTTTTGCCACCACAATAATACATTTTAAGCGTTACCTTCTTTGTCATTTTGTATACATATTGGCAAATTATTAAATGATACGATCAAAGATTTTCATGTCAATAAATGTCTGTTAACACGTTCACTGCCAATGATCGATTTTTTTTTTTTGACGGTGGGACGTTGATCCAACCCTTTTACGTCTCCTATACCAATATTGGAGGTATTGAATGTGTATAATCTATTTTACCGACCCACTGAGTGGCGACATGTCTCTCCAGAGTAGGAAGAGGCGACCCAAAACTGGAGGGAAAAGCGCGAGGAAGCCGTTCTCATAATGTAAAATGGATGGCGAAAACGCTTTCACTTTCACGCTGACGCACAGCGGTGGCAACGGTGGGGGGTTCCAAGAATAGACTGGATGCACACTTTGAAACACGCACCATAAATAAGCCCAGAATCGCAAGAGCTTCATCAGAGCTCTCAACCAAAACGCCAAGAAACGAGCGAAACCCATCCAGCGAGCCCCATCCAGACTGCCAGGCAGCAGCCAGAGAGCAGCAACTCGTTTGTCACAGACCCGCTGCAGAGCCAAGGAGGGCGGAGGAGAACGCCCACGGAGGGAGGAGTTGGAAGCAGAGGGGGGTTTCCTGCTGTTATGGAGGAAATTACTGTTCAAAACTATTGTTTAGATGTCTGACGTCTTACTGATGCCAAAAATGAATGGTTAAAGTGACTGTTCTATCGAATTTCACAAAAAGCCGTTTATCTCAGAATAAATTTCCAGACGCTGAAACCATGCTGTATTCAACTGCTAATGCTTACATAACTACTAACTCTACAAACTAACTCTTTTAGACAGAGAAAGCACACATTCTATTAGTTCTTTTGAGATATTGTGTGTTCACAAAATCTTAGCAGAAAAGAATCCTCGGGTCTTGAAAGATGAGCCAGAATCCTCAAAAAAACCCTCTGGCAGAACCTACCTACAGTAAAAAAAAAACGGCTGGCAGTGAATGTGTTAAGTCACTATCACCAACCGAGTTAACACAGTAGGGATTGAGCCTATGGCCCACTGATGGAGGCCTTTGCATTTGAAGTATTGCAGCATTTATGAACTGGGTGTCTGTGATGTGATTATCACCTTACATTATGCTCCTTAGTTGAAAGAGTTAGGAGCACATTTAAGGACACAATGATTAATCTCTGATACATTACAATTTAGTTTAATTTAATTAAAGTAGGCTACCATTCTCATGATGCACTATGAATGTCTTACCAGATAAGAATGACTCGACAACCATTTATTTAGTCATCTGTATTTGCCTAGCATTATGTAATGGTGGTCATGATTGTGGACGTTCACGTTACTGTGATTAGTGAACCCATAGAGCCTTAGAGCCTCCATGCACCGAAAGGTCTTGCAATGCTGCGATGTAGCACCAGCTCTATTGCAGCGGATTGGGCGTGATCGGCCCTTCTGCGGGCAACATTGCAGACAGAGTAGGAGGGCTGATCCGTGACGGTGCAGCCACATCTACGCGACGTTTGACGCGGGCTGACGCTTGGCTGTATGGACGCTCGTCGCTTGGTGGGCGTGGAAATCCGGAAGCAGCAGCTAGCTCCCAAGCTAGCTGCTGCTAGATTTACTTTGCTTCTTTGAAAATTGGTGGTAGAGAGGAAGTGGAAGAGGACAGGAAGGGTAGGATAGGTGCTAGGACGAGCTCAATTGGCTAGCTTTGTACTTTGTCAAATTCCACCCCGCCCCCTCTGTCGCCCACTGTCGCTTCGCAAGCCTGCTACACGTCGTCTGGTCTCCCAGCATGGTTTGCGAGGCGTCGAGCAGCATGTTCAATACAAAGTGGATGGGCAGCAGCGTCAGCCCGCGTCATGTGGCTGCACCGTGAGCGGCTGCTTCTGGGATGCGGGGCGGGGTCTTAATAGGCCTCCGCTGGGTCTACTGGGCGAGGGTGTATGATGTGTGACAGACCCGAAACACCCTACGACCCCAGTTAACATCACTGCGTACAAAACCACCATCTGACACATTTTAATTCCATCTGTTTGTGACTCCGATTCCGGTACGACTGAGTCTGGTAATGGATGGCTGTCCTGTCTGTGTTCTACTAGCGATAAGGACAATACGACTTCCAGTAGGATTTTCAAAGTAAAACGATTCGGCCCAAGTCTAAAGCACTCAGAAGCAATTGAAAATGTTTTATTTTTGTATTTCCCCTGTCTTTCTATGTGAGAGATTTAGCTTGAGCAGGGTGAGAGAGAGAGAGCAACCCGAGAGAGAGAGAGAAAGATGGTACAAATTCCAAGGTGCACGCACTGGCAGATTTTAAGGTGGGAAAATGCATGTAAATACACGCACTCTGGAGCCCTGAGGAGAGGGAAAGAGACACTGGTACATTGGTCAGAAAGAGTGTGGTTCTGAATAGTCGCTCTACTGGACAAACCTCCAACAGCTCCCGGACCGCACACATGTGCGTCCTCATCTTTAAAAAATGTATTATAAAGCAGATGTGCAAACATTTATTTATTTATTTATTTATTTATTTATTTATTTATTTATTCATTTATTTATTTATTTATTTATTTATTTATTTATTTATTTATTTATTTATTTATTTTCTATTTTAGAATTTTCTATTTTTTACATTTTCTATTTTCTTACATATTCTATTTTTTCCGTTCTTATATTTTTATTTGATTTTGCGGGTTGTATTCTAAAGCGAATTCACTCCTTGTACCCCGTAGCTATACAATAACTACATGCTTATTTGCGGGCTGCATGTATTCTAAAGCGTTACCAAGGCTTTCATAGAACCAAAAGCCTATGTCTGCAGAAAAAACACGACAAAAGCCATAGT
This sequence comes from Poromitra crassiceps, assembly GCF_964638095.1. NCBI lineage: Eukaryota > Metazoa > Chordata > Actinopteri > Beryciformes > Melamphaidae > Poromitra > Poromitra crassiceps. The sequence continues at coordinate 2,744,758 of NC_139628.1, forward strand.
AATTTAGACTCAGGTGTGCATAAACTACTTCCTTTTTTAAATAAATAAAAATTGAAATTGCAGTATTATCACTTATTGGACAGGAGAAGCAAGTATTTGTCGGTTATAGTATCGCCTGAAAGAATCCCCCCCAAAGTCTATAGATCCCCCCCAAAATCTGACCAACAAAAATAATTAATTATTTAATGACATTTAATGATATTATTATTATTATTATTGTTGTTGTTGTTGTTGTTGTTGTTGTTGTTGTTGTTGTTGTTATTATTATAAATCCCCCCCACCCTTTTTCAAAAGTCAAATGTAGCTTAGCTTAGTGTTAGCTGAAATATTTCCTCAGTCATGGCTGAATATTTAGCTGATTTCGACAATGTGGATAAGGCCTTTGGGTCAGGGTTCTGATCCGACTCACAAAATGTGTGTATCGTAGCTGACTGGAGTATTGGCTTTGGGGCAGAGGTCTGCGCTCTCCGAGTGCCATGCTAGTTGAACCTTTATTTATACAGGGCGAGTCTCACTGAGAGAGATGCTGTCTGTTTCAGGAGTGCCGTGTTCACACACACACACACATTCATAAATGGAAGCTGACCAGTATAACCACCACTGATAGTATAATAGATGGATGAACTGAGCGTGACGTCACCCATTGGGTTTGACACAGCAAAATGAAGCCTACTTCCTGATATTGTTTGATTCCGTTTGATTGGATGAATTGATTTTCCTGCAGCATTGTGGGATATCTGTTCAAATCTGGAGCCGCGAATGCAGGAAGGGGCGTGAGCATGGACGGGAGTTGGGGGAGTGTCCAAATTTCTCTCTGAAAATGTTTCTCACAGCCACGACAGCCATCTTGTTGTCCCCGCTTATGCTTGCTAACGAATGTTGCTAAGGTTAAGTTGCTATTACTTGCCTTGCTCCATTGCTCTCACAGTGCATACAGTAGTCTGCTAGCCAGCTGTTGTTGGGTAGGCTAACTTTTGCCCGAAAAAGCCAGAGAGTATTATTTGCCCCAGACCTCGCATCACCAGCCTGCCGCTTGACATCTTCCTCTCTTCCACAAAATCGAGGTAAACTTATTTTCTAAAGTAATAGCATAGCATGACATTAACGCTACATGTCAATTTGTCATTACAGGAGGACATGATATTGCAATAACACACAAGCCAAATGCTGACATGAGAGATTTGCTTTGACCCATTTGTAGCTATAGTATCTGCCAGTGACCGGAGAGTAGGCTATTGTTATTTGCGTGTTTTAAAGTTTTTGTCAATAAACATTGCCAACAAAGATAGCCTTGTTGTATATTATCATGTACCTGAATGTCACAAATATGCTCGCAGAACGAGCCCATTAGTTGTCTGGTCAGAGGCAGGTTGGAAAAAACATGACGATGGAGAAACAACCGACCAGCAGGCTGCTTTAAATCAACGAATGCTTTATATTTATTGAAATGAAATATGGTGATATCTGGTCATCTGAAATCACTCTCTCTAGCTAGGCTAACTAGCTCATATTGTGTCATATTGTAACGTTGAATCGGCGTGTCATAATATTAGCATAAACTTACTGTATAGCCTGGATCACAATGTTAGCTAATGCTACCCAGCCTTCCATTGGCATATGCTGTGTTTAGCTTGTGGTATTACATTGTCTAGCTGGCTAGCTACGAGTTCATCTGAAATCAGGGTGACAAGATCCGTGCTAATGATCCTAGTAGCACCTCAGCATGGCTTACTAAAATCCTGGGAATAGGCTAACAAGATCAAGCCTATGAGGCGACATACTTGTCCCAAGGAGGAAAACATATTTCGGAGAGGCAACCTTCACAGTGTCTTGGACCACCATACCATTGAATGTACGCAATAGCAGCTCATATCGCTCTTTTGCACATTATTTAAAAATTTGGTTGAAGAACCACCAGACCTGCCAGCATACCTGGCCACATGCTCGCCTTGTTTAGCGCCGTCTGCTGGCCTGTCTCTCACACGGTTTTCTTTTTTTATACCTGCATATGTGCCTGTTTGTTTGTCTTTGTTTGATCGTCAGATGCTTATGGTTTTATAGTGCATTCTATAATGTGATCTTAAGTCTTAGTCTGTCTTGCACGGTGCCCATTGCTTTGGTTTGCTACATGTTATATTTACTATTATTTTCATTTGCTTGTGTGTTTTATTGTTGGTGTTTGTTTTTAATAGCTATCTTAAGTTCTGGCCAAGGGACATCGGTTGAAAATTAGCCATTTGGCTAACACTGGCATGTTTACAGTAATGTTAATTAATGTGCACTGTCCCTCAAATAAATAAATAAATAAATAAATAAATAAATAAATAAATAAATAAATAAATAAATAAATAAATAAATAAATAAATAAAAAGATAAATAAATAAATACAAATACAAATACAAATGCTAGCTTTTCTGTGTCACTGAGTATCTAGCTTGTTTACAGTATCTACTTAGCAGATTATTTTTTTTACCTTTATTTATACAGGGGGAGTCTCACTGAGAGCAATGCTCTCTTTTTCAGGAGTGCCCTGTTCACATTCACACACACATTCATACCTGGAAGCTGACCAGTACAACCACAGTCTGATCTGCTGGCCACTGATCAGCTCCACTGGAGCAGTTGGGGTTAAGGCCTTGCTCAAGGGCACCTCAGTGGTGGTAATGAGGGAGGGGCAAGCGCTGCCTTTTCACTTTCCCCACCCAGATTTATCCTGCCGGTCCCGGGGATTGAACCGACGACCTTCCAGTCACAAGCTCGCTTCTCTAACCGTTGGGCCACCACTGCCCACTATTGTATACAGTAGATTACATGCTACACCATGCAACATATATTTCGATATAATTCAAACTATCGTGCCTTTCCCATACCATGTTGGGCTGGACTGTACAGCATTGCTGTGAAAAAGTTATATTTGATTGTGTCAAGTGTTACACAACATAGTGATCTTATGAGTTGACGATAAAGGATGTTTCAATAATCAATGACACATTAGATTGCCATATTTTTAACTGAGCTTGGCGGAATTATCTTAACACAATTGTGTATAAGCTTTAAATGTCCAATATACAGAATTAAACAAACGACCAGCAGCATGCAAATGTGCAAAAACTTTATATTTATTGAAATATGGTGATCTCATGTCACATTATAACCTTATGCCCAAATGGTCTGCTCAGAAGCGTCACTTTACATGTATGGTAGGGAATTATTTTCATTGTGTTAAACCAAAATTTACCTTCCATAATGCATTAAATCATAATCACAATGCAATGAAGACATAGCTAATCACCACAGAGCTGCACAGACCAGTTTACCAGATCATTTCGCCGTAAAATGTGTCCAGATGATCAGCTCGCCCCTGCTTGTATGGTCGCTGCCCGTCCGTTAAAATCCGATTTCGATATAGGTGGTATTTTGATAAACTGACCTCATAACAGGGATCTATACTGGTATGTGTGTCTACTAACATCATTAAAAGATCATAAAGATAACGCTGTTTCTGGTAGTTTACTTTTAATCTATGGCTACGTTGCTAGGCTAGCTAGCCTGCTTTGTCAACTGGCTGTGCTGTGGTTGGGATCATCTGGTTTCCTGTGGCTGCTTGTGTGAATCAAGGAAGCCACGCCCCAAATGTTAGTCTTTTTTATCGCCTCTTTTACTCAAAATGGGTCCATAATTTAGAAAACGGAGCCCATGAGAGCATGAAAAAGACTTGAAATTCTTGATTCAGACCATAAACTCTTTCGGAAAATGTTTATTTAAGACACAGACCGAGAGAGAAGTCGGCTCATTTTTCCATACAGGTCAATACACGCGACGTCACTTCCGGACCATCACGTGCGGCCCCCCCTGGCCTGCAATTTCCGATACTGGCTTCATAAATTCCCTGCCTGTTATGGCCACTGATAACCACAGTCTGATCTGCTGGCCACTGAGTAGCTCCATTGGAGCGGTTGGGGTTAAGGGCCTTGCTCAAGGGCACCTCAGTGGTGGTAATGAGGGAGGGGCAAGCGCTGCCTTTTCACTTTCCCCACCCAGATTTATCCTGCCGGTCCCACCGACGACCTGGTCACAAGCTCGGTTCATAACCTTTAAGCACCACTGCCCATCACTGCTGCTGTTATTGTTGGTCTTGATGTGTCCAGGGATGATACCTCGCGTGCATGCATGCGTGCATGCACGCGTGCATGTGTGTGTGTGTGTGTGTGTGTGTGTGTGTGTGTGCATGTGTGCGTGTGTGTGTGTATGTGTGTGTGTGTTGGGTGTGTGCAAGCAAAAGTGAGAGTGTATGTGCATCTATCTGCATGCAAATGTGTGTGCATTCATGTATGCATGCATGCGTGTGTGTGTGTGTGTGTGTGTGTGTGTGTGTGTGTGTGTGTGTGTGTGTGTGTGTGTGTGTGTGTGTGTGTGTGTGTGTGTGTCTGTGTGTGTGTGTGTGTGTGTGTGTGTGTGTGTGTGTGTGTGTCCCGCCGACCCATCATCACTGGGGGTAACCGCAGTAAGAATGTGTGACATCACAGACTTCCATCCTATATAAGACGGTCTGCCTCTGTTCCCAGAGCACAGACCCGTCCTGGCAGTGAGACAGGACAGAGAGACAGACAGGCAGGCAGGCAGACACTTTAACGCTCAGGAACTTTGAGCAGAAACAAACTGAGAGACGCAGAAGAACATTACATTCTTTTTAAGGAAACTTTAAAATTAATCGAGACCAATAATTATTTTATTGGATATAACTTTTTGATTCACATTTTTCTATGTAAAATATTTTAGCATTTTTTATTATTATTTCAAAACCTGTATAAAATTTTAATTTTAATTGACAGCAACGATCTGATATAAGTGCAAGAATTCCATCCCGAGGAAAATATTGGAGTCGACCTGAAAGAAGACGGTTTGGAAAGTTTCACTGGAAATCTTTTCTTTTCTTCACATCTTTCTGCTCCAGTAAGTTCTGCTTTAAATCATGATGGAATCCACACTTTATCATTTCATTACATTTATATTTATATACATTTATGCTCTATTGTTGTAATGCTCCTGCTCTTTTAATTGAAGTATTTATTGTCCTGTTAATAATATTATTATTATTATTATTTTATTATTACCTTAATCTAATATAATCTAATATATTCTAATGTAATTAACCCTAATCTAGTATAATATAATCAATGCATTATCATTCCCAACTCATCCTATGTTGACTAGCCTATTTATCGGGACCCCTTAGCGTCACTTCACACACTTTCTCCTCATTTTTCGATGCCACCGGTTACGTTCCTACATCGGTTGATTTGAAAAATGTCACATCGGTTCATTGGACAAAATTTCACATTGGTTAATTTGAAAATGTTGCGGCAACTAAAACAACATGGTTAAAGGGACAGCTCACCCTAAAATCCACAATACATATCTACAGTATATCGTTTTGTGATAGTTGCCTGAGTTTTGGAGATATCGGCCGCAGAGATGTCTGCCATCTCTTGAATACAATGGAACTGGATGGCACTCGGCTTGTAGTGTTCGATGCACCAACAAAATATATATTTGAAAAACTCATTAGCATTGTCTCTTTCCAGAAATCATGAGCCGGTTACTCAAGATAATGCACAGACTTGGTTGTGAGCAGTTTTATGGAGGAACTATTTTCTTTTGCAGTCTCATGTAGGAACTAGCTAGCAGTTAGCGAGTGCAGTTCGGTCAAAAGAAAATAGTTCCTCCATGAAACTGCTCATAACAAGGTCTGTGGATTATCTTGAGTAACGGGGTCATGATTTCTGGAAATAAACATTGCTGTTGAGTTTATCAAATGTATTTCTACCAAATCCTTCTACAGCCACTCCCGACACAAAGGTGGACACGGTTCTAAACCTAATCATGGCTGAAACTTGTTGATTTATGCTTAGTACCATTTGTAGTTCGGAAATGCATGCAGATTTGACAAATGTTTGCAATAGTAAGCTATGACGTTGCTAAACCTGAAGTACTTGTAGGAGGACAACAGGACAAACTTTTTGCCTGATTTTTAGGACAGACTCCATGGACTAAACAGGGGAGAAGTTGCTCAATATCGTTGAGGGATGATGATTTCATCTGACTCCAGATGATGAGGATGAAATGGGACAGGTTAGAGCAGAGGATGCTGCTGAGATGAGTTCAGATGAGTCGGCATCAGCTGAGGATAATTAAGAGGGTATCGATCACAAATGATGCCCCAAGGTGTGGAACCTTGTGGGGGAGAAGTGTCTAGATTAGGAGATGAGGCCACCTGGAGGTCTTTTCACATGAAGATTGTCCTAATGTCCTCAACAAGGTACTTTCGATAAAG
>NC_139628.1:2756091-3023591 GCF_964638095.1 Poromitra crassiceps
ATTGTGGGAGTTCTATAGAAGTCTATTGGACTAACCTGCACGTTGTGGGAGTTCTATAGAAGTCTATTGGACTACCCTGCACATTGTGGGAGTTCTATAGAAGTCTATTGGACTACCCTGCACGTTGTGGAGTTCTATAGAAGTCTATTGGACTACCCTGCACGTTGTGGAGTTCTATAGAAGTCTATTGGACTACCCTGCACATTGTGGAGTTATATAGAAGTCTATTGGACTACCCTGCACATTGTGGGAGTTCTATAGAAGTCTATTGGACTACCCTGCATGTTGTGGAGTTCTATAGAAGTCTATTGGACTACCCTGCACATTGTGGAGTTATATAGAAGTCTATTGGACTACCCTGCACATTGTGGGAGTTCTATAGAAGTCTATTGGACTACCCTGCACGTTGTGGAGTTCTATGGAAGTCTATTGGACTACCCTGCACGTTGTGGGAGTTCTATAGAAGTCTATTGGACTACCCTGCACATTGTGGGAGTTCTATAGAAGTCTATTGGACTACCCTGCACGTTGTGGGAGTTCTATAGAAGTCTATTGGACTACCCTGCACGTTGTGGAGTTCTATGGAAGTCTATTGGACTACCCTGCACGTTGTGGGAGTTCTATAGAAGTCTATTGGACTACCCTGCATGTTGTGGGAGTTATATAGAAGTATATTGGACTACCCTGCACGTTGTGGGAGTTCTATAGAAGTCTATTGGACTACCCTGCACGTTGTGGGAGTTCTATAGAAGTATATTGGACTACCCTGCATGTTGTGGGTGTTCTATAGAAGTCTATTGGACTACCCTGCATGTTGTGGAGTTCTATAGAAGTCTATTGGACTACCCTGCACGTTGTGGGAGTTCTATAGAAGTCTATTGGACTACCCTGCACGTTGTGGGAGTTCTATAGAAGTCTATTGGACTACCCTGCATGTTGTGGGAGTTCTATAGAAGTCTATTGGACTACCCTGCACGATGAAAACAGGTGTACCCAGTATGTTAAAGGGGGTCCTGACCAAACATCAGTATTTGATGCGTTGATGAACCACAGGCCTCCTTTGGTGACACAACTCGTGGGGCTGTACATTTTGAACGATTCACCAATGCACGCATAGAGCCGAACTTCTGTAACAGACCAGCCAATCAGAGGCATGCCAGCACTTTTCATGCGGCAAAACCCGGAAATGCTGATTTGTGATCCAGACCCTCAGTAGCGACGGGGGGTTGGACCACATGAGACAAGCTAATGACTAATGACTCTCTCTCTCTCTCTCTCTCTCTCTCTCTCCAGGTCTTACACTCTCTGTTCGGTTCTCGTCTCTCTTCTCTCATATTGGCCCCGCCCACCTCCCACGATGACATCACAGAGGGGTCAGCCCAAAGTCCCGCCCCCTCTACCTCCTCGTCTCCTCCTCCTGCGGGATTAGCCGCGCGGAGCCGGGAAGCTGCGACAGGATTGGCCACGGAGAGTCGGGAAACGGCAAGGGGATTGGTTGCTGGGCGTGAGGCGGTCCCACGGTTCTTCCTTGACTTCATGCAGAGACACAGGAAGTTCAGGGGGCGGAGCAGGAAGTCGATGGTGGGAGGAAGAGGATGCTTCGGGATGAAGATGGACCGCATTGGCTCCCTCAGTGGACTGGGCTGTTAGAGAGAGAGAGAAAGAGAGACAGAGAGAGAGAGAGAGAGAGATAGAGAGATACTATCTCCTCTAGAGTCAGGGTTCTCTAACTTTTTCAGGCCGGGGACCCTTTAGAAGGGAGACATTTTTCCAAGGAGCCCCTCTTAACGTTAACACCAGAAAATGTATGGAAATAACTTAGCCTATCACAACAGTGTTGTCGAGTACTAGTAACGTTTTGCCGCTTTTCTTCACCTGTTGGCCTTTTCTTACAATCACAGTAGCTTACATTGTAATCTCTCTCAAGACAGATTTTCGATTTCCATGAAAATCTGTCGGCGTGGCAAAACCCGGGTCATAGCGCTCCATATAATAATAGCCCGAGCGGTCGGTGAAACAGCTTAAAGGGAGATGTGTGGGCCTGTCTCCTAGCCTTCATTGCAGTTAGAGTGGAGGAGGATGTCGACTCTGCTCTCACTTAAGCAAAACTTGATACAGCTATCATCATACTTTCTAACTTTAGCCAATTTTGCCCTAGTGTCACATGACGATGAAGGCGGTGGACTCAAATAGTGATACTTCTCCATGGATAGAGATGCGAGCGGCGTTCCTAGAGAGCAGTGTCCTAACCCACCTGATTGGTTGACTCAAACAGGTGGAAGTAAGTGTCTCAGAGGTACACTTGTGTGGTGCAAGTGGTCTCCACATGCAGATTATGCACTTTTTAATGATGCAGCACAATTTTAGACGTTTCTTTAATCCGTTTTATTTGGCAGACCTTGACATGTGCCATGGACCCCACATTAGGTGTTTTCAGACCAGACAGCTCTGGGAACTCCGTGAGAGGAACTGCCCACTCCTACAGAACTTCAAGGGCTTTTCTCCGTTCGCATTCACGCCGCCAATAGGAACACTGGAGTAATGCTCCCCGGCCGACATTAGCATGCTAACTGCGAGTAGCTTCACAGCAAAGCAAGTGAGAGTTAACGGGGGATTGATACTAGGCTACTTTGGCTAACAATTACCTAGCTTGCTAAACAAAAGATAGCTAGTTAAAGTTATAACCTCAAATATTTTCATGTAAAATCGCAAACTGAGTTAACACAATGGTGATTGAGCCTATGGCCCATTGATGGAAGCCTTCATTTCAGCAATAACTGGGTGTCTGTGAAGACACCAAAAAGAGGGTGGAGTTAACACAATAGACTCACTCTGTAGGTTACTGTAGGTTCCCGGCAACTCTTGTGTGACATAGGATCAAGCTACTTTTTTCCAGTCTCTGCTAGCATTACGGGTGTTACTATGGCCGAACAAACTGACTAACCTCACGTAATGCAACACTGTTTGGATCTCACCTGCAATTACTGCTCATCGCCATAGGTGTCATCAAAGAGAACAAAACGGAAATCTTCAAGATTATAACTTGAATGTTAGTGATGATAGGGCCTATACTGCCTCGGGGCATTTCTAGAAGTTTGAGCAATCAATGTACACTTACATCTGAACCAATTACCGTACACTTATGTCAAAAGTCCCTCAAAACTAAGAACTACGATTGCTCCCAGTTCCCTGCAGTGTGGACACAATATTGCAGGCAGAGTTCCTCCAGTTCCCTGCAGTGTGGACACAATATTGCAGGCAGAGTTCCTCCAGTTCCCTGCAGTGTGGACACAATATTGCAGGCAGAGTTCCTCCAACTGCTCTTAGAACTAGAAACGGTTCCTCCGGTCTGAAAACGCCTTATGAGAAGCACTGCTCTAGACTAGCACAGGCCCCATGTTACCGTGGTAACCACTGTCCCATGTGACCTTTGAAGCTGGTGATGTCACTGCTGCTGACCCTACGTGACCTCTCTGACCTCCAGACAGAGACTCCATGTTGGATCCTACTAACGACCTCTGACCTCTGACCCCTGGCTAACATAGCCAGCAGAACACTGTGTGTGTGTGTGTGTGTGTGTGTGTGTGTGTGTGTGTGTGTGTGTGTGTGTGTGTGTGTGTGTGTGTGTGTGTGTGTGTGAGACGACCATGTGTTAAACATGTAGAGCTGTGCTGCAACATGACAACATGTGATGATCATGTGATGAGTAGAGTCTGTGGATCCAGACCATAATAAACACTGAGACAAACCCATGACACAATCTTGGTTTATTTTCTATTATTTAGAATGAATTATTATCATTATTATTTACTTAACAAAATAACAAAACACACAGAACTGAGGCTCATACCACGAATGTAGGATAAGCAGATCCAGGATCTGTCCCTTGATCTGGTTTGGCTTAACCAGATCATTGCCATCTAGCTAACTCATACCACGAATCTAGTTCTCCACTCGTTAAGTGGATCCAGGTTTTTCTAATCAAGTTGAGAGCGTGTGCACATGAAAATGCTCGTGCACAGGAGCTCGTGCCCACAAGAGTCGTGGTTTTTAACAACTATAGCCAATCACAATCCAATATGGACTGCTGCAGCTTTTACAGCGCCAGATACGCCTATTTCCTCATTCATTCAAAGCGCAAATTGTGAAGCTTTACTGTATGTCAGAATCAAAATCCACGTTGGATATTATTAGTCTGTTCCCGAATGACTGTCTAAAGTTACCGCTTTTAGTCATTTCTTTGAAGAGCGGTGTCTGCCTCCACGTATGATCCTAGAGCAGCTCAATTCACCCTCTCAACAAACTCAATAAAACCTGCATGTCTTTTTTGCGAGTGGAAGTAATGTGTAATCTATCTCAGTCTAAATTTCCAAAATCCGTAGGCATATTTAGACCATTTAGGCTGAATGAATAATAATGATCTCATGATGTGTTTGGTCGCACTGATAGAATAATTCCTATTCCTCTGGGAAGATGAATGGCACAGCTACAACACACGAGCTCTCGAATGGTTGGAGAGAGGAATTACACCAACAGAAAGCCTCGCTAGTGGCCACGATCTAGGCTGGACAACCTGGAAGTCCCTTAATAGACTGCGTGTAGAACAGGGGAGGTGCAAAGCACTGATGAAAGCCTGGAACTATACAACAGAAGACACGTGTAGATGTGGATCTGTGCAGACAATGTCCCACCTACTGGAATGTGCTGACGCCCCCCAGTGCAGTCCAGAAGACCTGGCAGAACCTTCCCCATCAGCTGTGGCCTGTGCCCGATATTGGCAGAACGACATCTGAGATTGCTACGGACTCGAAGAAGAAGATTCCTATAGGCTAATAGGCTATCAATATAAAAATAATGATAATAAAATTAAAAAAGGCTGGTGAACTGAATCGACACGGTACGTGCGGGCATAGATTTCATTTATAAAAAATAGCCTATTTTGTGGTCACATATAGGCTATTGTCAGCAGAGTCTCATATCTCCGTATTTCATATAATGATGCTGGAAATATGAAGTTCAATCACATCATACAGGCCAAAAGCAACACAGTAGCAGCTGCAAAATGCAGGAGTAGCCTAGATATGAATAATCTGTGTGCAGGCGATCCCATATTAAATTGCTTAGATGTAGTAGGCTATTCTGGCATGTATGACCATGTCCAACCCAACGTCAGCCTCAGCTCCATTGTGCACACGGCACTGTGCGCTTTGGAGACGTTTATGTAACGTTTTTATGCCGGTTTAGTGATATTTCTCCACTCACCGTTCAGCTGCAATTGATCGGCGAGGTCATACAACGTATCTAGGCTACTTGAGAGCACAAAAATGAATATATAAAAACATATTCCAAAGTGGTAAGTAGGGCTTTATTTAAATGTAGCCTGCAACAAGTGCAAGGCTTCTGTCCTCGATTAATTCAACAGGAGCCATGTTTTTTTTTTTTTTTTTTCCCCCATTTGAATGCAATGTATTCTTCATATGGGGACCTAATGAATGGTGACTCGCTGTTTCCACAGAGCTGATTGGTAAGAAGGTGGGTCTTTCATGGGTTTTGATCTTATCCTCTGAACTTAACCTGCTACAAAGCAGGTTAGCCGTAGAGCATAAGTTGCTATGGTGATCTATCTCTGTAAGAATTAAGCAGGACTACCCAGTACCCCCCAGATTTCTGGCCAAACGGTATTCTACTCAACTTGAAAACTCTGCAGGCAAGATGGCCGCCTATACTCCCTTGTACCCTGACAGAATTCCTAGCCCATAAACTAACATAACTTGGCCAATAAGTACGTAACATACAAAATAAAACAAACAGTAATCTCTTTATTTGATATAGAATGCAGAAGACATGTAACTGTTTCGTTAAACTCGCATTCCAGGAATATTGTATTTTGCACCAGAACACAATCGATTTGGGGGTGGAACACGCCAGGATTGGCCAACACCAACGCCAGTGCCCAGAACTGTCAAATCAAATCATCGACAGAGACGCTATGACCCGCCTCCCAAACCCCTTTTTTATTTTTTTGTTGCACGACATTCAGTGGCATTTTACTGCCTTGTAACATAACTAACTAGCTGCTAACATTAGCCACAGTAGGCGATTACCCATGATGCATTAAAGGGCTCGCACTAAAAACGGGTCCATTGGAGTGAATGGAGATGTTGCAACTCTCCTGGCGTGAACTACAGTAATAATCACATGACGTCAGGTTGTACCGTTTTGGAGGGCAAAAAAAAGCAGGTTTGAACCCATAGAGGGCACTTATGCTGTTGAAAATGATAAAGATTGTAGACTATTATAAATTTGGTCTCAAATGTGGAAATTCTGACCAGAATTCTTCACACACCACCCCAAAAGCCATATACAGTATATTGGTCAATTGTTTTGGGGTTTAGTCCTGCTTTAACTAGCGTCGTGGTACGACAAACCTAGGGTTAAACCTGAAGTTACCTTGCTAAGCCACTAATCTTGCTTCGTGGTATAGGCCTCTGAACTGACAACAACAAAAAACATGTAGAGACTAAGGCCATGTGTCCATCTAGCGTCTTTTTCCGACCGTTAAACGCTGGAAGTAAGCTGGGAAGCGCTGATCTCAGTGCACAATAATGAAAGGAAGCAGTCTGAAACAAACGTTAGTTCAGTGCGCTAGTAGCTTGATAGCTGACAGCTAACATTAGCTCAACACTCACCAGAAATATTAAGTGTCTAGCCAATATGCTCCCACAATTGAGCCTTTCTGTCTCTGTTGCGATAGTTTTTCTATATGATTTGCCAGAAAAGCAGCACCCGACACCAGCATCTTTCTGAAAAGTTAAAATATTTTCAGCTGGGAGCGCTGGGAGTCGGGCGCACAAAAATATAGACGCTGGCATATGAAAATAGACGCTGGGCGCAGCGCACTTTCTCTAGACGTCTGTGTGCGCCCACATACGCTCGCTCCTCATTGGAAACAACTGAAAAAAGACGCCGGAGCTGATGAAAACACGCTAGATGGACACAGGCACTAGGGGTGTAACAATACGCGTATTTGTATTGAACTGTTTAGGTACGAGGCTTTAGGCTAAACTAAAACTTAGATCAGGTCCAAAAAACACAAGACTAACCCGATTCATGAGCCCAAGCCCACAATCTTCTTACTAAGTTGGCTGTTTATCTAAACCAGGGGTTTTCAAAGTTGGAGACTGTGGGCCTACCACCAGACAAAGCTGGGGAAAAAGGAGCCCCCTTGCTCAATTCCTGGATGCCTATGGAATCAAGGTTTCATCCCATAGACACTCAATAATTGAGCCAAGATAGTCTGATATTGCTGTTTGACATACTTCAGAGTTCAGACTAAATACATATAAAGAAGGTCTGTCTGAAGGCATTTATTTGTTTCTGACTCTGGGAGAGTTGGAAAAACAGCAAACTACTGTCTGAACTATCTCTCACACACATTTAGGCTATGAGATCTCCTTTTGATAACTAATGTAGCCTACTATTTTTTCACTTCCATTCACTGAGCCTCCCCTGCAACTGCTTGGAGCCCCCCTGTGGAGGCCCGCCTTCCACTTTGAAAAGCTCTGATCTTAACTATATCCATGTCTGTTCAGTCTAATGAATACATACAGTTTTAAGATTACAATGTTATAAGATTCTGTTTATCACACCCAATATTACCCCAATTATATTAAAAAAAGGTATTATATCTGATCACGAGCCCGGCTCGACCCAAGGAATAGAGGAAATTCCGGGCCGACCCACGGGCTGGGCTCGGGTTCGGGCAGACTCTAACAAACTGAGACGAAAAAGTAAAAGGGTGTTACAAAACATTGTCGTAATTTGCAATAAAATGGTAGACTGTGAAAATAAAATAAATTAAATAAACAAAATTAAAATCAAGGAAATTTCTCTGGCATTTCTACTTTTTTGCTGTATTGAAAACATCCCGAACCATTGTGCTGTAACACCACTGTGTCGTATCGAACCGAACCGAACCGTGAATTTTGTGAAGCGTTACACCAAGAGGAGAGAGAACAGAAAAGAAAAGAAAAACATAAACGTAAAACAAAGTAGCTATATTAAGTAGATCACCAAATGATTCCCGAGCGCGGCACTGCTGCTGCTCACCGCTCCCCCAGGGGATGGGTCAAATGCGGAGACCAAATTTTGCACACTCAGGTGTGTGACAATCGTTGGGACTTTACCTTTACCTTTAGAAAGAATGGAGATTACAGCTCAGTTATGAAGACAAAAGGTAGAGAAAGTCCAACTGTAGTAAGGGCTTTACATACATTACTCAGACACAGCTAGCTATAGGGGAGAAACAAAATAAATATATAAAAACACAAAACCACTGATAGAAAAGTGATGATAAACAATGAAGATGGTAAAATAATGGCCTGAGTGTTATAATGAATGAATGAATGAATGAATGAATGAATGAATGAATGAATGAATGAATGAATGATAAAGAAGATGCAGATCCTGAAGTGATGAACCCAACCCATGTGTGTCAATTATATACTGTATATTATTTGTTGAGTTTTTCTGGCCATCACTCCCAGTACAATGGTACAAACCTTGACTCTATATTTATTCAACAGTATAAACTCAGTGCAGCGTTGCCCTCTGCTGGACAAGTTTACATAAATGTATTTTCATCGTTCAATTTCCTTTTGAAATCACAGAAAAAGTATTTGTACATTTAAATGCATGAAAATAAATCAGAAATGGCAATTAATTATATCATATTTGTTTCGCCTCATCTATCTGACACCAAAGTGTCCCGACGAACATCCTTATTTATCTATTATCTATTACTTAGTAATATAATAAGTAAATATATATATATATATATATATATATATATATATATATATATATATATATATACATACATACATACACACACACACACACACACACACACACACACACACACACACACACACACACACACACACACACACACACACACACACACACACACACACACACAGGAAGACAGGAACTCACTGAGTTTTTGGCTCCACATCCCATTTTACCAGAAATCTTATACATAATATAGGCCTACAAACAGAGCAGTATTTGAAATACATGTATTTAAAATACGTATTTCAAATACATTTGTGTATTTTGTAATTTGTATTTGGCTGGACCAAGAAAAATAAGATATAATTTGTATCAAAATACTTTGAGGCCTTGTATTTTGTGTATTTTGAATACATAAAATACTTTTTTCTCTAATTTTATGTCATTTTATTCTCAAATTGACACATTCTTACCATTGACACAGGTTTAAACTGTGGAGAAACAAAATTTGACATGTCACTTCTACTCTACCTCTGATTGGCTTACCCTCAGAACAAACTCAACCACAAATCAGAGGCAGAGTAGGGTGGGTCTTGAGTCAGACTTCACATCACTTCTTCATCTCAACTAGTATGAAGCCTTGTATTGGTGGAAATTCCCCCAGAGATAAATTATCAGTGTTGGGCAAGTTACTTTCAAAATGTAATATACTACATATTACTAATTACTTTCATTTGAAAGTAATACATTACTTTACAATATTACTTTCTGTGTAGAGTAACTCGTTACTTATTACACTACTTTTGCATTACTTTACCAAAACAACAGCAGCAGCAGAATGACATCGCCGCCCCGGAACCATCCCGAAAAATTATTTCAACCGCCTTGAAGTCAGTGTAAACAACCCAAAATTCGGAATGTTATTATTTTGCTTTGTTATTGTCATCTATAGTGGTGGTTATTTGCATAAAAACACACAGGTTGATTAGGGAATTACTGTATCTTTATTTAAATATGTGCTTTGTTTTAATAAAATGTAACTCAATTTGTAACTTGAGTTACTTGACAAAGTAACTGGTATAATTTACTGAAATCCTATAAGTAATAAGTTATATTACTGAGTTACTGCTAAAAGTAATATATTACATGTAATATGTTACTTTTGTAATGAGTTACCCCCAACACTGTAAATTACTAATATAAATTAATGATTAGATATTGCATGCTCTGGCCTATCTGCAAATGAAACGGTTCACTGCATATTCAAATCAGTGTATCATATTAGGAAGACACAACTAATTATCTTCTTAATTAAAATTGGCAAAGTGGGTGGCAGTGTGTGTGGTGGCAGTGTGCGTCACGATTGTGATGTCAGCAGTGATGTCACTTGAGCAATTGTGATGTCATCAGTGATGTCACTCGATCAAGTGTGATGTCATCAGTGATGTCACTCGAGCAACTGATTGCCCAACTGTGATGTCACTCAGGCAGTTGTGATGTCATCAGTGATGTCACTCGAGCAACTGATGTAGTATGAGCGCACAGTTGCACGATGGCGCCGAGGTGGGTGGGCGGTGTCTGTCTGTCAGTCAGTCATGATTTTGGGAGGCCATGGAGCCGGCGATTTCCATAAGCTAACATGGTCAAAGTTCCATAACTTGAGGTTAACATGTAGAAATGCTGCCTGTAAGTCAAAAGCCCTCACAGAAGATGATTAACAGCTGCAAGTGAGGGAGAAATTAGCTGTGCTGAAAAACAGCTAAAACTGAAAGAACTGTAGTGTGTTAGAGGGTACACAAAGGAGAATACTGTCACAGAGAGCTAAAGAGACGATTTACCATCTAGGAAACCAGAACATTTCACATTTGAGAACCTGGAATCAGAGAATTAGGACATTTTCCTTACAGAAATGGCTCAAAATCATGAATAGATGATCAAAATAGGCAATTAATGTAATATTTGGCAATGAATTGATGGATTGACTAATTGTTGCAGCTCTTTATCAGTTTTTATAAAATATATTTTTATGTATTTTCAAAATACAAAATACGTATTTGTATCTCAAATACATTTTTCAGACCAGTATTTTGTATTTGTATTGTGATACATTTTTTGAGCAAGTATTTGTAATTTGTATCAAAATACTATGATGTATTTTCGCCCATCTCTGCTTACAAACAGGGGTGTAGTGGAGGGTAAACAGAGTTTACCCACCTCTTAAATGAGGCAGAGAGTTCACTCACCTATTTTCAGATCAACTGTATCAATCAATGAGGGGACAAGGTGGGTAAACTACTCACCTTGGATGGTTTACCCACCTCTCTATTTACCACTACACCCCTGCCTATATTATTTGGAATCGGAATCGTGTAAGGGGGGAGGCTCCCACTAGAGGGCGACATGACGTTAGTAGTTGACTTTTGTTTGTCAACGTGACCTGTGTCACGTGACGAGGTCAGCCTTCTAGCTAGCTAGCTAGCTCTGCTTGTCAGACAGCAGCCCGCTGCCCGTCGGTCAGTCACACCAAGCCGCTGTCTCCTATCAGCTCCCCCCCGGCCGGCCGGTACACACCGAGCAGCTCGCCTCCCCTCTGCTCTCCCCGCTGTGCGCTCCTCTCCTCCCGGCTCTCCTCAGGCCTCTCCCCGGCTCCTCCTCGGTTCTCCCCGGCTCTCTGACCCTCACCATGTCGGCGGTGCAGCGGATGAAAGTGGCGAACGAGCGGCACAGCAAGACCATCACACAGCGGGGACACGTCCAGAAGACTGCGGTAACTAACTACCACAGCTAACAGGCTAATGCTAATGCTAGCTCACTGCCTCTGCTGCTGCCCCTCATAGATACGTTACTGCTATCATATATATACTGTATGAGGTAAATGGTTGGCGTTAGAGTGTTATTAGAGAGATCAATGGGCATAAAGCCGGGCGGTGCTTACAGGCACAGACATCAGCTCACTGTTAGCTTAGCAGCCCACTCTGATACAGCCCGTGTTAGCATTAGCATTCGCAGACTGACTGGATGCTGTTTCAGCCGATCTACTATGAATCCTTCATTCAATAGTAGATCGGTCGGGTGCAGCGCTAGATTTAGTTCAGTTTATTTGCACAGACTGAGAATATAAAAACACTCCAATAGAAACGACAGTAAGGTGAGTTACAATGCAGGAGAGCAAGGAAGGTTTGTTCAGACTCCTCTCTTCAGACTAGAGATGAAACGATATGAAAATTTCATATCACGATTATAGTGATGAAAATTATAACAGTATTGTTCAAATGTGCTGAAATTGTTCAAAACGTAGTAATACACTCACAGAAATCAGAAAAGTTTTATATTGAAAACTCAGACCCAAAAATGATTGATACATTGTCTCACTGAAATCATTTCTCCAAGGCTGTGCATCTGCATCTGGACAGTATTTAGCATGTTTTTCAAAGCGTATGGTTATCGTAAGGAATTTGATCAAGGTTATCATTAAAACCGGTTATCGTTTCATCCCTACTTCAGACTCATCAAATGGTGACATCCAAAACAAAACGAAAACCACAGCGAAAACAGAATCTACAAACACTCACAAATAAGACTACACCGGATTTGGGGGGGGGGGGGGGGATCTTAGCATAAGGTTTAATTTCGGACCATTCTTTTTTACACTTTTTTACATATCTATGTACAAACATTTGGAAAAAGCCACAAACGGCTCTCCAATTGCACCTTGGAATCTTCCAGTCGTGAGTGCGGTGATCCTCCTGAAGTATTGCCTTCTCTCCAATAGAGAGCCAAAGTGAACGTCACTTCCTGCTTCAGCACTGTACCAGAGATTTTCATCAGCCATTTATTTTCCCATAGACATTTAGTAAAATGCTTATAAAAATAATTTTACCTCTTCAGATATATTTAGAATCGGGAGAGACCATAGAACATTTATCTGGGACCAAAAAAAAAAACATTGAAAAAATATTTTCTTTACATCCACAATTTTTTTTAACGTTTTGGTCCGAGTTAAATGTGCGTTCTCTCCTGTTTCTAAATATATCTGAACCGTTTGGTTTGAACAAGTAAAACTATTTCTTTAAGCATTTTACAAAATGTCTATGGGAAAATAAATGGCGGATGAAAATATCTGGTACAGTGCTGAAGCAGGATGTGATGTTCACATTGGCTCTCTATACAATGGAACTGGATGGCACTCAGCTTGTGGTGCTCAAAGCGGCAAAAAATGCATTCGAAAAACTCAACTCAACAGCAATGTCTCTTTCCAGAAATCATGACCTGGTTACTCAAGATAATCCACAGACCTTGTTGTGAGCAGTAGTTCCTACATGAAACTACAGTTAGCAGTAGCTAGAGCAGCAGCTAGCTAGTAGCTAGTGGTTTGGTAGTGGAGTAGTTTGGTCGAAAAAGAAAATAGTTATCCTGTTCACAACTAGATCTGTGGATTATCTTGTGTAACCAGGTCATGATTTCTGTAAAGAGACATTGTTGGTTTTTTCAAATTTATTTTTGTGTTTGCTTTTAGCACCACAAGCCGAGTGCCATCCAGTTCCATTGTATTGGAGAGAGGCAGAAATCTGTACAGCAGATATCTCCAAAACTCAGCAACTCACGCAAAAACGATCTAGATGGATAAATAGCACTACAGGTGAGAGGAAAAATATGTATTTTGGATTTTTTTTATGGTGAGCTGTCCCTTTAAAGTTTAAAGTCGAGCTGAAATGAAAAAAAGATTTTATTTCTAAATGTATGTTAGATCACACTCACATCCCTGTTTGAGTGTTCATACAGTGCGCCTACGTTAGATAAAAGTCTGTGATTCTGTGATTAAAGTCAGAATTCTCAGATTAAGTCAGAAATCTGAGAAAAAAGTCAGCATTCAGATTTTAACGTCAGAATTCAGAGAAAGAAGTCAGCATCCTCTTAGTCTTACATGTGACATCGCTGAGGATGTTACTGATTATTACCAATGTTGTACTGAAATGTGAATGTGTGGGGGCCCTACTACAGCCTAGATGCTTGTGACTTCAAAGTGGGGTCACAAGCCAAAAAAGGTTGTGAACCCCAGGCGTAGGTGCTGCCCAAAATGCCTTATAAGCCTTATAATGGCAGGGAAAAGCCTGCATAGCTGTGAAGGGACCACAGAGGAGACTCCTGACTCTGTCTCTCCCTTGACACCCCCCCCCCCCCCCCCAATGAAACCACCCACCAAATATGAAAGGATATTCTATTCAAGTACATTCAACTTCCTCTTGGAGAGTCTGTTTATGTGTATTGCTCCGTCTTCTATTGTCCAATTGTACGTTTCTACTTTTATATCGGGCATCATATAGGCCCGGGTATCGGGCCTGAAACCTAGGCTCGCCTGCTATGCGGGCTGGCCTCGCCTGCTCTGTGCAGCACACAATAATCGCCTGTTCTATTGGCATGTGCAGCGTACAATTACTCAACTTCACATCACTGATGACTGATGATGTCACAATGCCTATGACATCACTGATGATGTCACATTGCCTATGACATCATCAGTGCCTAGGACATCATCAGTGATGTCATAAGATGATTTGGTCAGTAATGACTTCACTGATGACATCACCGATGATGTCATAGACATTGTGACATCATGAGTGGGACAAAAATTGAACAGATATTGCCCATTGAAACCAGGGGCGTATGCAGAAATTGTGAGAGAGAGAGAGAGAGAGAGAGAGAGAGAGAGAGAGAGAGAGAGAGAGAGAGAGAGAGAGAGAGAGAGAGAGAGAGAGAGAGAGAGAGAGAGAGAAAAAACAACTTGACAGCAAGAGGACGCAGTTCATTCATTTTAAATCAGAAAGCATGGTTACTACTAGGCTAACGTTAGCGCCCAGCAGCAGCACTCACCCAGGTGAGATGCAGATGTTAGTCAAATACCTGTTGCTACATAAGCAGCCAAAGCTGGGAAGTGGAGCTGAGAACGTTTGTTGGTGATATAGCTGCGTTGCCAGATGATTAGCCTATGTTGTCAAACAGGACTCTGCACACGGACATGTAGGCTAAGTAGTAATTAATAATTATAAAACTAATGACAATAATGATCAAACCTGACTTTCCGGTCTAAAATCGTCCTCTGGCTGCTAGGGTTGTGCGATGTCACCCAAATAGCCGAACGATGGCATCGTTGTAGACCGGGGGGGGGGGGGGGGGTCATTGCGGTGCTCTACATGTCATGAGAGACCACAATATTGAAAGGCGCAAAACAAATAGAGAGGCAAAGTGACCGCCTACTTCCTGCTTCAGCACTGTTACCAGAGATTTTGATCCGCCATTTATTTTCCCATAGACATTTCGTAAAATGCTTATAAAAAATAAATTTACTTCGTCAAACCAAACGGTTCAGGTATATTTAGAATCCGGAGAGACCATAGAACATTGCACTTAGACCAAAACTTGAAAAAACTACATAGATTTTTTTTTTTTTTTTTTTTTTGCGTTTTGTTATGTGGTCTCTCCTGTTTGCCTACAGGAATCCAAAGCCTGACAAAAACCCAATGGTTGAAACGCGTTGCGGTATTTATCTTGCCCGTATCACCTTCATGAAGATGTACTCTGTTTTGTTAAACTCTTTGTAGTACACAGGTACAATTACTTCCAATTAAATTTTGTTATTTAAATTCCTAACAGCTCCTTTCTTAAATGTTTGATATTCTACAGGAATCCGTAGCATTAAACAATGCGGTATGCATACTTGAAACATGTCGGTTACAGCATGTATAAATAAAATATAAAAACTGTCTGACAGGAGGAGAAACTTCCGCCTGACTTCCTCCAAAACAACGTCATTACCGTAAGTGACTGAATTTAGTCAACACAAAAACATACAGTACAAACAAACCGTATTTATTCTAATAAACGCCCCGGCGGCAAAGAGAGTCAGGCGCTTATTATGCTAAATCAACTTGGACCCCCGGCGGTAAATGGAAGACCGGCGGCAATTACAGTACAGGCGCTTATTAGAAGAATTACGGTATATATACATTACTGTGTGCCTTGGTACTAGGGCAAAATTGGCCCAAAATCATATTCGAATATTCCCTCTTAAACAAAACATTTGTTAGAATATATTCAAATATTATTATTGTTATTTTTTTATTTTTATTTTTATTTTTTAGCGTTCGTGGCAAGGCAAACCAATACAACCAGAGAGCTTATATATATTTCTTCCAATTTGGCTCATTTCTTCCAATTTGGCTCAAACGTCGACTTGGACTCAAGGATGAACTGATTAGATTTTGGTGGTCAAAGGTCAAGGTCACTGTGACCTCACAAACACCATTTTCAAGCTCGTTAACGCAATATCTCTAATGCCTTAATGGAATTTCTTCGAATTTGCCTCAAATGTCCACTTGGACTCAAGGATGAACTGATTCGATTTTGGTGGTCAAAGTTCAAGGTCACTGTGACCTTACGACCGCTCATTTCATGCTCGGTAACGCCATATCTTAGTAACGCCTGACGTCAAAGTCTGGACAGACATGGATGTCGACTGCTCACTTGTTTGGCGGAGGCGGTCGGTCTAGTTTCGATACTTTACTCTCTCTGTAATAACAAAAATGTAATTTCAGTTGTAAAAAAAAGTAAGTCCAAAGTAATAGTACTAGTACTAATGCTAGTAATGCTAATGCCAACACTGGCCTTGGTGCTAACAATAGCACTAGCAGTCATGCTAGCCCTCGGCCCTTAACACCCCCAGCTACAACCACGCAAATGCGGCCTGCTAATCCACACGCTAACCACCATGCCGGGTTGGCAAATACCACGGAAAAAACTCCCACAATCAAGCTGCTAGCCAAAATAAATCAAGGACCAGAGGAAATACTGCTAAGTCCACACCTGATAAGCCAGACACTGTTCTGATTGGGGACTGTATGACGAAGTACATTATTTAAGAATGGCCAAGACTGAAAATGTGAATATGGATGACATGTCTGTCAGTGAGCTAACAGAGCTGCTGCCAGTTATGTTCGCTTCACATCCAAGTAACATGGGGATTATTATTCACACTGGGACATTCTACGAAGGAAGATCCTGAAAAAACTATTTTTCCTGCGACTGAAGAAACTGAGCGGCTGCCAGCCACAACATGTCTTCATTTCTGGTCCCCTTCCAGCCTCGGGGAAAGGAAGTGAATCTTTCAGCAAACTGGCTGTCTTCAGACCCGTGGGATAAAGTTTATTGACAACTTCAACATCTTCTGGAACTGCAAAGACCCTTTGAGCCTGATGGGATTCCTCCAAACGTCACTGGTTAGAGACTCCTTGGTGCTAATCTGCGTCATGCTCTCAGGATAACATAGAAAAACAAGAACACACAGATAAGCACAAAGGACAAATATCTCACCCGGACAGACAGCCTGTACTCCCCCCCCCCCCCCCCCCCCCCCCCACGCCTGACCCACTACTCCACATCACACACGGCCTTCAGAGAATGTCTCTGTCCCAAATGGATGGGGATTCAGCAGCACCCCCCCCTCCTTTCCTCCACGACCTCAGTTACCCCCAATTCCACCCCTTCAACTCCCAGTCTGCCCCCCCCCCCCACTCCCCCTACCCCTACCTCAATCACCGACCAAGGAGTTGGGTAACGCGTCTACGCTGAAACTCAGTCAACTCGATGAACTATTGAACAGCAACAGTCACTCAGGTGTCTTAACATCAGAGAGGTCCCATGCCACCTGCTTAAACACACCGCTCATCCTAAATAGCTGCTGGCATGGTCACCATAGCATTTTGAGACACGTAAGACCATCTGGTGTGTGTCTGTGAGCAATGGTGTAGCTTTGACTTTGACATTGGTAGGGACACATTGGGGCGGTTGCGAAGCGTGCGTGTGTGCAGAGCACACTAGAAATTAGCGCGCAAAACGCACGATGTTTGTAGTTCACAATAATTGGGCTACATACTGTATTTGATGATGAGAGAATGATAATTAGGCTACATACTAGGGCTGTGAATCTTTACTGGCCTCACGATTCGATTTGATTACGATTCAGAGGGCTGCGATTCGATTACGATTATCGATGCATCTCGATGCATCTTCAATCGAGGCATCACATTTTTTCCCATTACAAGATTTATTTTTTCTCACTTTGTCGACTTTTAAAATAAAAGTGCATTTGGAATTGCATTGTATTATGATCCAAATAAACAACTGCATGTACTTCCATTATATTTTATTTGATTATTTAAAAAAATAAAAATAATAATAATCGATTTTTGACATTTGTGAATCGATGCAGAATCGTGCACGTCCGCATCGCGATGCATCTTATAATCTATTATTTTTGACACCCCTACTACATACTGTATTTGATGATGAGAGAATGAGAAATTGCATTTTGGCACATGAAAACACCACCAAATTACAAAGTCGAGGAGTAAAAAAGTAGAAGTGTAGTAGAAGAGAGAAGTGTCGTCTAACAAATCGGCTTAATACTGTAAGTGCTACAACTATTAACAACAATTACATATTGTGTTTGAATATCCGAATAATTTATTAATTATGTGCCCAGAATAGCTGCTTCAGATACTGTGGTGATACCCTGTGATAAATAGGAAAACCTTGCCAGTCAACGTGTCTGCTGTCTGCCATGGTTTCAGTTTCCCCCGACAATTGGAATAAATTCCGGTCACATATCAGATCTGTGTTTATTGATCTTAAAAACAGTTGGTAGCAGGTTATAGACTCTATAATCTCCATATTGCTGTAAATTCCCTGCACCAACCATGCTTCAATGACCGGACAATCAAACAGAATGACCCGAAAGGCAAGCTTCGGGGTTAATTAATTTCATGGACGTAGCCTGTTAAAAGAACACTGGCAGTCATGGGCTTTCAGTTCTCAGATGAAGGCTACGGGTAACTAACATTAATCTTCATCAATCCTTACCGTTGATGCCAGTTTAAAGGGATACGCCACTTTTTCGGGCGTATCCTCCCCCCCCCACATAACCAAGGTACACCAGGCCTTTACCGTCACTGTCCGCGCAGTATGCAGTGAGCTACAGTCGTGAAGTATCGCCATAGAATGGACGCCAATGGTACACCCGTTCAAAATGACCAAAAACACATCTGATAGCGCCAAAATACATGTTGTGCTTTGGGTACTCACCACGCGATGAAATATGAATCCAAATGCGGAGAAATTATATATTTTTAAGGTAAATTACTTTACTTTATAGTTACTTTATAAACATGGCCACCAGGCATGCGCGACATACGTGTAAAGCGGGAGCGCTCTTTACAGGCAAACAAGGAAGTAACTCGGTGTGGACATTTACTCCGAAAACGATGTTTCACGTAACTATGGATTCATATTTCATCTCGCCTTCTACTGATCACAGCAGGGTTTCAGTTATCCGGTAATTACCTGACTTTTACCGTTATAATTAATCAAAGTCAAACAATAAGTAACACTTGTTTGACGACTTATTTGAGGGAATGTAATAATTGTATCTATCACATCCGCTATTTCTGTTGCTCTTTGAACAACTCGGGATATTTATCGACGAGATTTTTTTGCCACGCTGGACCTGATTTGCTCCGTTCGCCCATATTTCACGTAAGGCATCATGGCAGGTAGAAACCTTCTGTGACAAGAAGAAGATTGGTGCCAAGACTGAAGACTGGCAACACGACGAATATGATGAAACATGTGTCCGTGCATCATGGGTTTGAATGCAAGAAGAGCGAGCCAGCGGGACCCTGTCATCGTCTTAATTAAAGCAAAACAAGCCTGCTGAGGGTACAATGTCAGAGGGGGTCAGTCTGTTCACACATCAGCCAGGAGCAGCCAGGCTGTCTGTTCTCTGAAGAAGAACTGAGTCAAGCCTTAGTATGCAACAGTGAGCATTAAACACTAGGGGTGGGAATCACCAGATGCCCACGATACGATACTAAAACGATACTTGAGTCACGATACGATAGTATTGCGATATCGCCGATATTGCGATATATTGAATATTGCGATATATTGAATATTGCGCTATTTCGATATATTGAGATTTCTTATTTTTTCAACTGCAAATGATGTCCCCAAAGGAAAACTTTGTCAACATCTGGTTTATATAAGAACAATTTTCCAGTCTGTACATCTGACTTCAACCATTTTATTGCAGCAACATTGTCAAGTAGACAGACCAACAACTTTCATAAAGTCATGTCATAGTTGCATGCACCTGACAAACTGAACTGTTTGTTACAGTCTACTTACAGTCCACCTTAACTGGATGTGTGTGTGGACTACTGTACTTAGGTAGTTTTTGAACAATGCAACTTCACTTCACTTGCACAAAACATCTTGTGCAGCCCATTCAGTAACTAGGGAATTTGTAAATTACTGTTATGACAAAACTGTTACCGGTGGCCTGGCATGGCATGGCCTGCTATTTTTTTTTTTTTTTTTGCAATATCGATACTTGGCGTCCAAATATCGATACAATATCGTCAGGCAAAATATCGCGATACTATGGTGTATCGATTTCTCCCCCCACCCCTATTAAACACTGACTTGAAACTCTCCGTTTTGCACTTAAAACTATTTGCACTGATTTATTTATTTATTTATTTATTTTACATTTCTTTCCTTTGTGCTCCAATATTTTTGTAGGGATGGCAATAATAAGTTTAGACAACTTCAAGTTGTGTTAAATACAGTAGGTTTTATTTTTTTATGCTGTAAAACCGCGTTCAAAAAATAATATAATAATAATATAATCTAAATCCATACAACCTGTCACAGTCTGTCACCACCAGGGCATGACGTCATAACTTAGCGCCAGGAGGACGCTGTTGTGTGTGTCTCTGAGATATATCTTTCACAACTCCTAGTTTTTATGACTTTTGAAGCATCTGAAAATCACAATTTTAAAAAAATCACATTTACGCTTCGAAAATGATTAAAAGTGGTCCTCATTTGTGAAGATTATCTGCTGAACACGAAGTTCACCGTCTCAAACTTTTGTTAAACACAGATCTTGTTTCGGGCATTTAACCAAAACCCCATATAAATATCCCATTGCCTTTTAGATGAAGGAACCAGGAAGTGCAGGGACTTCTGGGTTGGCCTACAAAAATACGTCATCCCTGCGGTACTCTTTTGGAAGTCAATGGTGTGTCCTTGTAGTGATCTGTGTGTGTGTGTGTGTGTGTGTGTGTGTGTGTGTGTGTGTGTGTGTGTGTGTGTGTGTGTGTGTGTGTGTGTGTGTGCGCGTGCGTGCGTGTGCAGCGTCCAGTAAACGAGGAGAAGTCTCCGGTTGGCCCGTGGCTCCTGGCGCTGTTCGTCTTCGTGGTTTGTGGATCAGGTGAGTCTCGTTTCATTTTAATGTAGAGAGCCAAAGTCGACGTCACTTCCTGCTTCAGCTTGCATCCTCAATTTATTTTCCCATGGTCTGTCCTGATTCTAACTATAGCTGAATCTAGGGCTGGGTCGGTTTGAAAATTTTAAAACCGGTTCGATATTGCCGTCTAAACCGGATCGAACCGGTATACCGATTTTTTTTGTAATTCATTTTTTTTTTTTTTTTTTTTTTAAGCAGGGCTCCCGAGTGTGGCCCATAACTGTCTGTAGTGCAACTTCAGTCCACCTGATAGCGATAATACACCTCTAAGCTGGTATTGTCAACCAGCAATGATACTGAATAAAAAGAAGCAGGACACCTGTGTAACAAACACACCCTGTATTTATTTCTCATAACTATTCAGCTTAACTTTTCTTCAAACATCAACATAATAAACAAAATAAGACTTTTGCATACTAGTGCAACTTGAGAAGAGGCTAATACGAACAATAGTGCAATCAGAATGGACTGGCAATTTTTTTTTTTTTTTTTTTTAGCTTTTTTCGGTTCGCACTTGATCAAACCGGTTTGGGCTCGTACACCGAACCGAACCGGTAAAACCGGAAATCGACCCATGCCTAGCTGAATCACATGGTTTCACCAAGTGAAACTATTTTCATAAGCATTTTAACCAATGTCTATGGAAAAATAAATGGCAGATGAAAGGTCTCTGGTATGCATGCTGACGCAGGAAGTCACGTCGACTTTGGCTCTCTATTGTTACTGCTACTTATTTTATTATGTGTCCGTTGGCGACAGCCAGGCCGGAGGTATTATGAATTCGGGTTGTACGTACGACGTACCTACGTACGTACGTCCAATGATCGTTAACGCGATATGTGCGGAACTCCTTGATGGAATTTCGTCAAATTTGCCTCAAACGTCGACTTGGACTCAAAGATGAACTGATTACATTTTGGTGATCAAAGGTCAAAGTTCAATGTCACTGGGACCTCACAAACGTCATTTACTCGATAGCTCGATAACGCCATATCTCAGTAACACCTTGACGACATTTCTTCACATTTTGCTCAAACGTCAAAGTCTCGACAGACATGAATGTCGACTGCTCACTTGTTGGCGGAGGCATATATCCGCGGTGCGGTCGTTCTAGTTGTTACTCTTATTTACAGGGTTCCCACGGTTATGGAATTCCTGGAAAAGTTATGGAATTTTGACTGTTTTTCCTGGCCTGGAAAAGGTGTGGAGTTAACAGAGAGTTTTAGAAATGTTTGGGGATTTACTATTGGTAATTGTTAAAAAATGTTACGTGAAATACATTCTTTGTTTCACTCATTTAAAATCTAAACCTGTGCAGCATAAGTTGCCACTTCACTAGTAGCAATATATTAGGTGATAGTCATATTATTCCAATGCTGCCACGTGCATTTCCTACCAATATGGCGCTTTACAATGACACACAGCTCATTGGCTGTTTGTCATCTGATTGTAATCACATTTTAATTACAATCACCTGTCATTTTCCTACCAAGATGGCCGTGTGGGGATGTAACAGAATACTATCAATACACATTGGCATATGCAGATAGTTGTCACGTGGCGGGATGGGAAAAAAGTTCATTGGCACATATTTCTATAGCCACTAGCAGGTAGCCACATAACACTTCCACCAGCACGGCAAACACCGGTAACGTTACCGCTGCGAGGCAACTTCAACTCACTCTCAACCAATCCATTGCTGCTTCAAATGATCTCCTATGGGCTGAAGAGATGTGGGCACTGAAGACGATGGCCTGGGCGATAAATCAATAGCAATATATATCGGCGATAAACAATTCAATACAATAAGAAAGTAGTTCAATATACTGTATATCGATATGTCCCTTGATAATGGAGCCTGCTACGAGTGACACTCAAACAGACAAATCCTAAAATTCCCCCACCCGAACATATTTATCACTACACAGCTGCAACATTCAATTTGTGTGTTTTTAAATGTTGTGTTTAACATTACATTACATTACATTACATTACGTCATTTGGCAGACGCTTTTATCCAAAGCGACTTACAATAACACATTTTTGTCAGCAATAGCAATCAACTATGGAGCACAGTCTATGACAACTACAACTTCTGAAGGAACAGTGGTACAAGTTTAGGTTAGTTGTACAAGTTTAGGTTAGTTTTTTTTTTTTTTTTAGAAAGAGAGAGAACGAAGTTAGATCAAGAAGGGCCTGAAAAGGTGTGTCTTTAGTCTTTTCCGAAAGATCGGCAGTGATTCAGCTGTCCTGACGCGATATCTCAGTGTGAGCTGAACGTTAAAATGATTACCTGTGTGCCTTGATAAATAAGCTGGTCCAAAAGAAAGTGGTTAATAAATTCAACCTTTTTTTTCTCGTGGTCTTTATTAAAAATAGGTAATTCAAAATAATCAACTGCCTGGGACATTGTAGCACGGAATGAAAGACCTTGTGCAGCTGTCAATGGATAGGCCTTATGTATACGATAACAAAACTATAAACCTGTTGAAATAAAAGATCTAAGACCTTTTCTGCACACACAAATGGCTTCTCTCAAATTGTTGTTCACAAATTTGTTGAAATCCGT
The DNA here is from genome assembly GCF_964638095.1 of Poromitra crassiceps. NCBI lineage: Eukaryota > Metazoa > Chordata > Actinopteri > Beryciformes > Melamphaidae > Poromitra > Poromitra crassiceps. The sequence continues at coordinate 2,779,818 of NC_139628.1, forward strand.
GTTAGTCAGCAGCACTTCTCCTTCACCGACATAATCCATCCACCTGACAGGTGTGGCATATCCAGATGCTGATTTGCACAGGTGTGCCTTGGACTGCTCACAGTAAAAGGCCAGTCTAAAATGTGCTGTTTTATCACACAACACAATGACACAGATGTCACAAGTTGAGAGTTGGCACGGTGACTACAGGAATTTCCACCAGAGCTGCTGCCCGTGAATTTAATGTTCATTTCACTTCCATAAGCCATCTCCAATGTGTTCTGCTGCCTTCAAATGTAACTCGTGAGCTCGTTGTTATCACATGGTTACAACATGGGAAGTCATGTACGTGATATTGTGAACTCATATGGACTCAGTGAACACGTTAAACACGACCCCATTTGAAGGCAGCATTATTGTGAGCAGTCCAAGGCTGTGCAATAACCATGTTGTTTAATCTGCACCTGTCAGGTGGGTGGATTATTTCAGCTAAGCAGCAGTGCTCACTAACACGGATTTCAACACATTTGTGAACAAAATGTGTGAGAAGCCTTTAGTGTGCATAGATAGAGGTAGTCTTAGGCCTTGGCCACACTGATCCGTGGTGTCTGTCTGTGTGCGTTCGTTCATTTCTCTGTTCACTTCCATTCATTTTCAATGACAGCTGTCCGACTGTCCGTGGAGCACTCAGAAGCGTACGTATCCAGAAAATTTGCATACGTTTTGATGGACAGAAAGTTGAAGAGGGATGAATTTTTTCTGGATGGACGTATCGGATGGTCGGATGGTCGGATAGTCACTGTCCGTTTAGCCAATCAGAGTCGAGGTCTCGAGAGGAGGCGTTCCGAGATTTGTTTCAACTTTTCAAAGAAGATGGCGGCCGAAGCGGTGAAGGAGGCTATAATTAATGCTGTGTACACCATCCCGCTGTTGTACAACGTGATAGTCAGTGTCACCGTCTGATTTCACCATCTGATCTGGTCATTCGGTGGCATTTTATTGCCACATAAGTAACGTAGCGCACAGAGCTAACAGCTAGCTGACGCCAGCTTTCTTCTCTCGGTTTACATGCGGGTCGCTGACACCTTCAAGGTACTTACCGCCACCTGCTGTACAAGTAGGTTACTTGTACATGCAACGGACATATGAATCTATCCGTCTATCCGTTCTGTCCATTTTCTGACGGATCAGTGTGGCCAAGGCCTTAGATCTGTTATTTCAACTCGTGAAAAATGGGAGGGAAAACGAAAGTTTAGATTTTTGTTCAGTATAAATTGGAGTGTTTTTTTGATTTACTTCAATCCGAGCTTGTCCAAGTCAACATGCCAGTGTGCTGAACATCCCATCACGAGGACTGCACACACTCCAATACGTTCGGGGATGGATGCAGGGCGAGCGGATGGGAGGTGGACCAGACCGTCTCCATGCTGTATTGGCTGTTTAAAAACAGCCCTGCGCACAGAGAAGACTTTATAAAACTAGCAGGCTGCAACACACCCACTCATAAATTCAGCAGCACCGATGGGTTGAAAATGTGAACGTTTCAAGTAGGGCTGCCACGATTAGTCGACTAGTCGCGATGACGTATTTGGTAATCGACGTCATCGCGTGTTTTTTTTTTTAGCTGAAAAAAAGAAAAAAACTTTTGTTTTGTTTCTCCGAAGCTGCTGCCTGCGATGGCCTCACTGGCTGGCCTGCCCTCCAGGCGTCTCCGTCCTGTCTTTGATGCACATGCGCAGCACCGATCATCCGGGGAAAACGTGACATCATATCATCATCATAGCAACGTTAAGCTCGTGTTGCTGACGGGAATACTGGAAACCTCATTTTACTCCGCAGTTTGCACTCTACTTACGACATTTAAAAATGTGTTTGATGCCTGAGAAGACTGAAACAATTTATTTTTGTTGATATTTTGGTTGCATACATAGTGAATAGTTTTTGGTTCCATTTCCATTCCACGTAGTAGTGCCCTAATTTTATTTTGCATTATTCATTCAATGGATAGTACATATTTCATTGCACTATATGTTTTCAATTTCAATGTGTACTATTTTGCAGTTTTGCAATTTGCACTATATTACATTTATTACATACAAGTACATTGATGCCAGAAATAAATATGCTGCTACATGCTCTAAACTTTAAAGTTCATGAAAAGATTATTTTTGAGTGAATTATCATCTTAATTGTCTTTATTTTTATTTGGCACATGCTTAAAACAACTTGAAGCTAAATTGAGAAGCTGATGATAGCTAAATCAGAGCGATTGAGTAATTGTGCGATAAGCTGCAATTTATGATCCGATTAGTCGACTAATCGTTTAAATAATCGGTGACTAGTCGACTATCAAAATAATCGTTTGTGGCAGCCCTAGTTTCAAGTTCATTGTCATATACCGGCAACAATACAAACATCCGTTACCTGCAATGAAAATCTTACACTCAGAGCCCAGTCCACTCAACTTCATAAAAACATAATGAAAGGAATATCAATAAGAAGCAAAGAGTACTTAAAAGCAGGCAGGCATAACATACTTGGTAAATACATAAAAAAAAACTAAACAAAAGTCCAATTGCACAGCAATCAATCACACAAGACACACAGAGTATCCACACTTTAAAACGTGTGCTAGTGCAATACTGATATGGATTAGAGAGAGAGAGAGAGAGAGAGAGAGAGACAACAGTTCAGCAGCCTAACTGTTCCTGCCCACCAAAAGCCATCAGTCCACATGGACTCGCCTTCGCCCTGTCAAGCCCAGCCCCGCTTGCTGCAGCTTGGTTGGCTGCCTTGCTGTATTTCTGTCTTCAATTGGTCGATTTCAAAATGGCCCCTCCTCTCGTCGCTGCCGACCGTTGCTCATCGCCTTGCAAAGCATGCTGGGATACCTGGCGTCAGGACATCGCGAACGACAAGACGAGAGGAGGGGCCAAATTCAAAATAGACCAATTAAAGATGGAAATACAGCAAGGCAAGGCAGCCAACCAACCTGCAGCAGCGGGGCGGGGCTTGACAGGGCGAAGGCGAGTCCATGTGAATGTATTCGCTTTTGGTGGGCAGGAACCCTGATGGCTTCAGAGAGAGAGAGAGAGAGAGAGAGAGAGAGAGCCAGCCAGTCAACAGTTCAGCAGCCTGGTGTGAGAGAGAGAGAGAGAGAGAGAGAGAGAGGCAGCCAGTCAGTCAGCAGTTAAGCAGCCTGATGGCTTGGGGGTACAGACTGTGTCTGAACCTGCTGTTTGGGGTCTGGGCTGTGGCTGGATGGCTGCATGGGGTCAGAGAGGATCACTTTGCCTTCCTCCTGCAGCGCCCCCAGGCTGTAGAGGTCCTGGATGGCTGACAGCTCAGACCTTCTGATGTGTTGCTGTTGACCACCCACTACAGAGCTTTGCAGTTGAGGGCGGTGCAACTGCCCTACCAGGCTGTGATGCAGACAGTCAGGATACTCTCTATAGAGCAGTGTTTCCTAAAGACTGGGTCGTGACCCACAGGTGGGTCGCAGGATATTTTATTTGGGTCGCCAAATACATTTGCAGGATTTCTTCCATGATCTTTTATTTAAAATGTGTTTATTGTTTTTATAGGAAATAAAAACAATGAGACAGCCTGTTAACTCTGCCTAAATGAATTAATTTGGCTTCATTTATAAAGTATTTGAAGTGTATGTTTTCAATGACGTGCATAAAACAAAGTTATGATTTACCAAACGTGTATCTCTTTGAAATGGCTGGTTTACCTTTTGAAGATAATACAAGGTGATGCGGAACTGGCAGTAAAAATGCTCAGGAACATTAATTTATTCACAAATTCTCTCTTCTCACGATTTATATTTAAGGCCTGTTGTGAATTGGCTCTTGATGGTTTGTCATTTTTAAAGAGTTGGTCCCCAGAAGAAGAAAAAAGGAAACACTGCTCTATAGTACATAGAAGTTGGTCAGTATCCTGGAGTCCAAACTGAACTTCTTCAGCCGTCGGCGCAAGAAGAGCTGTTGTCTTCACAACCACGCCTGTATGGTGTGACCAGCTCTGATCCTCACTGATGTTAAAGCAGGACTAAACCCCAAAACACTTTTTTTCAGCTTTTAACCAATATGGCTTTTGGGGTGGTATGTGAAGGATTCTGGTCAAAATCTCCACATTTCAGACTAATCTGTTACAATTTTACAAACCCCTATCATTTCAGCAGCATACATTCCCTCTATGGGTTCAAACCTGCTTTTTTTTGTGCCCTCAAATGAATGGGAGATTTGGTACATCGTGACGTCACGGTGGTATTTGCGTGTGCCCTTTCCCACTCGTGTGAAAAATGTTTTTTTTCCATGTGATTATTACTGTAGTTCACGCCGGCGGGAGCCCTTTAAGAGCGCAATGCATCATGGGTAATCGCCTACTGTGGCTAATGTTAGTGTCTAGTTAGTTATGTTACATGTCAGTAAAACACCACTGAATGACCAAATTGATATAGCTTTTAACCATTTCGAGTAACACTGTTTCCATACGGATCACCACCGTTTGTTGTTTATAACGTGGCTATATTTATCACGTTCTCTATCTCTGATACAGTGAAAATACTGGGAGGCGGGCCATAGCGTCTCTGTCGATGATTTGATTTGACAGTTCTGGGCACTGGCGTTGGCGTGCCGTTGACCAATCCTGGCATGTTCCACCCCCAAATCGATTGTGTTCTGGCGCAAATCGAGTGGGTTCCAGGACGAAACAAGCTCGAGCCAACTACGTTATCTTTAGAGCAGCGCAGTAAATACAATATTCCTGGAATGCGAGTTTAACTAAACAGTTACATGTCCTCTGCATTCTACAACAAATAAAGACATTACAATTTGTTTTATTTTGTATCTTACATACTTATTGGCCAAGTTATGATAGTTTATTCTGCCAGGGTAAAGAAGGGAGTATAGGCGGCCAGCTTGCCTGCAGAGTTTTCAAATCAAGTAGAATACCGTTTTGCAAAAAATCTGGGGGGGTTTAGTCCAGCTCTAATCTTGCGTTCCTTTATCGCAAAATAACTGGGATGTGGAGGCTAAATGACATCACATCCGTTTTGTTAGCATTCCATTTGCAGAAAACTTGAGCTGGGAAGTTCACTGTTCATTGGTCAGATCCAGTCGCTAGCCAGGCTAGCCATTGTTAGCAATAACAGTTGATAACATGTTATTTCGTGGCATTTTGAGCATACAAACACTGCAGCCTCATGTCCACACAGATAGAAGTTAGGCAGTGCTGTGTGTACCGCTGATTTAATGAGACACAAACAAAACAAGTGCTAAGCAACATTACTACGATGACTACTACTGTTGTTGCACGGCGCAGCCATCTTGGATTTTTGAGGTCAGGGCTGCTGAGGCTCCTACGAGTTTGGAATGGGAAATACCAGCTCTGATGACGTCACCGCCCAGCTCATGACCTTTGAAGTCGTAAGATTACCAGTTCCCAGTTATAAAGGAATGCACGATGAGCCCCAAGAATCTGAAGCGGCTGACCCTTTCCACTGCTGCTCCCTCCTATAGTGTCCTATAGTCCACGAGCGGCTGCTTGGTTTTGCTGACGTTGAGCAGAAGGCTGTTGTCCTAGTGCTCTCACCTCTGCTCTGTAGGCAGACTCGTCTTGTAAAGGCTGAATTATACTCGACCAAGCTCGTTGGGGGTGTGGCCCCGCGAGTCTCCGTGAGTCTCCGTGCAGACCTCGCGCTGGGGCTGATGCCATTATACTCAGAAAGTGATCAGCATGTATTGTACAATGGTGAGAACAGCCCGTGGAAAAGTCGCAATGAAACGCTATTATGTGCAGTACTGAGTGCGCTTTCACTCTCAAATGACCCCACATCAGCACATGAAGGAATCACCAAACTTGTTTTTACTGAAAGCCGTTTTAATCTCAGCCCTGATAGCCTACTCTGTGCTGCTTTTAATCTCTCTCAATAATGCTCTCAACACAACACATTTACTTGGTGAAATGACTAAAAACGAACAGTTGCAAATCAAAGTTTATAGCCTACCACATGGGTCAAGAAATGTGGCGAAAACACAGCTCAGTGTTCAGGGCTCAGTGGCTTGAAAGCGGACATGTTTGGAGAGAAGCCGTGCGCTGCTCGCGCTGTTAGAAAAAAAATCATGCACAAGGCGAGCGCCAGACGGAGGTAGCGCCCAACCACGCCCAACAAATTTACGTCATTTGACGCACCCGGCCCTCGCTCCACCCCCGCGCCCTTCACGGCAGGGTGAGCATAATACAAGCTTTAGGGAGAGAGGACTGATGCTGTGACCTCACGTGATCAACTACGTCGATGCACTCGTAAAGTCGTAACAACTGTCTGCCCTCAACGGACTGTTCATACAATAAATGACACCTATGTTTTTCATCTGTTCCTCCTCGTGTCTCACAGTATCCTCATTGATCGCTCTATAGTCCTTACCTATTTTAAACTACTTCAATAAAGACATGGAAATTAGGTAAACTATGATGGAAAAGCTTTGGAAATTCATTGGTAAAAATATGTGAGAACCCTGTATCTATTCTAATGTGACTGTTTCTGTTGTTACTGTTATTGATTCTATTTGTCATTGACATGTGTTAATGGAGAGACTTTAGAGCAGAGATGGGGACTCGGGTCACAGTTGTAACAATCTGGGAACCCAGAGTCTATTTCTGGGAAATAGACTGGGACAGTCTGACCTTTTTTTTTAGGCTTCCTGTACAGCGCAGATCTTCCGTTTAACGCGCAGCGGTGCCTTTTAAAAACATACATTGTGTCGCTTTTATTTTGAAGGCTAAACGTCCAACTTCTTATGTTCATTAGCGTTCGGGACCGGAACTCTTATATTCGTCCCATGCGGAAGATTTGCGCTGTACAGGAAACCTAAAAAAAAAGATCTGGCTGTCCCAAAGTCTATTTCCATGCTGAAATAGACTCTGGGTTCCCAGATTGCACTTGTATGTTTTTTTTTTTTACCTTTTATTTTACCAGCTAGTCACTTGAGATCAGTGATCTCTTTTTGGAGCGCAGACAAGAACTTAAAAGGCAACGTGGCATGAGGGAATACATTTGAGCTGGAGCAGTCAACACCGAGTGGGATTGAGGGGAGACTGGAGAGTAGGGTAAAAAGATAGGATAAGAGAGAGGGAAGGGGGGGGGACTTAAGGAGGGGTTGCTGAAGAGAGGTCAGTGTATATAAAAATATACATTGTACAGAAACACATTGACATTTCCCCATCTCATTCTTTAAAATGTCTGTGATTTGAGTTTTAAAATCAGAAATGGTGATGAGGCTCTAAAATGTTAGTTTTTTAAAGTCTTTGTTCCAGGCTTCCAGCATTTCAGAACAAAATCGCTATTCGTGCCCTGACAGGCTGACACCCTGCATTTAGGAAATTCTGAAATCTGAACTGCAGGGTGGCAGGGGAAACTGTGTGTGTGTGTGTGTGTGTGTGTGTGTGTGTGTGTGTGTGTGTGTGTGTGTGTGTGTGTGTGTGTGTGTGTGTGTGTGTGTGTGTGTGTGTGTGTGTGTGTGTGTGTGTGTGTGCGTGCGTGCGTGCGCTTGCGTGCGTGTGTATATCTGCAGGCAGATGTTTCCAGTGCAACAAATAAACCCCCTATTTTTTTATTTTATTTTTTTATCACCCCCCAATCGTATATCATGTGAAACACCAGGAGAGACAATGGCGCAGGAAGTGGGGAGCTGCCAGGGCTGCAGCTCCCCCTGGTGGCGGCCTCAGCCCCTGCACCTTCCTGATGCAGCCCCCCCCCCAGCCCTGCATTTTCGCAACAAAGCTTTGAATCGAATGTATGAGAGTGTGTGTGTGTGAGAGATAGTGTGTGTGTGTGAGAGATAGAGAGAGAGTGTGTGTGTGAGAGATAGAGAGAGAGAGTGTGCAGTGGCGTGCCGTCCATTAGGCGAACTAGGCAAATGCTAGGGGCGCTTGAGCCGTTAGGGGCGCCAGAGAGGGTAACATTTTTTTTTTTTTTTTTTTTTACAAATACTTTTTCATGATAATAGGCGTACTATTATTTTGCAATAGTAGACAAAAAATAAGCACAACAACGTCTTAAGTCTTTAAATAATAGTGAACCATACCACCCCACCCCCTGCGCGGCCGTGCCCCCTTCTACCTGCTTGTAGCTTTTTCCCAGAGTGGGGGAAGCAGTTTTAGCGGTGACATCAGAAGCGTCATGCTTATTGTAACTGAGGGGGCAATTGCCCCCTCAGATTTTTGAGAGGTAAAAAAAAAAAAAAATTGTCATAGGCTATAATATTATAGGCTGTGTATGGTAGTTGAAACATAGTTTCAAGCTGACATTTATTTATGTTTGTAGTTAAAACAAAAACATAAATACTGTATAGGCTACATACAGTACAACACAAAAGGCTGTTATTTAACCTTTGTCGCCAGCTGGTGAGTAAATATATATAACTAAAACCATTAAAATTGACAACCGGTCCGCAACTTTTTTTCCCATGTATCTACCAGTCCTTGGCACAAAAAAGGTTGGGAACCCCTGCTCTCTAGAGGACACTAGATGAGACTAATGGAAGAGAAAAGATGTCTACCTTCTGAAAAGGCAATACCAGCCAAAATAAACATTGTGTTACATTGCTTTGAAACGTGTGGTCTCCCTTTTTTGTCAAGTCCATTGAGCCTGGGCAGTGGCAATGTACTTAGTCTGGTGATTATGGATCTTTCCAGGGGCCTGAGCAGTTTGGAAAATAGTCTTATGGTTACTAGGGCTGGGTCGGTTTGAAAATTTTAAAACCGGTTCGATATTGCCGTCTAAACCGGATCAAACCGGTATACCGATTTTTTTTGTAATTAAAAAAAATTATTATTATTATTATTATTTTTTTTTTTTTAAGCAGGGCTCCCGAGTGTGGCCCATAACTGTCTGTAGTGCAACTTCAGTCCACCTGATAGCGATAATACACCTCTAAGCTGGTATTGTCAACCAGCAATGATACTGAATAAAAAGAAGCAGGACACCTGTGTAACAAACACACCCTGTATTTATTTCTCATAACTATTCAGCTCAACTTTTCTTCTAAACATCAAAATAATAAATGAAATAAGACTGCTGCCTATAGTGCAACTTGAGAAAAGGCTAATAAAAACACAAGCAGTGCAATCAGAATGGATTGGCTTACAGCTGAGCTGCCTTATAAACTTCAAAACTCACAAATTCACACAATATAGGGCCTAGGCATGGGTCGGTTTGAACATTTTGAAACCGGTTCGATATTCCCCAAAAAAACGTATCAAAGCGGCTGCAGTTGGTGGCGATAATGCACCTCTAAGCTGGTATGCTGCCAACCAGCACGAACACTGAATACAAATAAGCAGAACCTTTTAACTGTAACAACACACTGTTTTTATTTCTCATAACTATTCAGCTTAACTTTTCTTCAAACATCAACATAATAAACAAAATAAGACTTTTGCCTACTAGTGCAACTTGAGAAGAGGCTAATACGAACAATAGTGCAATCAGAAAGGACTGGGGGGGGGGGGGGGAAAACTAATTTTTTTTTTTTTTTTTTTTTTTTAAGGTTTTTTCGGTTTGCACGTGATCAAACCGGTTTGGGCTCGTATACCGAACCGAACCGGTAAAACCGGAAATCGACCCATGCCTAATGGTTACACCTGCTCAGTCTATTAATTTAAAATGAGATATTCCTCTAAATCAATAGCCTTATGGTTATACCTGCTCAGTCTATTAATTTAAAATTAGTTATTCCTCTAAATCTGGCTTCCAACCCCCAAAAAAAAATTGGCGCCGCACTTTGTGCGCCGGCAAAAATTCAGTGCTGCCCTGCGGGCGGCGCCAGACTTCGCCCCCTCAGATTGTTGGGGGGGACCAGCAAAAATCTTGTCTAGGGCACCAGCAAAAATATTGCCTAGGGCACCAACTTGGTCAGGCACGCCACTGAGAGTGTGTGTGTGAGAGATAGAGAGAGAGTGTGTGTGTGAGAGATAGAGAGTGTGTGTGAGAGATAGAGAGTGTGTGTGTGAGAGAGAGAGAGTGTGTGTGTGTGTGTGTGTGTGTGTGTGAGAGAGAGAGAGAGAGAGTGTGTGTGTGGGAGATAGAGAGAGAGAGACTTGAAACTGGAGTAAGATACACTCAGAATGTAAATCCGCTGACTGAAGAGACTTAGAGTTAAATAAAAGAGGGGAATACTTTGAATCTATAGTTTGTGGTTCATATCAACTGTCGGGTTTCTCTTCTCTTTGAAATGTGTTCTAAATGTGAACTTAACTGTGTGGTTTTCTATAAAATGACACTTTGAAACGTCCGCTAATTAAAGGAGAAAAGTGGAAAAGTGAATAGCCATGTGTTTAGTATGTGTTTATCCTACCGTCTTGTCCCTTTCAGTGCTAATGCAAACCGGCTGTTTGTGATAGATGGAATAAAGCATGATAGCTAATAGGCCTACAGTTTGTGTTTGTTAGTTACAATTATGCTGACCAAGATTTATTTAGAGCCATTGTGCTGTAATATTAGGCTATTCCATGCCAGTTTTAAGACAATGTGCAAGTGCCAACCTTTCACACAGCATGCTCGCGCAACTTAAGGTGCGTACACGTGCAAGGTGCGTGCACGTGCAAAGTGCGCGGCTGTGGGCCGCGCAGGGCGCCGCGCAGGGCAGGGTATATATGCTACAGCCCCCCTTGTGGGAAATAGGTTCCCGCGCGCCTGAGGAGAGAGCGAGTGGCAGATTTCCTCATTTAAAACCACACGCGACACAGCAAATAAACAAACTCATGTTTCCCAGTGTCTAGTCACCACCCTGGACATCGGTAGTGCGAGATTTCTCTTAATTCCCACGAATATATAATATAAGCATATACGTGTAATGTTAACGTTTACATAAACATGAACAGCTAATTCTTCAAATGAGAGTGGGCGAGAGAAGCCATTGCTATTTTGTTCCAGCAGACGACTAAATTTAAATTCTGTTTTTCAGCCATCTTCCAGATCATCCAGAGCATCAGGCAGGGCTTGTGATGACCTCTACCGAGGAACAGAGCCTCTCTGCTGGGGACGCAGCTGCCCACAGACACCCCCCCTCTGGAGCAACACATACACGCACGAACCAAGACATGAAGCTACACACACACACACTAGGACATGAAAACTGACACACACTTCACAAATTCAAGCGCACACAAAAAGACACAGCCTTGTTTACGTCTTACTGACACACACACACACACACCTCTTATGTGGTGTTTCCTGTTTGAATCTGAGCTCATCGTTTCTTTCCACTGTGACCCCTCTCTCTCTCTCATTATATATCAGTGTCTCTCTCACACTATGTCCAGTCCCTCCAGGAATTTAGATTTTGTGATTGCAATAATTAATGTAAATTCAACTAATCTCCGCAATATTTGTGGGGGCTTTTTCAAAATTTTCAAAATTCCCACGATTTCTCTGCAAATCTGGCAAAAATTAAAAGCGGCAAAATAGCAACAATTTTTGCCAGTCCCTTAAATTTTACCATAAAACATAACCTAAAACTTGGCAAATTGCATTGCAATTTTTGAGAAAAGTTGCCATTTGGCAGTAGTTTTGGGGGAGGGAATAAAAAACAAAGTTTCCCCCCCAACTTGCAATTTTTGCCAGTTCACACAATTTTACAGCAAACATTTCACATAAAACATTGCAAATTGCATTGCAGTTTTATTGAAACGCCACTCCAAAATCAAGCATCTTTTATCACAACAATCATTAAAAAAAAATCTGGAAGGACTGTCTGTCTAATTGGGTTTGCATCCAACTCTTTTTATGCACATTTTCAACTTCTGCTTCAAAAAAAAGTGGAAAAGCTGAAAATTGGAAAAAACCTCCAAATATCTCTCACGCTTGGGGGAGGTGGAAAAGTTGATTTATGGATAAAAGGTAAATGCGAGTAACTGCAGTAGAAACACATTAAGCTAATCTACTGTGGGACTGCGGGTTAACAGGCGACTCACTTCTAGGATTGACATTTTATTCACTTGCTGTAGTCGCTCAGTGGATTACATGTATGCTGAATTGAAGAGTGGTGCCTGGTAATCCAGAAAATGCCTTGAATTGCATGTTATGATCTATGTGTCTCTGGGTCATCAAGAAACTTTAGATGAATAGATGTTTCCTCATGAATGTGTTCTCATACCTCACTCATCAGAGAATCGTGGGTTAATTTCTGAACATAAAGTTTTCCTTGGTTTGAGGTTTGACTGGCACTTAATTACGTCACCTCGTTGTGTCCTTTTCACCAACTCTGCACCTGTTCTCATGACACTACTGGTGGAAATCATCATTTCACATTTTCTTTTCCTGATTTTCTGAACATTCTGTTACAATTTGCGATACGTTTGGATGGAAACCCAACTTCTCTCTGTGTAAAGGGCAGTACATTTTAATCAGAGTTTTTCTCTTGCTCTGTTGTTAATATTGATCAGACATTGGTTATTAATAATATTGGTTCTTATTGTTACACTGGTTGCTGACGTTTTATTGTTTTTGGGGCTGAAAATACATTTTAAAAATATCAGTTTGTAATATGAAGGTTTTGTCTTAAGTGTCTCTCTCTGTCTCTCTCGGTCTCACTCTCTGTCTCTCTATCTCTGTGTCTGTTTACCAGCAGTGAAGAAGAGAAAGCTTGTGGTTGTGAAACTGGGGTTGGACTGACGCCGCCGTTGAAACACCGATATCGATACATTTATAACCAACAGCAGACGATCAATACGTTTTAAATTTGACCCCCTTCGTGCCCAAAAGCGTCCCAGAATTAGAGCTGCCGAAAATAATCGATTCAGAGATGCATCGCGATGCTTAATAGGACTATTCTGAATCGATTAACAAATATCAAAAATAGATTATTAAAAAATTTTTTTATAATCAAATAAAATAGAATGTAAGTACATGCAGTTGTTTATTTTAATTATGGATCATTATTTTAAAAGTAGCCACACAGTGAGAAAAAAGAAAGTGAGAAAAAATAAATCATGTATTGCGGAAAAAGTGATGCATCGATTTAAGATGCATCGAGATGCATCGTATAATCGAATCGAATCGAATCGTAGACTTGTATAATCGAATCGTATCGAATCGTGAGATCAGTGAAGATGCACAGCTCTACCCAGAATTCACAGTTTTTCCTCTAGAATGATCTTCCTTTCAAAACAAAAGCCCCCTGAAACATTTTGACTCTCGGATTCATTACGGTCTTTTTTTAAATTAAGTTATATAACAGCGAAAAGATCACTTTAATCAGTGTGGAAGCTAAAGTGTGACGTCGGCTTTTATAATAACCTGATATCTAATCGAAGATCAATATCGGTGCGCTGTCAGTCTGACTGGTCCAAGCTTTCCATTCAGTTCAGTGTTTTATTGTTTTTGTTTTGTTTTTGTTTTTGAAGCTCTGAATTTTGCCGTTCAGTTAATTTGAATGGACCGCAGTAACCGATGTGTAGTAGAAGAAGAAAAAGGAGTAGAAGAAGGTTTTGTGTGAAATGGTTTGCTCTGTTGTTCTGGTCGGTCGTCTCCTCTCCGGACGACGCGCCGCTTTTATACGAATAAACAACAGATATTTTTCTCTAACGCGTCTGTCCTTTTCATGATCTATTTCAATATGGAACTACTGGTCTTTTTTTTTTTAACACTTATTGAGAATGCAGACAAGAGGTACAGAAATATTAGAAAATGTGCAAATTATTACATCTATTTTTAAGACAAAAAAGACAAACATAAACCTGATGTGAGGGGAAGAGGACACAAAACGAGAAATAAAAGAATAACAATAAGATCAATAATATAGTAATAATAATTCAACATACAAAATGGCATTAGTATATCTAGCTATATAAAATATAGCCTATGCCAGTGGTTCTCAACTGGTGGGTTGGGACCCAAATGTGGGTCGCGGGGCCACTTTGAGTGGGATGTGTGCATGAAAACGGACACCGGCGTTCACAGCTGATCTCTGTCTTTCAGAGACTCTTCTAGCTGGTTCATTTTCAAAGCCAGAGTGAAGAAGATCCTCATATTATGACACTGGTATCAATCTTGTCATGCTAGCTTGTCGGGGGGGGGGGGGGGGGGGGGTGGTAAGGTTAAAGGGGCCTATATAAAGTTAGGCAACATTTTGGCAAGTGAAAACAACTGAAAATTGGGTCGCAAGTCTCAACTTAATGACTAAGGAAAAATGTGGGTCATGAGGCTAGACCAGTTGAGAACCACTGGCCTATGCTATATCAAACTGACAATAAAATAAATAGAATCAACAGTAATAATTAATATAATGGTGCTGATATGAGAAAGGTAGACTCAGTTCTCAGTCTACCCGCTTCGACAATCAGTCAGCAGTCTGTTGCAGTACTCTAATTTGGACAGCAGGTAGCAGCAGCTGCTTGGGAGAATAGAGGCCAGAGTCAGCGACGATTGGTAGGCTGGAGGATGTGAAGTTTTGTTGGAATATATATATTTTTTACACTTTGAGTAGGCCTACTTGTGAAAGAAAAACAATCAAGCATATACAGTACATAAGAATAGGCAGAATGTTGTTAAACTTTTGCTGTTAAAAGAAAAATACAGATAAGTAAAGATAATAGAAAAACATGCACATTGCAGTTAAAGATAATTATAGCCTAAATACAAATAAGACGCAACTGTAAACCGTGGATTTTTTAAATAAATGTATTTAAAGATATCTGTCAGTTCAGTGAGTTTTGGTATGAAGCACCAATCTAGTAGTAATCAATACTGATAACTTGAATAATGATGATGAAAAGTCTCATAAAATCAAAACGGGACCCAAGAGGTAGGCTATGATCTGTGAATGGGGGAAGGGGATGGAGCCTGGGGGGAATGAGCACTGCACTAGTCCATCTAATAAAGACAGGGCCGTCTATGTCTGTCCTTCACTTATCTCGAGAACCTTTCGTCAGATTGACTTCAAATTTTAGAGATTACACTGCTGGCAACCCAACAGAGTGCAGTGCTGAATTTCATGCAATTATTCGTAGCCTACTGTAACACAAAAAGCGGTTCATTCTCGAGAAACGTTCCTCCGATCGACTTCACACTTGGGGAGTGCGCTCCATCAGGTTGACCAATCAGAACACGGCATTTGCGTATCTCTAGGCTATAGAACGGTGGTCCGATTAAACTTGAACTTGGCAGATCCGCTGCTGGGCAATTGCAGTGAATTTTGTGCAATTCTACCACTGAATTTGATCAATCGGGGGGGGGGGGGGGGGGGTGAAGAGTGGGCGAGCATGATTTGTGAATGTGGTGAAGTGGAGGGAGGGGAACAGGCACTGCACTAGTTCATGGTCATGGATAACACTTGTGGATAACAGTTTTTACATTGATTTTTAAAACAAGCTAGGGTTTACTTTATTTGTTTTTTGCCTATTTAGCCAGAATGATCGTTGTTTACCATCTTCTCGACCCCCCTGGGAGACATCAGGGAGACCATCCATCCATACTTAACGTAAATAATGTTACGTAAGAACACTGTACGTAACAGACCGTACGTACGTCCCCTCAGCAGCTGCCAGCTGCGCAGTGACGTCAGAGCAGGAGAAGATGGCGGCTGTGTTGAAGGCGGAAGGTAAAGAAGAGCTTTAAGAGGCTGTTGAACCAAAACACCTCAGCTCTGTGCTGTCTGCTGCAGCGTCACTAACTCTGTCGGTTATTATTTTATTATTATATGTGACAATATATTCTATTATGTATTATATCATATGCTGCCCGGGCGGCTACGGAGCGTTTTAGCCCAGGATGAAGCCTCTTAGCCCGGGCTAGGGAGCTGATGTGAACCCAGAGAACCGATAGGAGCTAATGTTAGCCTAGCGTCGGTGTAGTCTTGCTAGCGGTGTAGCTAACCAATCAAAACATTAATATGACGCCATTATTTTTAATTGACGTTCCTCGTTTACTTTTTAAATGCATGACCGGTGTGACGTCAGAGGCTGTGAGTGTGTTAAAAAGCTGTTGTCATGTCTACAGTTAGCTTCGACGTTAGCATTGAAGCTAGCTAGTTGAAGTGAAGCTGTCACAGAAGCGACACATCACGTTAGCTTTGAAGCTAACGTAGCTAGTGGGCCGAGCTACAGTATATTATGTGTGTGTGTGTGTGTGTGTTTGTTTTGTCACACACTAAACATACTAACTCTGGGTGTATGAGCTAATAGAGATAGTTACATAACTACACACACATGAACACAGTCAAACAGTGTTAACGTCATATAAACTCTTTCCATGTAAAGTGGGTGATCATTGGGCGGTTGCTAGGCAACAGGGAGCTACTTGAAAGAGAGAGTGCCTGTGTGTGTGTGTGAGAGAGAGAGAGAGAGAGAGAGAGAGAGAGAGAGAGAGAGAGAGAGAGAGAGAGAGAGAGAGAGAGAGAGAGAGAGAGAGAGAGAGAGAGAGAGAGAGAGAGAGAGAGAGAGAGAGAGAGAGAGTGTGTGTGGAGCCGGCCAGTTAGCAGCTTGGATTTCAGGTGTGTGTGTGTGTGATGCTGGTGTCATGTTGCAGGCCAGCTTTGTTGCCAATTGATCAGTGTATTGACTCAGCTTGTGTGTGTGTGTGTGCGCGCGTGTGTTGTGTGTGTGTGTGTGTGCGTGCGTGTGTTGTGTGTGTGTGTGTGCGTGCGTGCGTGCGTGCGTGCATATGTGCAGCGGGGCAATGCGGACGGTCGTGCGGTGTGTGAGGGTCTCCAGCATCGACGACGTCCCGTCGCCATGAGCAACAAGGAGATGGTTTCCCCGGAGACAGGTCAGTCTGGAGTCCGTCCTGCATCATATGCTCCCTTCAAATGAAACTCGTGAACCACATTGTGAACTCAAAGCTTTCAGAAAATGTCCACTTTACCAAGTGGTGAATACCACATGAGGGGGGCGGGGCGTTCATATGGACTCATGTGGTAAACACAGTAAACACCACCCCATTTCCACAGAGACCTCATTTACACCTGCTGTTTACTACGCTCTGGTTGTCCTCATATACTGTGTCCTCATATACTGTGTCCTCATATACTGTGTCCTCATATACTGTGTCCTCATATGCTGTGTCCTCATATACTGTGTCCTCCACAGCAAAACCTGTAGGGATGCACCCATATCACCTTTGTTCAGACCAAGTACAAGTACTGACATCTGGGTACAAAGCGCTCCAGGCAGTACTGACATCTGAGTACAAAGAGCTCCAGGCAGCATTCTTTTCCACGCAGCTGTCAGTTGTGAGGCTGTTTCTGCTGTCGGGTGAATGCCACGTTCTGTAAAGTAGGGGTGCAACGCGTCACAAAACTCACAGTTCGGATCGTGTCACGGTTTTAAAGGTATACTATGAAACTATTTCATTAGTAAAAAATATATATATAATTAGACAAAAGTTTCCCCTCAAAACGATCACTTCTGGCCCATATAATAGTGCGGCAGTGTGTTTATGTAGAGAGATGCTGCGCCCTTTGTGTATTTTCGTGGTGGGACATTGTTTTGCTGTGTTCTGTGTTTATGTGGAGAGAGAGAGCACCAGTAAACCGTTGAAACGCAGGCATTAAACCCTTTTTTTCTGATAGTTTCACAGCAGTTATGTTATAAAAGCACAAATAAACACACACACCTACTTCCAAACCATCGAGGTATGAGCTCAAAACAGCTCGCAAAATGATTTGGTAAGAAGCTCCATTTCTGCCTCTCTCTCCCTCCTCTCTCTCTCTCTCCCCCTCTCCTCTCTCTCTCCCCCCTCCTTTATGTCTCTCTCCTCTGTCTCTCCCCCTCTCCTCTCTCTCTCCCCCCTCCTTGCTGTCTCTCTCCCCCTCTCCTTTCTCTCTCCCCCCTCCTCTCTGTCTCTCTCCCTCTCCTCTCTCTCTCCCCCTCCTCTCTCTCTCTCTCCCCCTCTCCTTTCTCTCTCTCTCCTCTCTCAATTCAATTCAATTCAAAGAAGCTTTATTGGCATGATCATAGTGACTTACAGTGTTGCCAATGCACATAGTACAAGCACCACAAATGGGAAAATACTGTTTTAAACCTATACAGACTGTTACGATTCACATCCGGCCACAGCTCATCTCTCGGACATGAGCTTCCATATATCCTCAAATGTTACGGTCGCATATGGATGTATCTATTTCATTGAGTAATTTTGGCATCGTTCGTTGTCTAGGGGTGAAACATACATCTTCAGCGCTAACCATAACACCCATAAGTGGTACATCAGTTTACGACTGGGAATCAGCATTCAGTGATGATTAGAAAGGGAGGCATTCTTTACCTGGACTCTTACACTGTCGACTCTCGTAGTTACCGACCAGCCCTCTCTCTCGGTCGGGCTCAATTTGCCCGGCGCCCAGGTGTCGTCGTGTCGGTCTGGAACCCAACGTAAAAAGCAGAATCCGTAGATTCCTAAACAAATGTCATAATATGGACAGATACGGTCCTTCAGTCTTTAGTACAATAATGAAACACAGAGTCCTTTCTCTCAGGAAACATGAAATAATGACTCCACAGGATTAGTAGCAGTTCATCCCTGAACACACAGGTGTGTGTGAACACACAGGTGTGTGTGAACAGGTGAGCGTTCCATACGCTTCAGCAGCAGCACTCCCGCTCCGCCGTTTTCCTCCACACCAAACAGGTATACCAGTGATGGCGAGATGAACCCGCCTCTCGGACCACCCTCATCCAATCACAGCCAAACACAGTCCCACACACGATTCTATTCGCTCTAAACTCAGTCAATCATGACACCGGAAACGTGACTTTGATTGACATGTTTATGAGACGTGAGAATGCTTCCTCCAATCACTTCACATAAGAGGCGGGTGTAATCGCAATGACACACCTATCAACAGATAATTATTACTTTTGACAAATAGCCTAGAAAATATGGAAATAACCATCTATCTATATATATCTAAGAGGAAAAGGGCGATCATAACACAAGACAATAAAACATACTGTAACATTATAGTTCAACATTATAGTTCAACAGCAAGCGATCACCACCTCTCTCTCTCTCTATGTCCCCCTCTCCCCCATCTCTCTCTCTCTCTCTCTATAGAGAACAGACAGATGAAGGTGTTTCTTCCCAACAAGCTGTTGGAGTGTCTCCCTCGCTCGTCCAGTCTGCCTAACGAGCGCCTGCGATGGAACACTAACGAGGTGTGTGTGTGTGAGAGAGAGAGAGAGAGAGAGAGAGAGAGTGTGTTTTAACCACATTTAGAAAACATGACACTGAAACTCTCCACTGAAACCTGCCTGTCTGTCTGTCTGCCTGTTGTCGGTCTATGTGTCTGTCTGTGTCTGTCTGTCTGTTTGTCTCTTCAGGAGATTGCGTCTTACCTGATATCATTTGACATACATGATGAGTGGCTGTCCTGCACGCTTAAGACCAGGTACACACACACACACACACACACACACACACACGCACAAACACAGTGTTACATTAATACAGCGCCACACCAATGAGTCCTAAAAGCCAGAAATGCCGCGCAACTTTCATGATTTTTATTAAATTATAAATGCAATCGCCAGAAACCGCTTAAAAACTCATAAAAGTAGTGTTCATTTGTGAAGATTGTGCTGAACACAAAGTTCTAAGTATCATAAACAACCACAGACCTCATTTCAGGCATCTAACCAAAAACCCATTCAGGCACCTAACCAAAAACCCATTGAAAAATGCCATTGTCTGGGCAAGCACTCGCCTACCATGGCATGGACTGCATATAGCGCTTTTATCCAAAGTGCTTTACAATAGGGCTTTTCACACTACATGCTCTTAGCCCGGGGCTATGAGTAGTAGGGCTAAGATAGCCCCAGGCTAACTTAGCCCCTATTCACACACGCATTATTAATAATAATAATAATAATAATAATAATAATAATAATAAATAAATAATAATAATACATTTATTTTATATAGCGCTTTTCAATGGCCCAAAGACGCTGACAACAGGAGTAAACAGAAAACAAGAAAATAGAAACGAGCAACAGGCAGGAGATACAAATAACAGTAGCAAAAGTAACAAAGGAGTAACAGGCAACAGGTAACAATTAGCATGTCTAATCAGGTATATATGGAAAACAGAGGCGAGGGAGGGAGCATGAGGGAGGGACAGAGGAGAGAGGGGGAGGGGTAGGAGGTGGTTGAGGGTAGGGGAGGTTGTAAGCTTGGGAAAACAGGTAGGTTTTTAGTCTGGATTTGAAAGTGGAGAGTGAGGGTGAGTCTCTGACAGTCTGGGGGAGGGAGTTCCAAAGTCGGGGTGCTGCTCTGGAGAATGCTCGGTCTCCAAAGCATTTGAGTTTGGATGGTGGGATGGTGAGGATAACAGTGGAAGAGGAGGGTACGAGTGGGGCGGTGGGGGAGGAGGAGGTCAGTCAGATAAGGGGGGGGACCAGGATGTGGAGGGCTTTGAAGGTGAGGAGGGGTCATTTGAAGTTGATGATGTTGTTACCAGTGTGTGGTGGAGATGGAAAGTCAGGCACTTTGAAGTGGGCCAGGATTGTGGAAGCGTGGAAGCTTTCTTAGCGCTGGGCTAACAGCTCTTTTAGCCCCAGGCTAAGAGACTGACAACTAAGTGTAGTGTGAAAAGCCCCTAATGTGCCTACATACATTCATACACAGATGGCGGCAAGCTACCACACAGGGTGCTGCTGGCACAGCCATCGGGAGCAATTTGGTGTTCAGTATCTTGCCATTTCAACATGCAGATTGGAGGAGGTGGGGAATCGAACCACCGACCTATTTTAATCAAAGCTATTAGTGGACGACCCGCTCTACCTCTTGACCTACAGCTGCCCACCTATCACCCGGGTTCAATTCCTGACAGCGGTACTTCCGGCTTGGTCACACGTTCCTACAGACACATTTGGTCGTGTCCGTGGGCGGGAAGCCGGTGGGGTCTGAGTCCTGTTCGCTGCACTAGCGCCTCCTCTGGTCGGTCGGGGAGCCTGTTCGGAGGTGAGGCGAACCGGGGGAATGGCGTGATCTTCCCATGCTCTACGTGCTGTAACTCCTCACTGTCAGGTGAAAAGAAGCGGCTGGTGGAGAAAAATAAAAAAAAACATGATAAAAAAAAAATCGCGTTGAGCGGAGCATGTGAGTGGAACGGAGCGGTGATAATTACCGCTCCTCGCTCCCGGAGCGGTCCTTTCCACCCGCTCCAGCGCTCACGGCCGCTCAAGACCGCTCCGCTCCAGACCGCTCCACGCTCCATACAGATTTCACCCGCTCGCACTCACCGCTCCGCTCCGCTCAAAAGAATAAAAGAGATAAAAAGGCCAGGGTGTTTTCATTTGCGTTTAAACGCCTGGGCTAATGGGCATTGCTCATTACAAATAACATGAGCTCAGCAGAGTCGGCTGCGTGTTCGTTTCTCTTCCTTCTTGTCTCGCAGCAGCTGGCAAGAAAATAGTGGGCGTGCACATGAAGTAAGCCAAGTCTTATTGGAGCGGACATCACAGTGCATCACAGTAGAGGCTGGGTATTGGCAAGGATCTCACGATACGATACGCATCACGATACTTGGTCACGATACGATTGTATCACGATATATTGCGATGCGATACATATTGCGATACATATTGCGATATATTGCGATATTCTACAGAATTTACTCAAAATTAAATAATAGAGCTAAAGATACAACACACTGTGTACCACCCAGGTAGTGTAATCATATGTACCGTAAATTCCGGACTATAAGACGCACCGGTGTATAAGCCGCGGGACCAAAATTGACTATTTTTTTCTTCTATAAGCCGCACCGGACTATAAGCCGCGGGTGTTTTGATGTTTAATTACCATATGAAAGGGTTCGTGCACAGAGAGGAATGTCGGGAAAGAGATCGCTGTTTGGGGAAGCTCCCATTTATTAACATTTCAACAAAACAAAACAAAAGTCAGGTCACTAATCCCCAGACAAAATCACACAACAATAGGCTACCGTATATGTGCAGCAAACCTGTAACCAGAGAAGTCAAGTCACTAATCCTCGTCTTCCTCTTCTTCCTGCGTACTGAAACCACCAAAGTCCTCATCTTCAGTGTCGGAAACGAACAGGTTCAGGGTGGCTTCGTCAACCACTCTCCTCTCTCCTTCAGGTGCCATGGCACGAGTCCGATACCTCACGAGTCCGACACCTCACGAGTCCGAAAAAAGAGGCTAACTTCCCCCAGACCCTAACCCAAAACCTAACCTCTCCCACCCCCACGCCTAAACCTAACATCCCCCAGACCCTAACCCAAAACCTAACCTCTCCCACCCCCACGCCTAAACCTAACCTCCCCCAGACCCTAACCCAAAACCATGAGGTGTCGGACTCGTGAGGTATCGGACTCGTGAGGTATCGGACTAGGGGGCAGTCCCCGTGGCGTCATCCTCTTCATCCCGCAGCAGTCCAGCGTTTTGGAACCCGTTGGTAATTGTGGATGTTTTCACACTCCTATAATATTCCGTGATCTTCCTTTGTGTGAATTCGCCGAAGTTTGTGATTTTCTCCTGATAGTCGGGAGGGAGTTGTTCAGTAGTTCTCCCCCGGACGGACAGTCCCTTTTGCCCAGGTTACGCGCGGCTGCTCTGTTTGATCGGCGGCTGCTCTCTTTTAATGCGAGATTGACTGCTTTCAACTTGAAAGCTGCCTCGTGTGAATTTCTGCGTACCTTCCCCATGGTAAGTGAGAGTGTTGCTTCTACTGCTCGTCTTGTTGTGAATATTCCTTGATCTTCCTTTGTGTGAATTCGCCGAAGTTTGTGATTTTCTCCTGGTAGTCGGGGGAGGGAGTTGTTGCCCGAGTGGCCGTTTGCTTACCGTAATTACCATATGTAAGTGGTCACGCACAGAGGGGATTGTCGGGAAGAGATGGCTGTTTGAGGAAGCTCCCATTTACCGTATTACAACATTTCAACAAAACAACATAACACAACACCACCGTTGTTTATTTTTACAGTGCACACAGTGTCCGCGGTGTGGTGAAAAGAGGGCAAGAGAGGAAATTAAAACAGAAGTGGATTTATAGTTAGAAAGAGTGCTAAAAAAGAGAGATTTTTTTTTTTTTTTTTTTTTTTTCTGAAAAAATCCATAGATAAGACGCACCGTTATATAAGCCGCAGGGGCCAAAAAACGGGAAAAAAGCCGCGGCTTATAGTCCGGAATTTACGGTACATCACTTTATACTGATAAGTTAGTGGACAAAATTAGTCAAAACTACTGAGTGTTGAGTGTTACTGAACGCATCGATATGGGAAATATCGATACAGTATTGATTAGGGGTGGGAATCACCAGATGCAGAGGCCTGGCATGGCATGGCCTGCAAAAAAATAAAATAATAATAATATCGTGATACTTGGCGTCCAAGTATCGATACAGTATCGGGGAAATAAAATATCGCGATATATTGCCGTATCGATTATATTGCCCAGCCCTACATCACAGTAGAGGCTATATATATAGCACCTGGATTATATGTTTCACATAGGGTTGTGTTTTGATTTCTATGTTTTATTTTGTCCAATATTGAAATGTTCTACAATTGCATGTTGTGCTAACATAAACATTATTTCTATCTAACACTTAGCCTATTTAGGCTGATTTGGTTGCTATTTCTTGTCGAAATGTATTTGCCTCAATGCATGCTGGGAGATTTCACATGTGGCTCAATTAGCCACACACCGATGCATTCTGTTTCGAACATGTGGTGATCGAAACTGGAGCGGGACTGAGCGGTACTGAGCGGGTGATCGGTGCCGCTCCAACTTTGGCTCCGGTACCGCTCTGGTCCCCGCTCCCCGCTCAAGCCAAAATCCCCCCCGCTCGCTCCACGCTCGCTCCACGCTCGCTCCACGCTCCGCTCCGCTCACATGCTCTGGCGTTGAGGGAACCAGCACCATGCTAACTTCCAGCTTGTCACTTTATTTCTAAAGCAGTTTACAATGAAAAGTATTAAAAGCTGATAAATCAATTTAGGGGAAATGAAGGCCCTTAAAAAGTATTACAAACTCTTCATTGCCATTTGAGAGGTATTACATTTTGTAGCTATTATGGCCGGGTATTGCCAAGGACCTCACGATACAATACGTATCACGATACATTGCGATACAATACATATTGCAATGTATCGTAATACTCTACTTAATCTCCTCCGTATTCCCTCATATGCAATCTCTCTCTGTCCCCCCGCCTCTCTGCACCTGTCTGTCTGTCTGTCTGTGTGTCTGTCTGTCTGTGTGTCTGTCTGTCTGTCTGTCTCTCTGCCTGTCTGCCTGCTTGTCTGTCTGTCTGTCTGTCTGTGTGTGTGTGTGTGTCTGTCTGTCTGCTTGCCTGTCTGTCTGCCTGCCTGCTTCCCTGTCTGTCTGTCTGTCTGTCTGTCTGTCTGTCTGTCTGTCTGTCTGTCTGTCTGTGTGTCTGTGTGTCTGTGTGTCTGTCTGTCTCTCTCTCTGTCTGTCTGTCTGTGTGTCTGTGTGTCTGTCTGTGTGTCTGTCTGTCTGTGTGTGTGTGTGTGTGTATGTCTGTGTGTCTGTCTGTGTGTCTGTCTGTCTGTGTGTCTGTGTGTGTGTGTGTGTGTGTGTGTGTGTGTGTGTGTGTGTGTGTGTGTGTGTGTGTGTGTGTCAGACCTCAGAACGGCAGCATCATCCTGTACAACAGGAAGAAGGTGAAGTACAGGAAGGACGGGTACAGCTGGAAGAAGAGGAAGGATGGAAAGACGACGAGAGAGGACCACATGAAGCTCAAGGTCCAGGGCATGGAGGTCTGCTCACTTCCTGTTCCTCACTTCCTGCTTCCTGTCTCTCTCTGCCTGCTAGCTTCTGCTCTACCGCTTTTCTTTAAAGGTCCCAATTCGTGCAGCTGTAACCTCTTAAAAACGTGTGTCTCTGGTCCACAAAACATGATTCTGGATTAATCTGTCGAAAATACAGCAAGCCCGTTTGCTGTGACGGAGTTGTCCCTTCCTCATCTCGTCGCGTCCCAAGAATGGTTGGTTTTGCTAATTTATTCAGAACCAACAGCTCCCATTGGTCGCTGGGGAAGAGCCCGCCCCAGGCTCCCAGCGGCCAATCAGATTAGCGTCTGTGGACCAGCACGCTAGGTTGCGAGTTATCGTTAACTTAACGGTTACTACGCTAAAGAGGACATCTCAAAATGCCTAGACTTACCGAATGCACCTCCGCAGCTGCTGGATCACGTACAGCCGGCGTTGCTCCAGCTAGAAGTGTTAATTTTGTGGCTATAGACAAAATGGTGCAGATAGCTTGTGTGAGATACACGCGCGCAGTATGCAGAAGGAAGCTCGTGACGTCCCAATTCCCAGCCAATTCCCCTCTCGGCAAACGACGCGTTTGGGGGTGTGGCTTGGAGGAGACTGCAGGGTGACGCTGGATAGGGACAAATCCAACTGTGGCAGTTCTGAGCGTGTGACCACTCATTACAGGGAGGGCTGACAGCAGTATATATGCATTTACAAGTAAAAACAGCTTTTGCACGGAATGGGACCTTTAATATAATTTCACGCTATGTCACGCTAGGGCTGCACGATTATAATCAAAATGATAATCGCCATTATTTTGGATCAATATTGAGATCACGATTATCCAACACGATGACTCTTTGACTTTAAGAACATCGTGCATTTATTGACCAACAAAATTATTTCTTTGAACGGTCATCTTCTACCACGGAAGGTTGAAAAAATAAGCAACATTGCTAAACGGAATGCAGCACATTTTATCTTGATTTGAGATGTTCTTGTTTTCATGATTGTATCAAAAATCTTGATCAGGATTAATAATGGATCAATTGTGCAGCCCTAGTTCATGCTGTATGTTACTGACGTCACGCTGTATGTTACTGACGTCACGCTGTATGTTCCTGATGTCGAGTTTAACAAACCCCAGCTCTTAGAGGATTTTCCCACCTGTAATTCTGAGTTGTTACAAATGAACAAGCCGGTGATGTGTTTTTTTTCAGACTTGCGAGTTGTCTTGAACGCAGCGATAGTAAGCTCTGTTGTAGAAAATTGGTCAATAAATAAAGTTTTGGATTTGAAATAGTAGCAGTTGTAGCAGTTGATGCACAGCTACATCATACCTGTTGCCTTGTCTCCATGGTAACTGTTGTCCCTGGTTACAGTGCCTGTATGGTTGCTACGTCCATTCCTCCATCGTGCCAACATTCCACAGACGATGCTACTGGCTGCTACAGGTCAGCACACACACAGCCACACGCGCGTGCACACAAACACACACACACAACACACACACACACAACACACACACACAAACACACACGCAAACACACACGCACACCGCTCCAGAGGTTTCCAAAGACGAGATCACTGCTGTGCGTGTACACACACACCTCTCATGTGATTGACTGTATTGAGTTCAGTTTGATATATTTGTGCGTGTGCATGTGTGCGTGTGCGTGTGCGTGTGCGTGTTTGTTTAGAACCCGGACATCGTGCTGGTCCACTACCTGAATGTGCCGTCGCTGGAGGATTCTGGGAAATGCGGTCCGTTGCTGTGCGCTGTGAGCGAACGCCATGACAGTCTGAGGTGGAGCCGAGACGAGCTGCTCAGCCAACTTAAACCCATGTGTACGAAACACACACACACACACACGCACGCACACACACACACACACACACACACACACACACACACACACACACACACACACACACACACACCCTCACACACACGTTATATTACAATGTTAATTAGCCACACTGTTCAGCACAAATATTTTTTTGACTTTTGACAAATAATATAAAATAATAATCTTGTGCTCAAGTTCCAAAAGTTAAGGTTAAAATGCAACAATGGCGTATGACTCAATGTAACGCTATAGTCGTACGTATGACAATTAGATTCTGAGTGAGGACTAGCTAGCTGTTAGCTAAGCCCTCTGCCTGCTGCTGGTACATTTGCCGCGCTCAAAATGCCACTGATACCTTTTTATGCCTCCGCCAGCGATAGCCAGGCCGGAGGTATTATGGATTCGGGTTGTCCGTCTGATGTTCGTTAACGCGATGTGTGAGGAACGCCTTGTCAGAATTTCATCAAATTTGCCTCAAACGTCGACTTGGACTCAAGGATGAACTGATTCGATTTTGGTGGTCAAAGTTCAAGGTCACTGGGACCTCACGAACGCCATTCCCAAGTTCGTTAATGCGATATCTGATTTGATTTGATTTTGATATGTTTATTTGCGAAGGGACAGTGCAAGTTAATGAACAAGACTCCAATGCATTACAGCAATGTATTAGAAAACAGCTTGTAAACAAGCCAGATTATAGCCAAGGCTAGTTTCCATCTGTTGTTGTTGTTGTTACCTGCAATCATAAAATCATCTAAAGACATATAAACATTTGATTAAAACAACTATGACAGTAGTGCAAATAGCAAATTAATATATATATATTTATTTTATTTTATTCCGCCTTATCCTGGTTGCTGCTCCACCCTCTGCCAATCTGGGGAGAGCCGAAACTGGCTCCATGCTTCCTCCGAGACATGGGCAGTTAGCCAGCCGCTTCTTTTCACCTGACAGGGGAAGCTTCACTGGTAGGACATAGCACGTGGGAGGATCACGCTATTCCAACCAGTTCCCCTCCCTCTGAACAGGCGCCCTTAACGACCAGAGGAGGAACCACATTAGCAACCAGGATATTGCATGTCTTGGTGAAGGGGGTTCCTATATGAAGGAAACCCCCGGGAGGCACGGGGAGAACATGCAAACTCCACACAGAAAGGCCCTTTTGACGACCCCACCCGGGCGGTGGGCACTCGAGGACATGCGGATGGAATTTGAATTTCTTCCATCAAGCTCAAACGTCGACTTGGAAGCAAGGATGAACTGATTACATTTTGGTGATCAAAGGTCAAGGTCACTGTGACCTCACGAACGCCATTTTCAGGCTCGGTAACGCCATATCTCAGTAACAACACATTGACCAAATTTCTTCACATTTGGGTCAAACGTCAAAGTCTGGACAGACGACATGCATGTTGACTGCTGACTTGTTGGTGGAGGCATATATGCAGTTGTTCTAGTTTACATCAAAATTACAGCTTATACACATTTCTTTTTAACACATGTAAACACCATTGACACATTCACATTGCCTCCCAACAGGTTACAGCTGCCAGCAGGGCCTGTTCTATTTTGAACATTAGTATTTCTTAATAAAACATATTTAAATTGTAGTGTGTCTATAACTTTCACATTGCCATATTTTGGTAACCGTTTGAAGGGTAACCGTTACCAAGCTAAGGGTAATGGCAAAGAATTACGTCGATAAAAACCGAAGACTAATAGGTTGTTCCATTGCAACATCAGCGCACAAATCCGCCATTTTGGCCTAAAGGAGACCGCCTCTGATTGGCTGACATGGGTCTGCTGCGCTGTTGTCCCATTGGCTCAAGGAGACTTTTTTTTTTACAACAGCGGCGCTGTTGATTGGTCCTTCTGAGGAATGACACCGTAGATCTATGACGGTGTAGCCTGATGTCTCCTCTGGTGTTGCGTCTGATGGTGCTTATATCACTCGCTTGCTTTTAATCTGGATTGGGCTTCTACATGTGCTTTACTTTGGATTTTGTGTGTGTGTGACTGTGTACTAAGCTAAGCTTAGCTTTGATATAATAACCATATACCATGGCCTAAAGTGAGCTATTGCTTAATTATAATTATAATCTGTCTCTCTCTGTCTGTCTCCCTCCCTCCCTCCCTCTCTCTGTCTCTCCCTCTCTGTCTCCCCCCTCTCTCTCTGTCTCTCCCTCTCTCTCTCTGTCCCCCCCCCCTCTCTCTCTGTCTCTCTCTCTATCTCTCTGTCTCTCTCTCTCTGTCTCTCTCTCTATCTCCCTCTCTCTGTCTCTCCCTCTCTGTCTCCCCCCTCTCTCTCTGTCTCTCTCTGTCTCTCCCTCTCTCTCTCTGTCCCCCCCCTCTCTCTCTGTCTCTCTCTCTATCTCCCTCTCTCTGTCCCTCCCTCTCTGTCTCCCCCCCTCTCTCTCTGTCTTTCTCTCTCTGTATCTATCTCTGTCTCTCTCTCCCCCCCTCTCTCTCTCTGTCTCTCTTATCTCCCTCTCCCCCCTCTCTCTCTGTCTCTCCCTCTCTCTCTCTGTCCCCCCCCCTCTCTCTCTGTCTCTCTCTCTATCTCTCTGTCTCTCTCTCTCTGTCTCTCTCTCTATCTCCCTCTCTCTGTCTCTCCCTCTCTGTCTCCCCCCTCTCTCTCTGTCTCTCTCTGTCTCTCCCTCTCTCTCTCTGTCCCCCCCTCTCTCTCTGTCTCTCTCTCTATCTCCCTCTCTCTGTCCCTCCCTCTCTGTCTCCCCCCCTCTCTCTCTGTCTTTCTCTCTCTGTATCTATCTCTGTCTCTCTCTCCCCCCCTCTCTCTCTCTGTCTCTCTTATCTCCCTCTCTCTGTCTCTCTCTCTGTCTCCCTCTCTGCAGTCCACAGTATGAAGTGTTCAGTGGGCTCAGGTGACTTCAGTATAGAGGAGTTGGTGCAGCACATTCTGGACCGGCAGAGAACCAAACCACAGCCGCGCACACACACCTGCCTCTGTAACACAGCCCTGGGTAAGACACACACACACACACACACACACACACACACACACACACACACACACACACACACACACACACACCTGCCTCTGTAACACAGCCCTGGGTAACACACACACACAGTCATGGACACACACGACTGCAGACAATTGCAAAGCACACAACTGCCTCCTGCAAACCAGCCTTGGATCAGCACCACGGACAGCAGCCCAAATGCTGATCCATGGTGATCTATCACAGCCTGCTGGCCTGGACTCAAACCACCACAACCTTAATTTATCCACCTATCCAACATCCAAACACAGCTTTATAAATTTTTATAATGTATAATAATTTTATATAATATATAATATATAATAATAATTTCATAATTTATTTTTAAAACCCAGCCTACACTAACAAATCAACAGTTACACATGTCAATAAACATAGAATAGCCATCAAGAAAAGCAGAGCAACTCACACAGTATGAATGACGGCACCTGATCACACAATCACTTGCCTTTACAGAATTCCCAACCCCGAACCCGTTCATCATCAGTGGCACAGCGGCCACATTCCAACATACACATTTCAAAAAAGCTTACAAACAACATTTGATGCTAGAAAACACCTGTATTCACTGATCCGACTCACCCTTAGGTTTTAATCTCTGTTATTGCTGTCTTCGTATTGATGAATGAATGAATGTCTGTAAATATAATAGTTCTTGTTAGGTCTATAATATTGTATGTAGTGAAATTGAACATGTTCTTGTATACATATTTTTTGTTTAATGTACTGCAGAACAGGAACCTGCTGAAAACCAGTTTGTAACTGAGTCAGGCCAGTTAAATGTACATGTGAAATGTCATTTTTTATCCTTTCCTGTATAAATAAAGTGAACTGAACAATAGAGCTCAACAGGCACGTGACTTTTCGTGACGTAATTTGTCCCGGAAGTAAGTTCCAGACATTACGATAAATCCAAATATAACGAGTTTTAAGGCTTGAACCAAACCAACACGAGAATCTTGAGTGACCATAAAACATTCGGTTTAAGCGAGAACAAAAAATAACAACGGGGGGGGGAATTGATTCCCCCCTACACGAACCTAACCAACCATGTCAGCATAACAGGGGTTTGCTTGGGCTGCCACCAGCATCGGGGACATTTGGTTTTTGAATAAAATTATTGCAATAAAATCCACGCATTTTTATCCCGATTAATCGAATAAATAATCAACATATTAATCGATTATCAAAGTAATCGTTAGTTGCAGCCCTAATGTCCAGGCTGATAATGATGTCCAGGCTGGCGTAGAAAGACAGTAATTCTGAAATGGCTCTCGCCATCACTAAGGTTTTCATCTTCACAGAGTTCATCGAAGTGAAATTTCACTCATCTTTCGCGAATCTCCATGAACTTGCACTGCGCTCCCCATCTCTGATTTTGAGCAGTGTGCTTGTATGTATGTATGTATATATGTATATATGTATGTATGCAGGGCCCGAAATTAACTTTTTGACCCACCGACCAGTGGCGGGTAGATGGAAAAAATCTACCCGCCAAGCATATTTCTTACCAGTCACATATATCCATATATATCAATTTTTTCAGTACATTTCAACTAGATAAGGTATTACGTTGAAGAATACACACTTAAATAAGAGGCCAAAGTTAAGAGGCCATTTTGAAGCAAATTATTTTAATATATTGATTGATGATTGATTAATCAATACATGTCAAGTCAATCTTATCAATACATGTCAAGTCAATCTTGAGCTTAAAAAAAACAATGCAGCTAAAAGTAATAACTGCGACAGTCTCAGTGCACTGCAGACAGCGCACAACTTGGGCTACACACCTTTCTCTCCCACTCACACCTGGCACCTGCGTTAGCTCTCCTGCACTCGTTCTCGGCTCCTTCGGCTTTATTGGTGGTAAGCATTGTGATTCATCTCCTCATCATACGAGCTCGGCAACAAGCGCGAGCGATTGATTCATTGATTGATTCGCCCGATGTAGACTGTCACAGAGGTTAAAAGACGCTTTTTACCTCCGCTAAATTGACGACTGCATTCCATTCCAGACTGAGTCATGTTTGGTAGCCTATACGGGAGAGCCATGTGAAACAGTCTCACAAAGCACTCGTGTTAGCCAGCTGCGCACCAAAAACACACATGATAACTAGCCTATTATCTCCTGATATATACTGTATCATACGAGTGTCGGCAACAAGTGCGAGCGATTGATTTGATCATTGATTGATTCGCCCGACATTAGGCTGTCAATTTACCTCCGCTAAATTGACGACTGCATTTCATTCCAGAGTCACATTTGGTAGCCTATACGGCAGCCAGAATGAAACAGCCTCAGGAAGCACTCATGTTATACTACCGCACTGAACTAACGTTAGACTGCTTCCTTGTATATTGTGCGCTGGGATCAGCGCTCCCCAGCGCACTCCCAGCGTTTAACAGTCGGAAAAAGATGCTAAGGTGGACACAGGCGGCTACACACAGTTTTAATATTACATAACGACTATTTTGGGACCCGCCACGTGGCGGAGAGACGCCAAACCTAACTCGCCAAAGCTAAAATATGCCCGCCATTGGCGGGTGGCGGGCTCTAATTTCGGGCCCTGTATGTATGTATGTATGTATGGGTTTTGTTGCAGATACCTTCATCTGTCAATATAGGGATGCAAGTTCAGTGTTTCCCCTAGTAAAATCTTCAGGCCTGGAGGGATTTCGAAACGTACCTCGACCGCAACGGTGGGGGCCGTCGGTGGCAACGCTAAACTTTTAGCTAACCTGTTCACATCTATGTTCACAATGGCATCCCAAGTATCATCAAACTATTATGGGATGCGACGCGAACAGTTGTATTATGGGATGTGCGTTTCCCAGGCAACGACACACGTTGACACGTTTTGGAACAGCGCTGGGCTGGCACGATGCTTCTAAAAGCAAAGCTTATTGTTTTAAATGATTTGGCGACTTCTATTATTGTCAACACCAGTATTGTTGTTTTGTAATAATAGGCCATAAAGGTTTATTGAAATTTTGGGGAGAGCAGGAAAAAAAAATCTTAAAAAAAATATATAAGACCTGCTATTTGCCTGTCTGTCTCTGACTGTCCGCTTGTCTGTCTCTGTCTGTCTCTCTGTCTGTCTATCTGTCTGTCTGTCTGTTTGTCTCTCTCTGTCTGTCTGTCTGTCACTGTCTTTCTGTCTGTCTGTCTGTCTGTCTGTCTGTCTGTCTGTCTGTCTCTCTGTCTGTCTGTCTGTCTGTTTGTCTCTGTCTGTCTGTCTGTCTGTTTGTCTGTCTGTCTGTCTGTCTGTCTGTCTGTCTGTCTGTGCTACTTGCCAATATAGGAAAACATAGGATCTTGGATTAGGTATCAAATCGTCCTCCTGTTAGAAGAGTGTACAGTCTGGCCCTGTGCCACTGCCCACTGACTCAATACCTATAGCAACAAGCTAACCCTCTCTGTCTGTCTCTCTCTCTCTCTGTGTCTGTCTGTGTCTCTCTCTCTGTCTGTCTGTCTGTCTCTCTCTCTCTCTGTGTCTGTGTCTGTCTCTCTCTTTGTGTCTGTCTGTGTCTCTCTCCCCCTCCCTCTCCCTCCAGTCTCTTCAGGAGTGAACATTCCCCATCGCTGTAACAGCACCAAGCATCGCATCATCTCCCCTAAGCTGCCCCCCACCTCCCCCAGGCCCTCCTCCTCCCCCCTCTCCTCTGAGCTGGGCGAGGGGGGAGGGGAGGGGGGAGGAGATGCTAAACCCCCTCACAGCCCCGCCTCCTCCCCCACACCATCCTCCACGTAAGCCCTTTTTATTCATTGATTGATTTGATTTGATGTTTTAATTCAAATTAAAAGTCCAACAGCTTGTACGTGTAAACGTCAATGGGATTTGAGTATGGGGATTTCTTTTTGGTTAAATGCATGAAATAAGGTCTGTGCTTAACAAAAGTTTATGAGAAAGCGAAGTTTGTGTTCAACAAGATCATCTTCACAAAGTAGGACCACTTTTACGACTTTTGAAGCTTAAATGCCCCTTCTTTTTTTTTACACGATTTTCAGAAAACGCTGAAAAAGAAAAAGTCCAGAAAGAAAAATTAAAATAAGTAGCAATTATCGACTTCATTGGACTTCTAGATGGCCATTTAGTATTTTTATATTTTTCAAATTTATTGTGTACGTATATTTTAATAATTATTTCTTGCTTTGACACCTCCTTTTTCGGGAATCATATTTCTATTTTATGTCTGTTTTTTGTATATACAGCAGGGGTTCCAAAACTGGGGTATGCGTACCCCTAGGGGTACGTGGAGGTACTACAGGGGATACTTGAGAGAAAGGGGGGAAATGGAAAAATGTAAGAATAAATCATGAAGATAAATTAAACATTAAAATACATCTGCTCACGAGGCACTAATTTCACTCAAATTCTTATGTTGCAATGTTATATCCTTCAAAATGTCATCATCAATGTATCATTCATTCAATGTGTCACATGCTATAGTTTTCTCTTACAGGTTTCTAAGCAAAATGTTGGGTAAAAGTGGTTCAGTGATTGAGAAATCAGGGAAACTGAAGACAGAAAAGTTTGAGAACCACTGGTATCCAGTATACATTTTGATTGACAGCTCTTGTTTTTGCCCATAGATCCTCCTCCTCCTCCCCTCCCCAGCCCCACCGGGCTTCCATCACCATGGGAAACCACGGCAACGGTTTCTACGGCGGCGACCAGCGCGGCGGCGTGACAACGGTGGCGCTGCCCCAGAACGCGGTGATCGTCATGGCGACGGCCGCGGCCATAGCCCCCGCCCCTCCTCCCCCCAGCAGTAAGCCTTCCCCCCCCTCCCCTCCCTCCTCCTCTTCCTCCTCCTCCTCCTCGCCCAGCCCCCCCTGCCTCCCCACCCTCTCCCTCACCCTCCTCCCCTCCCTGCTCCTTCCCCCCTCCCCCTCGCTCCGCCCCCCTCTGGCCCCTCCTCGTTGCTCCGCCCCCTTGCTCTGCCCCACCTCCTCCCTCCCCCCGGCCTTTGACCCCGACTCCTTCCTGGTTTCGCCCCGGCAGGGCCAGACGTACGGCGGCCCCCCCCTCTCCCCTCCCCTCTCCTCCTCCTCTCCCCCCCGGCCCCCACCGTCACTCACCCTCTCCCTCTCACCAGCCGCAACGCCCCCCTCCTCCGTGTCCCCGCCCTCTTCCCTGTCCCTGTCCCCCTCCCCCTCTGTGGCCCCGCCCCTCCTCCCCCTCTGTCTGGAGATGGGCCCCCTGGGGGAGGTGGGCCGCCCCCTGGGGGAGGCGTCGGGGGGGAGAGAAGAGGAGGGAGCAGGGGAGAGGAGAGAGAAGGAGGAGACGATGAGAGGAGACGAGGAAGGGAGCGCTCCACCCACCAAGCTGGCCCTCTTACAGGTGCTCCATTCTGTTCTACTGGATTCTATTCAGGGTTGGCTCAGTCTACGTCAGGGTCGTCTCGCTGGCCAGCTTCCCCTCCTTTCAGTGAGAGGAGTCTGGCAGCGATGGGCGGCGCTTAGCGGCATCGCCCTTGGAAAATAGTTTCCAACAATCCAACTTGCCATTTTCAGCGTGTAGCAACGAGCTAGCTAGCGTGTAGGTTTCTGCCGTTAGCTTGCTAGCTAGTTAGCGTTGTCGTTTTCACTGCGGCGGCAGGGGACTATTTACAGCGACACACAGGAAGGAGGGAGCGGAAGCCGCTCTGATTGACATGGTCAGAGCCAATGACAGAGCTTGTAAGCGAGGAGTGGAAATCCTCCAATGGGAGAGCAGCTGTAGAGCAGGGGAGGGGCTTATGCCAGCAGCCTGTTTCCGTGCAGCCAGACTCCTCTCATGGAAGGCAGGGGGGGCTGGCCAGCCAGACTAACATCAGGGTGCCCACACTTTGTTTTGCCTCATGAGCTACTTTTAAAATGACCGGCTCAACATGATATTCATATTGTACATCTTCTGGTTTTCAGACATTTAAAATGACAACATTTTATTCTGGCAATTGGGTTGCTTCATAATCGGGAGATATGAACAGGGTTTTCGCTGTCTCTGGTGTCCAAAAATAATGTGTTTGATAGCTCCATATAGTCACGTTTCACTGTTAAAAGCTTTACACGGACCTGCTTGCAGTTGCTGGCTGGCTGGCGCTTCTATCTACATCTGTTTACTTCTGTCTACATCTGTTTTTCCAGCAGGTGCCCATAACGTCGATGTTAAAATTGTTGAAAAATACCCAACCAAAACTTACAAAAATATATGAATATCTTCCTTTAATGTGGATAGAAAGGATCACTGGGTCGAAATGTTGAAACACGCATTGCAAAACTGGATATTTGCAAAGATGGCCGTTGTGTTTCTGCCGCACTGCCTGCAAACAACAACCTGCCTCGGCTGAGTTCGCTTGGGAGCCGCGGACGCGAATTGCGATATATTTTTTCTGAAATGTTGTCACAAACAAATTCCACACATCCAGAGCATCCACAGTCCTTTGTATCGACATTAAAGGAAGATATAAATGTTTGTAACGTTTGGTTCATTTTTGGTTGATTAATAGCAATTTCCTTCTCAGCCCTTGGTTTGGAGTGTGTCCTTGGGAAATCTCCGTTTGGAGGGCCAGTAAGCCCCTCCCCCTTCAGCCTAGGTCTGATGCAAAAAAGAATCAGGACACCCTCCCCCTCCATGTGAATGTGCAAAACAGAGGGTTAACCCATTGATACCTGATGCAGCATTTGTGTGTGTATCCCTTTAAGACCGCAAACCGCGTGACGCGGCTCGCGGTCTTAAAGGGATACACACACAAATGAGGGATATACACGCAAATGCTGCATCAGGTATCAATGGGTGAATTGGGATTGGGCCTTTGTGTGTTTAGCTGTTGTGTGTAACTCTGTCCCATTCATTTTTACTTCCACTTCTTTCTGTCATATAGCCAAGCCACGCCTCCGCTGACTTGTCGCCACGGCAACAGATAATAAGCAGCACTGCTTCTCTGCTTCTGGTTCGCCAAGACGCACAGAGCCCGCCTGCACAGCCCCAGACAGCCAATCGGACGCACCCCCGGGCCGACGGACAACCCAAAGAGCTTCAGTCCTCCAATCAGCTGGCCGGACCGCCAGGCCAAGGCCCGCCCTGTTCTCAGCTGGCCGATCAGACGCTCCTGCTGCTGGAGAGAGAGAGGGAGGGCGAGCGAGGGCGACAGCTGCACGCGCTGCAGCACAGACTGAGCCAGACGTTTGCCAGCGCTCAAGCTAACGTTAACGGCACCCGCAGCCCGGCCGGTGTCCTTCTGACCAGCGATGACTCTGTGAGCTCCCCCATCCGCGTCAAGGAGGAGAGGGGGCGGGGCTATGACTCTGAGGTAGGGATGAAACCATTAGCGGTTGAATAATAAACCGTTTAGGTTAGGTATTAATGTTTCACATTTTTATCATTAAAACCGTGTTACCGTGATTACAGCGCTTTGATAAACACAGTAAATACTAGGGCTGTGCCGATTCACTTATCTTCCCGATTCGATACTATCACGGTACTTGGGTGCCGATTCGATATATATTGCGATTCTTAAGTATTGCGATTCTACGATTATTGCGATTCGATATTACGATTTATTGCGGTTTTTGTTTCTTTTTTCTTTTCTTTTTTCAGTTTGTTTGCTTTTTTACTCTAGAACATGGGAAAAGTTGAATCATACACTTCTAGAGACTGTATATTATATCATGAGTAGGGCTGGGCGATATAGTTAAAAAGTATATCGATATAACATCTTTCATATCAGTCGATATCGATAATTATTGATCATTTTAATTACCCGTTTTTATTAATAAAAAACGAGAAGAAAAAGGTTGAATTTAGACACTTTATTTTGAACCACCTTATTTTCAAGGCACACAGGTAGGTCTAATTTGTCACACACACACATAAATGCTCTGAGTGCAACTGCAAGCAGTAATTTACAGACATGGTGACATTTTACTTTGATGACAGCCTAGCGTTGGCAGCCTTCTAAAAAGAAACGTTTGGTAACGTGTATTTCAGGGTTGTAGTGTTAATGTTAGGTGAATCAGAGGTGTGGAAAATCCCGCGTTTTGCTTTGACTTGCTTAACTACAAATATGTCATAGGCTTATGTAGGGCTGGAGGGCGACCGCGCACCGTTGGTTGGGCGAGAAAAAGCCTTGCCTAACTGAAAATGCGGTAGGCTACATTTCTCCATATCAGTTTTATATACGCATCAAGACTCCGCCCAAGCAGAAGACATAAAGTCATATAAGCTGTGTGCTCAATAGATGACACAATGAGTTATTCATGTCCCAAAGTACAAGTAAAACCTTTCCAACAACTTTGTCTCTGCTCACAGAAGTGAATTGAGCTGCGGATGCCATTCCGTAAAGTAACGTTGCAGACGTCCGTATTTGTGGAATTGGTGTCTTAACATTAACGTTAATTTTCCGGGCGCATATTAATAGAACACATGTTAACACGTTACGTTAACACGAATTGAAACTCACCCACATCGAATTCTTTGTAACGCCGGGTGAGATCAAACGAGTGGCGTCGGGAGGACCAAAATGTGAGACTCATTAGCCAGGAATGGGTCTCGCGCTACTTTTGCATGCTAAAATAAAGCTGATAATGTACAATTTGATTCAAGGGGGGAATGCCCTTTCAGAGTACAACACAAACTGTCTATTTTGCTGCAACTCGACAGTGCTGCATCCAGGAGATGTCGGGACTCTCGGCTCTGTGTGTGAGTGGGGGCGGGTCATGGGGCGGGTGCACTCGGAGTTTGTCTGTTAAATTATTGGCTGTTTCCGTGTCACTTGTACTAACAAGGTACACGATTGGAGCAGAGGGAAGCTCTCTATAATGTGCTGGATGAAAGTGGTAACATTTCATACATAAACAGAAAAAAATGACGCTATTATCGATTCTGGAATAAAAGATCGATTAAAAAAAATCGTGACATTAAAAATCACGATACTTAAGTGAATCGATTTCCCCCCACCCCTAGTAAATACTGTCCATCATCAACCAAAGTTGTCTCACAGTCTCACAGACATAGGCGCTCAACCTTCGTGAAATGATTTCATCTAACATTTTCATCACATTTTAACAATATTGCTGTAATACTGTCAACGGTGATCATTTTGGTCACTCGAATCGTGATATGACATTTTCATACTGTTCCATCTCCACTCCCAGGACACGCCCATGGACACGCACTCGCCGCTGGAGGAGGCGGAGTCCGGCGAGCGCGAGGGGGCGGAGCTTGACATCTCCTTCGACAGCCAGTTCCCTGACCTCATCTCCGAGCTCATCACCGAGGAGGCCGCTGACCCCGCCCCTAACCCCGGGCCCCACCCCGCACTCTTCCCGGCGGGGGTGCGCTACATGGTCCCCCCCCAGCCCCTCCCCTCCTCCTCCTTCCTGCCCTTTCCCCACCCCCTCCCCCCCTCCTCCTCCTCCCGGCTCGCCACTATCACCGACTTCTCCCCAGAGTGGTCCTACCCAGAGGTAATCTATCATCTATATAGAGCACTGCAGGAATGAGTCTGGAAGTAGCGCTTGGGTTCGTTAGGGGAAAGGTGAATGGGTTCTAGAATGGGGATTTCACTTATGGCTCATTTCCACCACATTTAACAGCACAGTACAGCTCTACTCGACTTGGTCTTACTCGTCTCTACTTGATATAGACTCTGTTTCCATAGCAAGTTTACTCGCCTCCGCCCACACCTGGTCGTCATAGCGACCGCATATCTGCCCTCCGCCCATAGCCGAAGTAGGCTATAACATATAACGTTAAAATTAAATCCATACACAGAACTTTTAAACTGTTTATGAAATACTGGTGCCTCTAAATGACCTACAGTGTACATGGGCAAATGTGACAGTCGGCTAGGAGAATGGATATCACTTTGTTGTTAGTCAAACTCACATGCATGCGCTGCGCGGGGGACGGGAGTTGCGCTACAGGGAGAAGGGAAGCCTCTACCCTGGCGGCCTCTCACCAGGCAAGACCGCGGCTTCACTAAACCCCCGCCTGCGGCCTAGCATAGCCAACTACAAAGGGCTTCCCGAGGAGCTGACTTTTTCTCTCTCAAAACAATTGAAAACCACCGCATGTTAAAGCTGAGCAAGGAGATCGATTTTATTTCACCAGAGCCGAAGGCAGCAACACAAAAGACTGATGGAAATAACAGAAGAGAGGGTAAGCCCCACTAAACTGGTATCCAGCATTGACAGTCAGTACAGTAAACACGATTCTGCCTGACCAATCAGTCGTCTGCAGTGTTTTCACGTCACCGTATGGTACCGGGTTCACAGCGCTGGAACCTCAACAAAGCAGGGACCAAAACTAGCACGACTCAACCCGGGCTGTCCACGTTTTTGATCGGTGGAATGAGACAAAAAAGCGAGACGAGCTGGGCGGGGCTGCGCTGATACCAGCAGTGGAAATGGGCCATAAAATAAGGTCTGGTTAATAAAAGTTTATGGGAGCGTGAATTTGGGTTCAACAGGATAATCTTAACAAACGTGAATAACTTTTCTGCCTTTTGGAACGTAAATGCGTTTTTCTTTTTTACGTGATTTTTAGAAAACGCTTCAAAAGGCATAACAGTGATTAACCCCCTTCTAAAACCCCATAGACTTCTCCCCCGATGAACCAACATGGCGGCGATTTCTGGTTAAGCCTACAAAAATACCTCATCCCTGCGGTACTCTATTAGTATTCAGTCACCCAGAGCTGAACACACAAAAAAAAACTACAGGTAGCATCACACTTAAAGCTGCATTCAGCGATGTTTTTGTGTTAAAATAAGTGTTAAATAGCTCTATATTCTGACAGCAATCACTGAAATAGAGTGTTTGGTCAGTGACTTGAAACCGACAACCGACAACGACCTGTCCTCTATCTCTCTCCTGTAGTCCTGCAGGCAGGGCGGATGTATCTCCGCAACCGTAACTCGTAGAGACTCATGGATGGTGATTGGATTCGGGGTGAAAAAATACTAGGGCTGTCAGCGTTAACACGTTAATCGCGATGCGATTAAGGGCTGACCATAACGCGTTTTCCTGCTGTTGCCGGCATGGAAAAGAAAGACAGCAACACGCTTCTAAATGGCTCATTTTACTTTAAAAAACTCCCAAATGGCACAGTGGACAAATCAACAGATTAAAATTAAAAATTTAATTAAATTAAAAATTTAAATATCACCGAAGTACATCAAGTTTGAGCTATCACCTAAAAGCTAAGCATACCGGAGCTGCTAGCGTCGCCGTAGCCTCAACGCGAGACTCCTCACTCATTCTTCCTTCAGAGTCTCGGATGCGCGGGTCCTCTAGCCACTGGGAGGTCAGCTCCAATGGCTTCACGCGATATACACGTTATCAATCACAATACAACTGTACCTACCTCACACACAATGTTGTTATCCAATGCTACGGTGCCAATGTACTCCAAGATCCTCTGTAGTTTCCAATACCGAGACATTATTCACATGGAAGTGCCAAAGTTTTTAGCTCAGACACAGCCTTCTTCGGCTGTGTCATTTTGGGTTTCGACTGCTCCACGCCGGAAGCATCGGTTCTGGAGCGTGTACTGCACTGTATCACGACACACTGGTAAGAATTATTAATATCTAATTAAAAAGGCTTTGAATTCAAAATAATGGCATTTTAAACATGTGATACAAAGATGCAATTAATCACGATTAACTATAGTTAATTACAAGATTAATTGCGATTAAGAAAATTAATCGTTTGACAGCCCTAAAAAATACATATAGTTCTTTAATAGGCATCGCGATCTGGCCTTCCGTTTCCCAGAAAATGTTAACTTTTCTCTGATTGGATAGTTTGAGGTCGCCGCCAATTTTTATCCAGTTACGAGTTACAGTTGCGGAGATACGTCCGCCCTGCCTGCAGGACTACAGGAGAGAGATAGAGGACAGGAGATACGTCCGCCCTGCCTGCAGGACTACAGGAGAGAGATAGAGGACAGCGGGGGGTTGGGGGTTTCAAGTCACTGACCAAACACTCTATTTCAGTGATTGCTGTCAGAATATAGAGCCATGTAACACTTATTTTAACACAAAAACATCGCTGAATGCAGCTTTAATGTTATCGACTCTAACTGTGTGTGCATGTGTGTGTGCTTGCGTGTGTGTGCTTACGTGTGTGTGCTTACGTGTGTGTGTGTGTGTGTGTGTGTGTGTGTGCAGGGTGGCGTGAAGGTGCTGATCACAGGGCCATGGAGCGAGCCCTCAGGGCGTTACTCCTGTGTGTTCGACCAGAGCTCTGTCCCTGCTGCTCTGATCCAGCCAGGAGTGCTGCGCTGCTACTGTCCAGGTGCACACACACACACACACACACACACACACACACACACATACGCACACACACACACACACACACACACACACACACACACACACACACACACACACACACACACACACACACACACACACACACACACACACACACACCACAAGTCATTTTCTGCAAGTCAAGAATTTCCCAGACAACTAGTCTATTTTTTTTTATTTATTTAGAGTAGTGGACTAGTCTATAAGTAAGAAAACAGCCAAAACTGAACACAATTTAATCTATAGTCTTAATCCAGTGTTTCCCCTACCATTCTTTTTTTTTTACTACGTCAGACTTGCTGTGTTTGCTGTTGCTGTTTGCAACTTGCATGCAGCTGGCCAGTGGCCACTTCATGTGTCGCGGACTGACTACGTCACATGTTGTCTCCAAGGAGACGAGACGGGAGACCCATTCTGGCGCTAAGATGGCGAAGGCGCCAGAAACTCCAACTCCTATTTCCAACTAAACTCTTATCTAAAGTATGGGAGCGCTTCACATACTGTAAAAGTAAAACGTGTGTTAGCTGCAAACTATGAAAATTGCATGACACGGACGCACCGCGTAAATGAGGACAAACGATAACGTAACGTTAATATGGACAAACGGGGCTCAACGAGAAGGGTGAGCTAAGCTGGTTAACGTTACTACAGAACTGTAAACAAGTGTGGACAAAGTTTGTGCGCGCGCGTGCTTTGTGTATGAGAGAGAGAAGCAGAAAGTGTTACTGCAGACTAACCAACTGGTTAGCAGCACTTTAAGAAGACAAAACAGTGTTCAACAAGCAGGCTTACTGGATATTTCCACGTGTCCAGTAACGTTATAATCCATACTGCCTTAATGATCGCTGTTACGGTAACGTCACATTACAACATCCAATGTATCCTATCCACCCGATGTGTTGTTGCTAGGCAACGGCCAGTGTCTGTCATTGCACATACCATATGCATGGTTGCGTGTTGCACAAAAAGATCGTATATACGGAAGATGAACACTTCAACTTACTTCCTTGACAGCTAGATCCACATTTTTCTTCTCGCCAATTCTCAATTCTCTTGTTTTGCTCAGGAGTACAAAAAAACTTTAACTGGTGATTTTTTACATTTGTACATTTTTACACAACAGCTTTTAGCTATGTTTAATTCAAGGAAAATGACGCTGGTGTGTGGAAATGAACGGAGCTTTTCCCCCGTGATGGGCGTGGCCTATTTCATGCAGTGTCTCTATCCATGACAGTCACCACTTAAGTGAATGATTCCAGTGTTTTGTCTGCCTGGTATCTGTCACTCAACATCATTCTCAATGAGTTTAAACAGGGTATTCGCGGGGTCTTGAAAAGTATTAAAAGTTGGGAAATCAATTTAGGGAAAATCAAGACCCTTGAAAAGTATTAAAAAGTCTAAGGTCGATTTCAAATTCAAGACCTTTTAAATGTGTTTTTCGATGTGAATAGATGTGTTTTCATGATGTTCATTTACGCTGAGTTAAAAAATAATTTGCGTGCTTTTAAAATAAATACTGTAATGTTACATGCATGTGACAGTGTGGGGGTGTGCGCCGACTGCTCCAAGTGGTGCTCTGCTTTAACTCCCAGCCTTCAGCTTCAACACAACAAACATGGCTGCTGTGAGCACACGCGGTCTTGTCTTGGACATGCACAGAGAGAGAAATATGGAATTATTTTACTTACGTTACGTTGATGACACTAAGGGGATGGACACTACTGTACATAGCCCGTCTGTAAACAATGTTTAAAAGTGCGGAGGCGAACTGGCGAAGGGAGCTGACCAAACGCCGACAAACATCCCGACTTCAAAGAGCAACAGGTTAGCGAATGTGATTGATAACATAATTACATTCCCTCAAATAATTCAAATGATTTTTATTTTGTGACAAGCAAACATTTCTCACCGTCAGTTTGATGATGAAATGTGCTCAGTACGAGCGACCCTCTGCCAAGTAGCATAACGTTATTGAGTCATGATGCTGTAGGGTGATGTGGTTGTAAAAATAAAACATTTACATCAGAAAGACATTGAAAGCAGTCATTGATGATCAAAGAAATCGAATGTTTTTCTGCAAATTGCATCATTGGGAGGTTGATTCTGGCAGTCAATATTAAGGGTGGGCAATATATCGATTTTATATCAATATTGTGATATGAGACTATATATGGCAAGGCTGTCCAAACCTTTTTGAATGGGGGCCAGATTTGATAATGTGAAAATATCTGGGGGCCAGCTACTTTTCACATATCGATTATAAGAAAAAAAACATACAATACGGGTGCGTTCGTAAATCACTGAAATGAGAGTGCGAAGGTACAGTACATTACAACAGCGCTACCAATTTACAAACACAATAACTTTATTTAAAATAATAACAGATCTAAATGTAATAATGAGTTACAAACCTGGGGCCGGTTGCACCAACTGGTCTTAACTATGCCTGGTCGTAACTCCTACGTCGGTCTTAGTTAAGACCATGGACTTACGCCTGTTGCACCAACACGGCTTATGTCTGATTTTAACTATGCTGGTCGTAGCAATGCGCGTCCATGTGA
The DNA here is from genome assembly GCF_964638095.1 of Poromitra crassiceps. Lineage (NCBI taxonomy): Eukaryota > Metazoa > Chordata > Actinopteri > Beryciformes > Melamphaidae > Poromitra > Poromitra crassiceps. The sequence continues at coordinate 2,824,284 of NC_139628.1, forward strand.
ATTGCCAGGGAATGCACCCTGATTGGATGATGTTGCAAAAAATGTGCCTCGCGACCTGCTTGGAGCACTGTGCCACTACGCTCTCTCAGCCACTACTGTAAAACACCCTCCCTCCTCCCACCCTCCCTCGCTCCGGGGGAAAAATGGCGGCTATTGAGCAGACAGAGTCAGTCTGAATGAAATTGAATGTAACGTTCCCAATTCTATGTATTAACTTCTAAAAAACTAACGGCAACATTTTGGAAGGCGGGTTAGGTTAACTAGTTAGTTATAATCTAACGTCGTGCTTTCAAAGACGGCGAACTGGCGGTGTTACGACGATGACGGTCAAAAAGGTCTCCGCGGAGATCTCTGTTACAGGCAGGCTCTACGCCTCCTCCTGACGAGGCGTAGGAGTTACGCCTGGTCTTAGTGAAAATAAGGCTTAAGTCGTCTTGGTGCAACCGGCGTAGCTGTTAGGTCGTAAAGTTACGACCAACTTAGCTTAAGACCAGTGTAAGACCAGTTGGTGCAACCGGCCCCTGGGCTATAGTTGTACCTTACTGTCTGAATGGAATGCCAGTGTATTTCAAGAATAAACATTCAAGGATTATTGTCATTAATAAACCTATCACACCATAAATACATTTTGACCGCCACATATATTAATTTCAATTTAACCTCTTCATTTTGCTCTCAGAGTGCACCAGATTGATGCATATTACTTTAAAATGCACTAAATCTTCTTTCAAGAGGGTCCAGGCCAGGGTCTATCCACCATGATCTCTCCAAATCCTCAGGGAAACACTGTTGTGTGTGTGTGAGTGAGCGAGTGAGCGAGCGAGCATGTTATTGTTAAAAAAAAGTATGTTTAAATAAACCTTGCCTTTGGGTTAGTCACTCAATTTAGTCTCTTGAGCTTGATTCCTTCCCAGCCTATCTGAATTATGTTGTATTGATACAGTACATAGAAGTTATGGCAAACTAACATTGTTTAGTTTTGCAGTCTCAAACTCAAAATGTATAGTAAGTTAAAGGTGTGTCGCTGATGTAATCGGTTACAGCTCGAAGTGGCGATGGGGTTTTGAAATTTATTGGAAGGGTCTTGAGAAAGGTCTTGAAAAGTATTGAATTTAACTTGCTGCATATACCCTGTTAAATCCCTGTAATGTTTTGCAATAAGTTACACAGCTTATTTATTCAACAATAAATGCACTTTATGATTAAGTCATCCTCCTTGTGATCACTTTGTTTTAAGTCTTAAATATACCACAGAGTGAACAACAATTTGAACGCAAAAATAAATTAATTGCAGACCGCCCGCCTGCTGAGCCATCTGATCAAAGCCATCGCGTGCGCCGCGTCGGTTTAGGTTTTGTTTCTTTGGCTCCCTCCAGGCCTGAAATTAATCCTAGGGGAAACACTCTCATCTATCATCTTAATTCGATTTTTTTAGAGGGTAAAGTACAAAAACATTTTGATTTAAAATGTATTGAATTCTGTGTTGTCATTCCCCCGTTCTGTCACTAGATGGAAGCACTGCCATGTTAAATAACTGTCTCTGCACTTTCCCTCTGCTCCCTCTCTCTCTATCTCTCATTCCCCCCTCCCTCCCTCCCCTTCTCTCTCTCGCTCTCTCTCTCTCTCTCTCTCTCTCTCTCTCTTTCTCTCTCAGCCCATGAAGCTGGTCTGGTGTGTCTCCAGGTCCTAGAGTCCGGTGGTTCTGTGTCTTCCTCAGTTCTGTTTGAGTACAGAGCGAGGAACGCCAGCTCCCTGCCCAGCTCGCAGCTCGACTGGCTCTCCTTGGACGGTCAGACACACTCCACTTTACATCATTAATTTTCGTTTCAAATATACATACTACAGCATGCGCTGGGACGCGTCATCAGTGATGTTAACTGGGGTCGTGGGGTGTTTCGGGTCTGTCAACATCATACACCCTCGCCCAGTAGACCCAGCCGAGACTGATTACGACCCCGCCCCGCGTCCCAGAAGCAGCTGCTCACGGATCAGCCTTCCTACTCTGTCTGCAACGTTGCCCGCGGAAGGGTTGATCACGCCCAATCCGCTGCAATAGAGTTTAGTGCTACACCGCAGTATTGAGAGACCTTCGGTGCATGGAGGTCTAAGGCCCTGTGGGGTGATTCCAGGCCGGGCACCTCCTTCGTCTCACCAGAACCTCCCGTGGAAGAAGGCAATCCTACCATGCCGTACCATGGGCAGGGAGGATGCCTCAAGGAGGCCTGTGCGCTGCACGTCATTCGCCTGCGCCGAGCACCTCGCTCTAATAATAATAATATAATAATAATAATATAATAATATCGTCTTAATAATAATAATAATAATAAAATCTGCAAACCGCCTCGACAAGTATTCACAATACAGCGACCGACCACCTAGTACAGCGACTGCCTCTGAGGACCGATGCAAAAGTCGGTTAGCTTAGCACACATTGAAATTAATACTGGGTCATCATTCGTTGGGCTATCAACACCAAACTTTTTGTAGTCCCTAAGGATGTTGTCACTGATGTTCCCACCAGATTTCAAGGTCATTAGGTGCTGTGAGGAGGACCTCTGATAGATGGAATGTTGTCAAAGTCTGTTTGGCTAATAATAATAATAATAGTACCGATGTACAGTACGGCCAGAGCAACAAAGGGCACCAATACTGTGTGTGTGTGTGTGTGTGTGTGTGTGTGTGTGTGTGTGTGTGTGTGTGTGTGTGTGTGTGTGTGCCAGTTGCGTGCCTGCTAAGCCTCACCTCCTGCTCTGCCATCTCCTGATTAGCTGAATTAGTGCACAAGTTATCACCACACACACACACACACACACGCACACACACACACACACACACACACACACACACACACACACACCTGTACAGAGCCTGTAGCTGAGGGAGTTGGCTCAATCCTTCCCATCATGCCTCTCTTCACTGACTGATGCCGCCTTCAAAACAACCCATAACTCAGAAGGTTCAACTCAGAGATTTCCCACTTCCCACATTGCGTTCACGCTGTAAGTTATCTTGAGGGCGAGGGCAAGGATGCCCAAAGGAAGCTAGCTAAAGTTAGCTAGCAAACACTGGCTAGGTAAGTTTTTTCAGTAAAATAGCTGTTAAATTCCACATATTGCTAAATATAAATGATACAAACACATATCAGATAATTACACATAAAATTATGTGATAAAACGCCAACAAACACTTAGTAATTTCATTCTCCATTACTGATAAAGGCCACCATGTTTGATCATGTTACTGACGTCAAGTCGGACAAACCGGAGCTCTGAAATGATACCCCAATTTCAGACCTGTCGTTTCGAGTTGGAGCTGGTTTTGACCCAGTTTCGAGTTGTCTTGAGGCTTGAGGCTTGGCTTGTTACCGTGGTTACCAGGTGGTTACTCCTGTCCTTTCAGGCCAGTAATGCCTCAGTGTTGAAGTGTTGCTGTGTCTTTGCTGTAGGTCTCCTGCTCTGGTGGTGGGTCTGCCTGTAGAGCAGAGAAACACTAGATGTAGGTCTCCTGCTCTGGTGGTGGGTCTGCCTGTAGAGCAGAGACACACTAGATGTAGGTCTCCTGCTCTGGTGGTGGGTCTGCCTGTAGAGCAGAGAAACACTAGATGTAGGTCTCCTGCTCTGGTGGTGGGTCTGCCTGTAGAGCAGAGAAACACTAGATGTAGGTCTCCTGCTCTGGTGGTGGGTCTGCCTGTAGAGCAGAGACACACTAGATGTAGGTTCTCCTGCTCTGGTGGTGGGTCTGCCTGTAGAGCAGAGAAACACTAGATGTAGGTTCTCCTGCTCTGGTGGTGGGTCTGCCTGTAGAGCAGAGAAACACTAGATGTAGGTTCTCCTGCTCTGGTGGTGGGTCTGCCTGTAGAGCAGAGAAACACTAGATGGCGCAGAGGAGCTTTGTGAACACGTTGCACACTGGTTTGGGATTGAACAGACCCCTGTTGTGGATATGTCTGTGTATCCGGATGCTCCGTTACATATTTGGAGAGGAGCAGTGAGCTGCAGTAAGAATACAACACTGGTACGGTGTAAATCAGCTGACTATAAGCTAATGAGGCTAGTAGCATTAGCCTGCTGCAACCTCCAAGATTCAACATATGTTATTGTCACTGCGTTGTACAACTACACGTGTGTGAAATTGTTATGCTAGAGGGCGCCATTACAAGACACTGTCGCCTCACAGCAAGAACGTCCTAGGTTTGATTCCCGCCAGGGATGCTGTGGCACTGAGATCGTGTCCCCCCTCCCCCATGTCTTCAATGCCTGGTGCCCACGTGCGCTATCTGGTGAAAAGGGCCTTTTTGTGTGCAGTTTGCATGTTCTCCCTGTGCTCCCCTGCATGTTCTCCCTGTGCTCCCCTGGGGTTTCCACCAGATATGAACCCCCACTAAAAAAGTTGTAAGAAGATCGCCGCCTGACCAGCGACAACGACGACAAAGAGACGGCCCCCGGGTGCTTCATTAAAGATCACAGCTGCCCACTGCTCCTCGGGGGAAATGACATGCCTTGTCTGGGTTAAAGGAGCAGAGACTATTTTACCAGCCACTGTCAGCATGGGTGTGTGTGTGTGTGTGTGTTGTTGAGAAGTCTTGTGGAAAGAAGCTGTTCCTTACGCCGGGATTGCACGGGTTGCATTTGCGTTGCGGCTGTTCTCCGGTTTTGCTCCGTGCTCTGTGCTCCGCCAACACTAACCGGCTGCGTGCAGAGCACGTCACGGCTCCGCTCCACCAGACAACTAGAGTGACGAGACCGACAAGTTCTCACGGTGAAATCGCGCGAGACAATTTGTATGTGGGATAAATACAACAACAAACAGGCAGAAGATCATTGTTCCCAACTGGAGAAGCAGAGGAGGGGTGGACTTGCTTGGTGTTGTCCTTGTAAAAAGGATGTGTTGTGTCATATATTATTTTGTGGTTTTCCACTTGAATTATGAACTTTTCCTCATACATGTTTGTCCTCTGTCTTGATATTGAATGCTGTAAACACCTCTGCCCTGTTGATTTCATGCCTGGCTCCGCCCAACTTGCTGCAGCTTTGCTCCCACATCCGTGAAAAATAGAAGCCTTGCGTATCTTTTTCGGAGAGCTCCGGATCGTCGGAGCTGGGACGGAGTAGACACACAACGCAGCGGAGTAGGTGGGAGTTGACACAATGATTAGAGTGGAAACGTATCGGCTCCGAAGCCGTACCGCAGCGCAGACGGACCCAACACGGACTCAGTGGAATGTGGCCGTCAGTCTGTTGGTGCAACGCTTGTGGGTTTGGGTGGGTTGCGTTGCAACGCAGCTTTCTGCTGACTACTGAGCGCGGGGGTTCTCAGACTGTGGGGCGGGGCTGCCAAGCCTGTGGAAACATCATTATTTTGTATGCAGAATAGACAAACTGAGGGCAGGTATTTACCAAACTGAGTGGCTTTAGTTTCAGGGTTGTAGAGGAGAGAGCAGAGGGCAGGCAAGTTGCCAAAACACACACACACACACACACATTCCCATGTCAGTCTGTTTTTCTGAACTTCTTCATGCTTGAGTTGAATTGGGGAATAGAGAGAGGATGTAACGATGCACTCAACTCATGATTCAATACAATTCACAATACTGAGTTCACCATACAATTCTCTCACAATTATTATTATTATTATTATTTTTTTTTTACAAAATGAGATTGCAGACAAATTATGACTGAAAAAATATTCCTTTGAATATTTTTAGACAAAAACCACAAAATAGTACAGTACTGTATTTTTTATGATCTTTTGTCAATATCTATCAAATTATAAAATCCCTTTTTATTTTTGGAGGTAGGGTATAACTGCAAAATAAACTTTCCTACGTCCTCGTCAAACTTTTGCACTGAAATGACAGAGAGAGAGACAGGCAGAGAGAGAGACAGACAGACAGAGAGAGAGAGAGAGACAGACAGACAGACAGACAGACAGACAGACAGAGAGACAGACAGGCAGAGAGAGAGAGAGACAGACAGACAGAGAGACAGACAGGCAGAGAGAGAGAGAGACAGGCATAGAGACAGACAGACAGACAGGCAGTGAGACAGACAGACAGACAGAGAGAGACAGACAGACAGACAGACAGAGAGACAGACAGACAGACAGACAGACAGAGAGACAGACAGACAGACAGAGAGACAGACAGACAGACAGACAGACAGACAGACAGAGAGACAGGCAGACAGACAGACAGACAGACAGACAGACAGACAGACAGACAGACAGGCAGAGAGACAGACAGACAGACAGACAGACAGAGAGACAGACAGACAGACAGACAGAGAGAGACAGACAGGCAAACAGATAGACAGGTCAATGAGGAGACAGTTATGCTTTCCAAAGAATCACCCCCCCCCCCCTCTCTGTCTCTCTCCAGTGATTGATGGGATAGAGCTGTTTTCCACTGTCATCACCTCAAAACACACACACACACACGCAGACACGCACACACACACACACACACACACACACACACACAGATGACACAGCGTGTGTGAGAGCTTGTTGCTATTTCTGACTTGGTCTCTCAACCTGTTTAAACCTTAGAGAGAGAGAGAGAGACAGATAGAGAGAGGGACAAACAAGAGAGAGAGGGACAGAGTGAGAGACAGAGGGAGGGAGAGAGAGGCCGGGAGGGACAGAGAGAGAGGGACAGACAGAGAGTGAGAGAGACAGAGAGAGAGGGAGGGACAGACAGAGAGATGGAGAGAGAGGGACAGACAGAGAGTGAGAGAGACAGAGAGGGAGGGACAGAGAGAGAGATTAAACCCGTATGGTGTGTGTTCTCCAGTCTGGATCCAGAATGTTTGGATCCAAGTTTCCTCCAAGTGGCTGAAAGATTTTCCATTCTGATTTTCTGTTGAGCTGAGAGAGAGAGAGAGAGAGAGAGAGGTTTGATGGACACACTCTTCCACCTGTCATCCATCCATCCACCATGAAAAGTGGAGAAGTTTTCTTTGGACTGGAGTGGTTCAGAGGATCTGCCATTTCCCTCGTCAGCAGCTTATCTTCGCTCGGAGATACAACCCAGCCAATCAGAGCCTTTGTGGGCGGGACATATGTTTGAACCATTCCTGTGACCAGGCCCGCCGCACCCCATTACGCAGAGTACGCAGACTGCGTAGGGCATCATGTGACTGAGGGCACCAATTTTTTTTTTTTTTTTTTTTTTTTTTTTGGTGCCCTCAGTCAGGCCACTCACTGAACAGCAGGCCAGGCGCTGCCTACTGGTTTACTAGTGGTTTTATTACTTTATTCAGGGTTAAAGTGGGTGCATCTCATTGTAAAATTGGAGTCGGCCCAAATTGGGCTTCAAACGGCCCAAATTGGGCTTCAAACGGCCCAAATCTGGCTTCAACTGGCCCAAATCCGGCTTCAACTGGCCCAAATCTGGCTTCAAACGGCCCAAATCGGGCTTCAAACGGCCCAAATCGGGCTTCAAACAGCCCAAATCTGGCTTCAAATGGCCCAAATTGGGCTTCAAACAGCCCAAAAAATGAGCCGCCGCCCTTCGGACGCCGGCACACACGTCAGCCCGTATTGGCCTGGCCTGCTTGGTATCTAATGCCTGGCCTGAATTATGATCCCAGTCCGCCCCTGCTTTCATGTACAGTTTAACAATCGCTTGTTTGCTGACATGTACAGTAATTTTAACAATTGTTTGTTTGCCACATGTAATGTAATGTGAGATACACTAGTCTCGTTCATAATTAATGATTTTGCAGTCTTTCGTTTGACAGTTATTGAAAGTTTTGCGGGGGGGGGGGGCACCACAAAACAATTACGCTTAGGGCACCCAAATGGCCAGCAGCGGCCCTGCCTGTGACAGTTTGTCATTGGTGCTTTGTACGGCTGCGGGGGGAGGAGGGTTTGATCGTATTACTTAAAATGGTCTAAGTGGAGGGTCGGTGTCCAGTACGTTGAAAGGCGGTCAAGATTTTGTGACGGAAGTGATGCCCCCCAACTGGAATTCCTCAGCAATTCCTCGACTGTTATGTCATCATGCAGTTGTGATGTCATCAGTGATGTCACTCGAGCAACTGTGATTGAAGGGCTGATAGCGCACAATTGCTCAACTGTGATATCACGGGTAGGGCTGCCCTCGACCAAAGATTATCCTGGTCGACCAGAAATCGACCACAGCTCCGACCAATCAATTGGTTGAAATGGGGTCTGATTTTTTTTTTTTTTTTTGCAGTCTACTTTTTTTTTCTTATTTTGTGCAGTGTACTGACTACTGACTGCACTATACCCGATAGCTGATAATTATAAATAAAAGCTATTTGCAGCATTGTAACGTTACCGGAATGGACAGACTGATCAGCCTACCATGCAACACCTGGCCACCTGCTCAGTTCAGAGAAAGCCTGTGCGATGGTTATGTAACGTTAGCACACGTGGCGTGGTTAATTAGTTGGTAGAAAGCTAGATAGCTGGGGGTACGGTGGTGCAGTGGTAAGCTCCCTCGCCTCACAGCTCGAAGGTCCTGGGTTCGATTCCCACCTGGGACGCTGTGAACGCTGAAGGAATGCGTGCCCGTCCGCATGTCCTCGAGTGCCCACCGCCCGGGTGGGGTCGTCAAAAGGGCCTTTCTGTGTGGAGTTTGCATGACATGCAATATCCTGGTTGCTAATGTGGTTCCTCCTCTGGTCGTGAAGGGCGCCTGTTCGGAGGGAGGGAAACTGGTTGGAATAGCGTGATCCTCCCACGTGCTATGTCCTACCGGTGAAGCTTCCTCTGTCAGGTGAAAAGAAGCGGCTGGCTAACTGCCCCATGTCTCGGAGGAAGCATGGAGCCAGTTTTCAGCTCTCCCCAGATCGGCAGAGGGTGGAGCAGCAACCAGGATAAATATAAAAATTAGCACTAATGGGGGATAAAAAATCGGGGAAAAAATCGGGAAAAAAATATTTAAAAAATAAAGCTAGATAGCTACATGTAAATAGCTTTTGCGATTTATTCCAGTAACATCTTAACAGCCTGTCTATTACTGGAGTTGGAGTGTAGCAACTGTGAACTGTGAGTGAAAGCGGCTGGACGTCCAGTCTCACTGATGACAGTCTCATCTCATAAGGTGCGTACTGTGCTCGTTAACAGCTTGTTAACAGCTGATGGTGGCTGCTTGCTGAAACGTGTCCATTGTTTGCTCTCATAGCTGAGCCATTTAATTGTTAATTCCATCACTCTGCTCTCCTTTTGTCTAGATAGCCTGCTAACTATGGTCTCTCTGTAGCCCATGGCTCTAGCCTGGATCACTCCCTGTGTGCTTCTAGAAAAGGTCTGTGTTGCAACTTGCTTCCGCGGCACGCTACTTCATTCCGGATCACTTTTATTTTTATGAAATTGAATTGCTCCACCAACGTGCATCTCGTCGACCAATCGACCTGGAGGGGGCAGCCCTAATCATGGGCACTCTGTAGGGTCTCCAGCCTAGAAATTGATTTCTAGTATGAAAAAAGACAGGAACTTTCACCAAATGACTTGAATAGCTCTATCAAGCCTTGCCCCTTTAAGAAGATGGCCTAGTAATGGGTAACCTGTGTGGGTGACCTCGTAGGAAGTGAGTATGTTTTTAGCCGCAGAGTTGCAGGATTCTAAATGACTGGTCACAGCCTGGGGAGTCTGCGTTGGCACATGCATTGTTGGGAACGGGGAGGCTCATGGCACTTTTCTGTACTGTGAGCGGTGATTTGCAGTGCTGCTTACTGAGGAAAACCCCACTTCTCATGCAGTGTAACGTTAGCATAGATAGAAAAGAGCCTAGAGAACATCACAGAGAGGCCGTGCATTATGTTCACTGCTCTACCAAAATAAAGTGCCAGCCAGGGCTGTGTAGTTTGATTGTAATTGTGGTAGTTTGGTTGTAGTCTTGTAGTTTTGTTGCAAAGTTTGGTTGTCATTTTGTTGTAGTTTGTTTCTTTTTCTTTCATGCGAGCCTACTCTCTGTCATAGGGTTCATTTTGCTTTGATAAGCCGGCACCCATTAATAACTGGTAACTAACGGGTTAATCTTTACCGGGGAAAAACCACACCAAAAAAACAAAAAATCAATGTTGAACTAAGCAGTGTGGATGTGTGTGTGCGCGCGTGTGTGTGTGTGTGTGTGTGTGTGTGTGTGTGTGTGTGTGTGTGCGCGTGCGTGTGTGTGTGTGCGCATTACATTATTACTGGCTTGTTTTCGAGCCGCTCTCTCCGTAGCGTAACCAAAGTCCCACCAATGAAGAAATTAATTTGCCATTAATTTCCAGACGTATCTTAAACTGTGCGCGTGTTTGCGTGAATGTGTTGTGCATGTGACGGTGCGTGTATTACTGCCAAAACACTATCGTCCACTCCTCGAGACATTACTCTCTATCTCTCTACACCTGTCCTGTGCCTCTGTCTGTCTGTTAGGGCTGCACGATTAATCGTATTTTCATCGCCATCGCGATATGAAAATGCGCGATGAACACATCGCAAAAGTCACGTGTTATCGCAATTATTATTATTTATTTTTAATTATTATTATTTTACAGTGCACCTCAACGCAACATGCAAGATACGGGCTGAATAAGTGTCCAAATGTTCATGTCATTCTGGCCAATACTCCACTTCTGTTATAACATTTCAGTCTGGAATATGGAATATCTTTCAATAATCGTTATGACTAAAAGGCTAAAAGTAATCTCATGTGTAAGAAATGACTGTTCTACATTGAAGTAAAAATGTAAATAATTAACTTGTTGGTTTTGGATTTTTTTTTAGCTTCAAGAGTGCATTTTTGTTCGTATGACCCTCAACACAGGCTTTGAGAATCCCGTGCCACTTACTGATACGTATGCTTAAATTAACACACTCATATTGCAAAATGAATTTAGGCCCTGACTGTAATACTTCAGAAGTTGAATTTGAAGTTCAGCATTAATACATTTGTAATTTTTTGTCTTAGATTTACCTTTGTGTGTTATTGCAATATAAAACTACATAGTAATTGAGAATCGATTCTAGATTCTGGAATCGAGAATCGTTGGAATCGAGAATCGATTCTGGAATCGGATCGTGACCCCAGGAATCGGGATCGGATCGTGGCTTAGCCGGATCGGAGCACCCCTACCCATTAATATTTTTGTTTATAGCATTTCTTTATTTATCGCAGGTCATATCGTCATCGCAATATTGAACAGTGTTATCGCACATCGCAGCTTTTCCTCATATCGTGCAGCCCTACTGTCTGTGCAGACCAGGGAGCTGGGTTCGGGGCCACACCCCCCTCTCCTCTCCCTGTTGCCTCAAGCCAGTCTTCCCAAAATCTCGGTGCACTTCCCCAAATCTCGGTGCACTTCCCCAAATCTCAGTGAGCTCCCCCAAATCTCGGTGAGCTCCCACAAATCTCACCATACACACACAGTCACTTATAGACACCCGGGCCAGTTTCTGCGGTTGCAAGGCAGGGTATCCGCGGGGTCTTGAAAAGTATTAAAAGTTGATCAATCGATTTAGGGAAAATTAACTCCCTTAAAAACTATTAAAAAGTCTTAATTGCCATTTGAGAGGTATTAAATGTTGAAGAGGTGGCGTTGAGGTCGAAAAGGTCTTAAAAGGTATTGAATTTAACTTCAGGATTGCTGCATTTACCTTGTACAACTGTAGCCTATCCTACGGTCCCTGCTCTCAGCGGAGGGAGAGGGGCTGTGCTGTGTGAGGAGCACTGTGAGATCAGAGCTCTCTGTAGCTCTACATTTTGTGAACACAGCACCCCCTCATACACATTTAGATAAGCCGCTAAGCTAAGCTGTTGTGATCTGTGAAACTGTCTTTTAAGAAAAGATCTGCTAGCATCTATGCTAACTCGCTAACATCCTTGGCTTACCTAGAAAAAACCAACATCAGCCATACCAATTTACTGGCAAATGCTTTGGGATTCGACACATTAACGTTGCTTAACTCATTGAGTGCCAGCCACTTTTGGAGAACGGATGCTCCCAGTGCCAGAGTTTCAGAGCGTTTTCAGTGATTTCTCGAGGCCCACAGAATATTGTGTGATATTACTATGTAAACACCGAACACGCACAAAGAACGATGAGACTCTATTGTATCAGCAGCAAAAAAAAGTTTATTGATATCATTTTCCATTCTTTAGTTATCAGCCGGGGGAAGATAGGTCAAAAACAGCAAAAACATGCGTTTCCATCTAGGAGCTGAGATATTGAGCCTTTTGTGAAATTAAGCATTTCAAGCAAATCACTGACTCTGAAACTAATATTTTCTGACCTGAAACATCTGAACAGTAATTTCCTTCAATATAACAGCACCCCCACCGCCCTCTACTGCAAACTCCTCCTCCGTGGGTGTGTCTCTGGTGGCTTTGCTCGCTCTGCTGCTTGCGGATCCACGTTCGGAGGCCCGCCGCTCGTCGGGGGAGTCTGGATCGGGCTCGCTCGTTTCTGGGGTTTCGGTTGTGAGCTGGGATGAAGCTGCGTCCAATTCTGGGCTTTCTGGGCTTTCTGCTGCGCGTTTCAAAGTGTGCTGCACCCAGAGTCTATTTTCGGAGCCCCCCACCGTTGTGCGCCGGCTCCCAGCGCGACAGCGAAAAGCCATTCTCATTCTCATGAGAATGGTTTCATCACGGCTTTTTCTTCTGTTTTTACTCAACTTTCTCTAATCTGGAGAGCACTGTCGCGACCTAATGGGTCGGTAAAATAGGTTATACGTACACGTTCAACATGCCCCAAAATTTTACAGGAGATATATTAGGCATTGATCCACATCCCACCGTCAAAAAACGCAATTGACGACAATCGTCGTCATTGGCACTCTACGTCACTAATCGAATTGACGACGATTGTCGTCATTGGCACTCAATGAGTTAACATAGTCAGAAAAAGTCGACAGATTTGCCACTAGTGGCTTTTGAGAAATATGGCTCTATCGTCGCAAAGGCGTTAATTTTGCGTTAGCGCACGTTTTGCACTGCAATAGTGCAGCGCAAAGCCCTAATTGTAAGCGTGTCGGCCCGCTGCACTTGGCGTCATCTCGTGCAAACCTCCATATAGGCGTGTTTATCCCCAAATCAGTATTCACAAGTGTGACATCATGTCCACTCCCCTTAAAAGCCCCAGTGTCACGTCTGTGACAGCAGCTTCCTTCTTGCGTGCACAAGCAGCGGGACAGAGTGAGGGAGAGAAAAAGAGATGGGCAGAGCAAGAGAGGGAGAGAGAGAGAGAGAGAGAAAAGAGAGATGGGGAGTGCGAGAGAGGGAGAGAGAGAGAGTGAGGCTGTCATGCATAGAAAATCAGATAAAACGTGCTCATGCCCACCTGTGAATCACCTGTGTATTATTGCCATTTCACACGCTGAAGAAGGGCTTCTGACCCAAACGTCTGTGTGGCAATACAATTATTCAACTTGGAGTGCTGTCCTCCTTTCTTGATGGCTGTCATGTAGAGTTCTCAACGGTCCTAAAAAAATCTAAAAATCTAATCCGACCCAACCTGCTTAAGACGCGGACCGAGCTCAACTAGCCCGCCGTTGTCACATACACTCAGCTCGAGACCGACTCAGCCCGACCAAAAACAAACAAACAAACAAACAATTATTAGACCTAGGACATTATAAAAAGTGTGCAATGTGTGTTACTGCCATATGTTTTTCAGCTTTCATGCTATGTTGTTATGGACGTATGCTTATTCCTTTTTGGGCTCTCTCTCCTGCATCTCCACTGCGGGGCTACTGCGTGCGTGATTACGCAGCGTACTGAGAGCCGCGCTGAGTGATGTCGCTCTATTTGAAATTGAATTTCGTTCCACCAGCACACATTTTCTTTATCAGCTATTTTTTTATTCGTTTCTATTAATGTATATACATTGAATCCGACCAATTTAGTCAAATAGGCCTAATTCATGAGAGAATTGTGAGTATCTACTGTATGTTTTTTCTGCCAGCATTTGTCATTTTCCCCTTGGCGCACATAAAGACACATGCTTCCATCACTGTCTGCTTGATGGCGAGAGGGACTTCAGCTGTAGGCTACTCATGACAAAACCAGACGTCGAATTTTCAATATACCGTAAATTCCGGACTATAAGACGCACCGGTGTATAAGCCGCGGGACCAAAATTGACTATTTTTTTCTTCTATAAGCCGCACCGGACTATAAGCCGCGGGTGTTTTGATGTTTAATTACCATATGAAAGGGTTCGTGCACAGAGAGGAATGTCGGGAAAGCGATGGCTGTTTGGGGAAGCTCCCATTTATTAACATTTCAACAAAACAAAACAAAAGTCAGGTCACTAATCCCCAGACAAAATCACACAACAATAGGCTATATGTGCAGCAAACCTGTAACCAGAGAAGTCAAGTCACTAATGCTCGTCTTCCTCTTCTTCCTGCGTACTGAAACCACCAAAGTCCTCATCTTCAGTGTCGGAAACGAACAGGTTCAGGGTGGCTTCGTCAACCACTCTCCTCTCTCCTTCATTGTCACTCAAAACCAACGAACTCCTCTTCATCTATAGCTGTGTTTCCATTACAGTTTTTCGCAAAAGAATTGCGATATTTCTACAACTTCGACAATGTACAATTGCGACTTGTAGGCGTTTCCATTGAAGTTGCGTTTGAGTGATTCCCCGTTGCAGCAGCTGCCACAGTGATTACGCACGGGGATCTGCCCCATATCCCGTCCCCTGCATGCTCAAATCCAACCAATGGTCAATGGAAATCCCAACATGAAGTTACAATGCATATAAACGAGCCTGATTATCAATTCAAAAGAAAATGAGTCGCAAAATGTTGCTGGCTGCGTGAATGCAGTCAGCGCGACAGGCAGAGGAAAAAAGGTAGCCTAATAGCCTACAACTGGTCCGATTTAGAGATGGAGGGGGGAAAAGGCTGATTTGGTTCTATAATTGCACCTGAAACGTGTGCAATGTATTAGCCTACTCACAGTCACTGTATTCACTTCAGACAGCACCACCGCACCAGTGTGTGCTTTTCATCCTCTCATCTCGCCGCTGTGCCAAATGCGCGCACACAGGCAGCCTGCTGTCACCATGGACCGATTTCTGCCATTAAACATTATCTAATTTGCCCGGCTACGCTTTTGCACAACACTCGTCTTTCTGCTAGGTAGCGTTGCTTCAAAGTTTTCCACTTGCTGCGGAGGTTTTGACACGGCTATCGAACCTTACTTACCAAACTTATTTTCCGCTCCTTTTCCAAGGGATAATATGGGTCACATGACGTGCAAATGCGAAAAATGTGTTTCCATTACACTTTTGCGATAAACTGCTATATCGACACGTCTGAAAAACCACCTCATGATCATCTACTGCTCGTTCTCATGCTGTCGAGAACGAGCAAAGCTTTTTTTTGGTGAAAGAATCCTCCAGGGCGCTTCTTGTTAACAGTCCGAGTGAGTGGCAGGTCGAACGTCAAAGGCACTTCATCCATATTTATGATCTGCTCCGGTTCGATGGAATATTCCTTGATCTTCCTTTGTGTGAATTCGCCGAAGTTTGTGATTTTCTCCTGGTAGTCGGGGGAGGGAGTTGATGGGCTTGTGGCCGTTTGCTTACCGTAATTACCATATGTAAGTGGTCACGCACAGAGGGGATTGTCGGGAAAGAGATGGCTGTTTGAGGAAGCTCCCATTTACCGTATTACCGTAACATTTCAACAAAACAACATAACACAACACCACCGTTGTTTATTTTTACAGTGCACACAGTGTCCGCGGTGTGGTGAAAAGAGGGCAAGAGAGGAAATTAAAACAGAAGTGGATTTATAGTTAGAAAGACTGCTAAAAAAGAGAGATTTTTTTTTTTTTTTTTTTTTTTTTTCTGAAAAAATCCATAGATAAGACGCACCGTTATATAAGCCGCAGGGGCCAAAAAACGGGAAAAAAGCCGCGGCTTATAGTCCGGAATTTACGGTAGTTAACTTTTGCAGTAGCTAGGCCTATAGGTTACTGGCTATTACAAGGTGAGGCAGTTAAGTTGAACTGGGTAGTAACATTATAGGCCGACAGTATGCCCCGTGTCTCTCTCTCTCTCTGTTTCTCTCACTCCCTGACGAGGGAAGTGGATAGGGCTATTGCGGTGCTATTAAACGTAGCCTAATGGTTGGAAAAGATCAGCATTTGTTTTTTATTTTCTCCTACCTTTTCTCCTACCTAAAGTAATCTACTGTTACACCACAAACCTGTATGGTCAGGAATTATGTAGCCTAATGAAACCATGACAAACAAATTCTCATTTTTAAATCAAGGTGTGTGCAATGTGGGCTATAGTTGAAAATCAACGTGGCATTCTGAGGAGGGAAGAGTGTGTGCAGGCGTGAGATGTTGGAGAGAGAGAGACATCCATGCCGTGCGTAATGAATCCAAGCAAGGATTTCCTGCACTGCGCAGAGAATACTGTGTGTGCGCTCAGGCGTTAGTGTTTTTTTTGCATTAAGACCAGCTATTTGGTGGCGTTAAAATTGAGAGCACCCAAGGCCATTTTCCCTAACACATTGCACTGAAACACCTATTTGGGCACGGGCAACGCCCAAACCTGTGCTTACGCTCGGAACATGGCGATGGTATCTTCGCCAGAGTGCAAAATGACACTTGCGGGAGACAGATGATAGGCTAAGAGGTGCACGGACACGCCTGGGCCACGCCTACACCTGTGTCTGTGCTTAGATTCCAGCGCAAAACTGGGTGGTGGAGGCAGACGATAGCTTAAAGATGCAGGGAAGATAGCATAAGAGGTGCACAGACGATAGCGCTGGACGACGATAGGGCCCATAGTCTCCTTGGTCATCTGAAAAGTGCAAATGAACCTATAGACCCACAAAACCACTCCTATGTGCTAATTAACAGTTAACCATTGACACGCCTTCTCTGTCACTTTGTCCTGCCATTTTGTTTTTCTTTCTCAATTCATACTTTCATTTCTTTCCTGCTTTCTTTCTCTTTCACTTAGTTTCTCTCTATCTTCGTGCTCTCCTCACTCCTCTCTCCCTCTCTCTCTCTCCTCGCTCCTCTCTCTCTCCTCTCCCTCTCTGCTCTCTCCTTGCTCCTCCCTCTCTCCTCTCCCTCTCTCTCTCTGCTCTCTCCTCACTCCTCTCTCTCCTCTCTGTCTCCCTCTCTCTCTCTCTCCTCACTCCTCTCTGTCTCCCTCTCTCTCTCTCTCCTCACTCCTCTCTATCCTCACGGTCTCTCTCTCTCTCCTCACTCCTCTCTCTCCCTCTCTCTCCCCTCTCTGTCTCCCTCTCTCTCTCTCCTCACTCCTCTCTCTCCTCTCCCTCTCTCTCTGCTCTCCCTCTCTCTCCTCTCTGACTCCCTCTCTCTCCTCTCCCTCTCTCTCTGCTCTCCCTCTCTCTCCTCTCTGACTCCCTCTCTCTCCTCGCTCCTCTCTCGCTCTGCTCACTCTCCTCTCTGTCTCCCTCTCTCTCTGTTTCTCTCCTCACTCTCTCTCTATCTGTCTGTCATCCTGGGTTTCATGTGTTCTGGTTGGGGAGGGTTAGGCCCAGAGCCAGGAATGTGAGTGAGAGAAAGAGAGAGAGTCAGTTGAAACGCACTAGCAGCCAGTCAGACATCTCTCTCTCTCTCTCTCTCTCTCTCTCTCTCTCTGTCACACACTTACTCACTGCGGATTTCCCACAATGCACTTCTGCCATGTTTGGCCCAGCCTGCCCACCGGACGGCCGAGCGAGTAACGCCACTCTCTCTCTGTAACTTGTTGATCCTCTCTTTACCGCTGTGTGTGTGTGTGTGTGTGTGTGTGTGTATCTGTTTAACTTTGTGTGTGTGTGTGTGACTCTCTTAGTGTGTTAAGTTTGTTACTTAACTTAGCATGTGTGTGTGACTCCAACTCTGTATATTTTTGTGAGTATTCATTCTACAGTGTGCGTGTGTGTGTGTGTGTGTGTGCGTGTGCGTGCATGCGCGCATGCGTGCGTGTGTGTGCGCGTGTGGTCACTTTGCATTCTGAGCGTGTGCGAGAGCTAAGTTCTCCTATGACATCATAACCTGCCCAGAATGCACTTCACCTTTGGTCATGGCTTCACAAGTTGACTGTTGAGAGTGACAGAGTGAGAGCAAGCAGAGGGGCGAGAGAGGTAGGGAAGAAGCAAGCGCTAGGAGAGAGAGAATGAGCCATGAGTTTGGTGACAAAGTGAGAGAAGATGGACGAACGGCAGAGAGAAACCACACGGACACACATCAAGACGGCATAGGTAGGGCTGTGTGTGTGTGTGTGTGTGTGTGTTGTCGCACAGCTGGATTCGGTAACCAAGGCGACCATACTATAAAAGAGGTGGTGATTAGTACTGTAACTAAATATTTGATTTGAATCTATTATACTCTATAACATAATTGCGGTTACAGTCGTGTATAGAATTTACATTACATCAGTTACTCAACATCATGGAGTTAAGTAACACCATCTTGTAGTTAATTACCATCATTGTGTAGGTTAGTATAATGTAGCTAATTAACCTTGTAGTTAGTTAATCAACATAATCATGTTGTTAATTGACTTAAACATGTAGTTAATTAACATTGTGTGGGTAATTAACACCATCTAATTAGTTGACATAATTGTGTACCGGTAGTTGATTAACATCACCAGGTAGTTCATTAACATTTTGTACTTAGCATGTTGCTAATTAACACCGTGTAGTCAATTACCATCATTGTGTAGTGAATTAACATGCTTGTGTAGTTAATAACAACATTGTTTAGGTCATTAACATTTAGTTAATAACTAGGCATCTCGCTGCGCGGGCTCGCTACTCATCACTGATGGTGTCACAATGTCTATGACATCATCAGTGACAGCACACAATGTCTATGACATCATCAGTGACATCATAATTGCCCAAGTGAAACCAAAAATGTGACCATGTGACCTTTTTTTTTTTTTTTTTTACCTTTATTTATACTGGGGGAGTCTCAATGAGAGCAATGCTCTCTTTTTCAGGAGTGCCCTCTTCACATTCACGCACACATTCATACCTGGAAGCTGACCAGTACAACCACAGTCTGATCTGCTGGCCACTGATCAGATCCACTGGAGCAGTTGGGGTTAAGGGCCTTGCTCAAGGGCACCTTAGTAGTGGTAATGAGGGAGGGGCAAGCGCTTCCTTTTCACTTTCCCCACCTTTTGGGCCACCACTGCCCAGAATTGCAGGACCTACTCCTTTATATAAGGAGAACATTGTGAAATGGTTGGTTCAGTCAGATGATGTGTAGTGAAACACCAATGAATCAGCCACAGGCGAGTCACCTCCAGGGGCTTTATTCTATTATAATTCTATTGTTTTGTTGTAGAAGAAGAAGTTTGTTTTGTTTTGTAGCAGTTTTGTTGTATCTGTGTAGCAATGTTTTATACCTCGTTCAAGACAACTCGCAACAGAGGAAAACATGAGCTCCGACCTGTAAAAAATGAATTGAACGGTTGTCGAGGTCGGAATTACAGGTTCGAAATTCGGGTATCATTTCAGAGGTCCTGTTTGTTGAGGTGATGTCGTCAAAGTGTTCGTTGTTGTAGTTTTTGCGTGGTTGTTGTTTTGTTTGGTTCCAGCTTTGTAGTAGTTTTGCAGCTTATGCCGCATTCCAGACAACTCAGACCTTGGGATTTTCTGACCTACTAGAAAAAGTACACCGGAACGCCACTCAAAGTTGGAGTTCCGACTTGAAAACTCGGATCTACCCCGACTTCACGGAGAATCAGTTGTCTGACGTCACCCAACACACAACAGCAGCTGGAACGCTTTGAGGGAATGCAGCATTTGTTTAGTTTTGCTTTGTTGTAGTTTTGCAGCTTTGTTCTAGTTTTGCTTTGCAAAGTTAGTTGCAAAGTTCAGATTTTATTTGTTTGGTTGGAGTTTTGTTGCAAAGTCTTGTTCCAGCTTTTTTGTACAGCTGTGTTGTAGTTTGGCTCTTTGTAGTTTTCTTGCAACATTTGTTTGTAGTTTTATTTAGGGATGCACCGATTGCCATTTTCTTGGCCGATTCCGATTTCCGATTTTTGAATAGTCTGATTCGCCGATACCGATTTTTGCCGATTCCGATTTTTTTTTCTAAAAACAACAATTGACAGCTTACACAAACGTTTTTGTAACTTTGTTTGAAAATTAAGATTCATAGAACAATTCTTACATCTAATGGGGATCCAAATAAACAAATAAACAACTATTATCATTTGCATGAAGTAGGACCATCTCACTCAAACACATCTCAAAATAAAAGTGTTCCAGGTTAGGCTACTGGACAGAGCTTTTTTGTGCAAATACAATAAATACAAAAATTAAATTAAATCCAATAGCCTATATCCCACAGCTATCATGCATTTACTTTTCCAAAAGAAAACAGGTGCAACAGAACATCAAAATGATCCATGGACAAGGAGTTTATTGACTGGCTCCAGACCAGTCCTCTTGAGTAGAGGGGAAATGAGTTTATGAGTTACAGTAACGATCTTCAGTCTGAATATCAGGCAGAGTTTACACACAGTCCGAAGTTTGGTATGCGTATTTTTATCTGCCATCCGAAAAAATATCGTCACGCACAGAAATCCTTGCACACTTGTGAGTCCGATGCATTTTTATTATTATGTCCGTCGTTCTCATGTCGTTCTATTTGCAATACGAAACAAATAGTCTCTCTTGTATCCACGTTACAACATGACTTGACAGGCTGAGGCAGCAGCGCTGATGTGGAATGGAAAAGGCAGGTCGGGGAATGGTTATACTGGACACAATGCTCGCCAAGCCGGCTGTGCGCTGTGGCCGGGTGCAGCAGCACTGCTTCCCGGGGAGAGAGAGCAGAGAGAGGGGGGCCAGTGAGGTGAAGCGAGCCGCTCAGACTGGACTCCAGCCGAGCGGGACTCGGCCGCATCTCTGTCTCCACGGCTTATTTTCGACTTGCATGTGTGACAAACTGCGAGATTTGTCTACTTCACTGACGGTGAAAAAAATCCACAACGAGGAAGGTATGCTGGCCTGTGTGGTGTGGTGGCTGGGTGCCTGTCTCGGTGCTTTGGGGTGCGCGCACGTCATGTGAAAATTGGCTCACATAATCGGCTATTTAGAGTGACCGGCGCAGATCACCGATCGAGGCCGATCACGTGAAAATCGGCCATTTCCGGTCACGTGCCGATCGATCGGTGCATCCCTAGTTTTATTGCAAAGTTTTGTTGTAAAATCTCTTGTAGTTTTATTAGAAAGGTTGGTTGTAGTTTTGTAGTAGATGTTTGCTGTCAGGTGCTGAAAATGTGTTCGATGGTGCGGTGCAGGCCGCAAGTTCGACCCCGTGGGTCGGCCTGTCTGTCAGTCTCTCAGTACAGCTGTGTGACTGTCTCAAACCAGGGAGTCCCCCTGTGCTCTGCACAGGAATGAGCTGTGTGTGTCTGTGTGTGCGTGTGCGTGTGTGTGTGTGTGACTGTGTGTGTGTGTGCGTGTGCGTGTGTGTGACTGTGTGTGTGTGTGACTGTGTGTGTGTGTGTGTGTGTGACTGTGTGTGTATTCCCAGGTCACTGTGTATCATGTTATATTAGGGACACACACACACATTGACAGGCTGCATTGCGTCTGGCGGCAGAATGATTGAAGCTCCACCAGATAGTTTCCATCTGAGAGAGAGAGAGAGGGAGAGGGAGGGTGAGCGAGAGTGTGTGTGTGTGTGAGAGAGAGGGAGGGTGAGCGAGAGTGTGTGTGTGAGAGAGAGGGAGAGAGATACCAACAGAGAGAGAGGTTTTGGAGGTGTTTCCCGTTGTGTGTGTGTGTGTGTGTTAAAGAGGTTCTCTTAAAGCAGGTATTTAAGAGGGGAGGTATTTATCAGCCTCCTGGTTAGAGCTGTTGACAGACAAACTCACACACACACACACACATACACACTCTCACACACACACACACACTCACAGACAGACTGACCTTGCTGAGTTACCGAGCCAATCAGCTCATTGTTTCAGTGATTGACATGTACCTTTGGTCTAATCCTCTCGGTTGATTGGTCGACAGCTTCCTATTCATCTTGAGCATAGCTGACTCAATTCCTGTTGTCCTCGAATAGGCTTGATCGACAGCTCATCTGCCTGCATCCAACACTGTCCAACCATTACAAAAAGTACCATCACAGTGTTTCCCCTCCCATTGTACACAACGAGGAACCCCGCCAGGCCAGAAGAAACGTGGGGGATTTTTTTTTTTTTTTTTTTTACTACGTAAAGTATGGGAGCGCTTCACATACTGTAGAACGTGTGTTAGCTGCAAACTATGAAAATCGACCTTGCATGACACGGACGCACCACGTTAATGAGGACAAACGATAACGTAACGTTAATATGGACAAACCGGGCTCAACGAGCAGGGTAAGTAAGCTTAGCTGGTTAATGTTACTACAAAACTGTAAACAAGATAGACACATGCTCTGAGTTTTGAAGTGAGGAAACGTTAAACGTCTCGTTTAATGTTCTCTAATAGCCGTGTCTGCTGCTTGTGATACGGCTTGGTGTGTGCGTGCGTGTGTATGAGGGAGAAGCAGAAAGTGTTACACTGCAGACTAACAAACTGGTTAGCAGCACTTTAACAAGACAAAACAGTGTTGTACAACAAGCAGGCTTACTGGATATTTCCACGTGTCCAGTAACGTTATAATTAGGGATGTTCGATATTGGCTTTTTTACCGATATCCGATATCCGATAATGTCCAACTCTTAATTTCCGATACCGATATCAACCGATATCAACCGATACCGATATAAGCGGGCTTTTTTTCCACCAAAATTTCACGTAACAAGTTACATAATGTAGCTTAATGTAGCTGAAGAGTTTAATATATAATATGCATGTTGTGTTAAAGTTGTAAGTGTTAGAGAAGCGAGCTTGTGACCAGAAGGTCGTCGGTTCAATCCCCGGGACCGGCAGGATAAATCTGGGTGGGGAAAGTGAAAAGGCAGCGCTTGCCCCTCCCTCATTACCACCACTGAGGTGCCCTTGAGCAAGGCCCTTAACCCCAACCGCTCCAGTGGAGCTGCTCAGTGGCCAACAGATCAGACTGTGGTTGTACTGGTCAGCTTCCAGGTATGAATGTGTGTGTGAATGTGAACAGGGCACTCCTGAAAAAGAGAGCATTGCTCTCAGTGAGACTCCCCCTGTATTAAAAAAAAAAAAAAAAAAAAATCGGCATGAAAACCGATACCGATATTTTCCGATATCGATTTTTTTATGCTAATATCGGCCGATAATATCGGACATCCCTAGTTATAATCCATACTGCCTTAATGATCGCTGTTACAGGTATCCACCCGATGTGTTGTTGCTGCTTGGCAATGGCCAGCGTCTGTCATTGCCCATACCTTTGTAACTAAGGATTTTGGGTTCTTTATACATCATATTTAGGAATTAAATAATGTCTCTGAGACCGCTTCTTCTTGGGACATGCTGTCATTCATTTACTTGTTCAGGGCCAGAGAAAAAGGAGAGAGTGAACCACCACACTCCACTTCCTTTTCCAGACTTCAAAATAAGAGTACACCATAACGGATACAGAACAGTCTGTTACACCATGTTACACCATCATGTTCCATGATGCCATGGTCAAATTTTACTCCAAGCCAAGGAAGATAAATGGCAGCAGTGATTCATGACAGTCACCACTTAAGTGAAGGATTCCAGTGTTTTGTGTCTGCCTGGTATCTGTCTCTCAACATCATTGTGTCTGCCTGGTATCTGTCACTCAACATCATTCTCAATGAGTTTAAATCCCTGTAATGTTTTGCAATAAGTTACACAGCTTATTTATTCAATAATAAATGCACTTTATTATCAAGTCATCCTCCTTGTGATCACTTTGTCTTAAGTCTTGAATATACCACATAATGAACAACAACTTAAACGCAAAAATAAATTCATTTCAGACCGCCGGCCTGCTGTGCCATCGGACCGAAGCGATACAAAATATAAATACTAAAATATAAATAATAATCTTAAACTGCTAGTTTTTTTGTATAACACACACAGCAGCAGCAGCAGCAGCATCAAGTTAGTGTTTTTCCCCACGAAACAGCATAAACTGCTATTTTAGTAACACACTTTAACACACAGCAGCAGCAGCAACAAGTCATTTATTTATTTATTTATTTATTTATTTATTTATTTATTTATTTATTTATTTATTCTTTCTTTTAAATGAGCAGGCAAAACCCACATTATAGCCTATAGGTATGTAGAAATTATTTCTCTCAGATGTAGGCTAAGGAAAATGGGAATGAGAATGAGCTGAAATAATGAAGTCACTTCTAAAATTAAATGAATCAATAATAGGCCTAATTAAAAAAAACAAGGCCAGGTCGAAACCTGGCATAGGGCCGGTGTGCTCAGTAAAGTGCAGAACTCTGCCAAGGTGTATTGAGTCATTTGTGTTCAGTCTAAATTTTTGGCCCCTTGAAACCAGATTAGAGGACCATTTACATTAAGATTAGACTGTTTTTCAGTCTTAACACGTTAAGTGCCATAGCCGAGGTATCTCGTCTTACATAATCCAACGCTTGAGTGCCAGAGCCGAGATATCTCGTCTTACATAAACATTTTTTTTTTTTGACGGTGGGACATCAATCAACAACTTTTACATCTTCGAGATCACTATTGGAGCAAGAGAATGTGTATAATCTATTTTACCGACCCACTAAGTGTTGACAGTGCTCCCCCAGACGAGCGAAATCAAAGAAAAAACTGCCGCGGGAGCAAGCCATTCAAGGAAATGGCGAGGCGATTTTACAGTAATCCATTCCAAGCTTGTCTTGCCCGAGAGCGGCCGCACGCAGGCAGCAGCACACAGAGAGCGGAGAGCGATTTGCAAAATAGATTATAGGTGAAACACACTTTGAAACACCTCAGAAAGGCCAGAATCAACATCTGCCCATCGCCCACGCATTCCCCGGCCCATCTTGACTCGCACAAGGAGCGTCCGCACGCAGGCAAGCAGGCAGGCAGGCAGGCAGGCAGCAGCAACGCGCTTCTGACACGCCCGCTGTAGAGCCAGGAGGAAGGAGGAGAAGACACACGGAGGGAGGAGTTTGAATGAGAGGGGTGTTTCCTGTTGTTATGGAGGAAATTACTGTTCAAAACTATTGTTTAGAATGTCTGACGGTCTTACTGATGCCAAAAATGAATGGTTAAAGTGACTGTTCTATCGATTTCACAAAAAGCCATTTATCTCTGAATAAATTTCCAGACGCTGAAACCATGCTGTACTCAACGGCTAATATCTACATAACTACTAACTCTGCAAACTAACTCTTTTAGACAGAGAAAGCACACATTCTATTAGTTATTTTTAGATGATTGGTGTTGATGAATTCTTAACAGAAAATAATCCTCGGCTCTTGTAAAATGAGCCAGAATCCTCAAAAAAAAAACTGGCACAACTTACCTACAGGATGAAAAAATGGCTGGCACTCAATGTGTTAACCATCAATTTGCTGAGTGAGTGGCACTGCTCTTGCCCAGATGTAGCCATATAGGTAAAACACTAATATTTTCTGACTCACCTCCACCACCACCTGCTGATGTCTATATTATTTAACCATCTCATTGTCTTTAACAGTCCAACATTAAATCTATCAAATAAAATTAAAGCAAGAGCTTGTCCTCAAATAAAATGAATATAGTGCAATTCAAAATAAAATAGTAGAATAAATTAAATTCAAGTCACTTTCAGGAGGAATACCAAAAACCTTGTGCAATGTCAACTGAGTTTAGCAGCAGTCCAACATCAAATCATCATCTTACAGTAGCCTACAATGGTGTGCAATTTTCAGTAACAGTGCTCTTAATTTTGGAGAAAGACAAAATGCTCCATGCATGTAAGATGGTCACACACTGGACTGTACACACATCATCCAGACACAAGACTGTTAGTAGCATCCACACCCAACATGGGTCCATGTGAAAGGATGGGAATGCGCACTGGAAGCATGTGTGTGTTTGTGGCCGTCCGTGCATGTGTTGATGTGTAATTGTGTGACAATAAAGACGGGCTTGTCCGTCTGAAATTGTGGAATCGACTGGAATGAGGCACGCGACATGTTTGGAAGAGTGTGCTGACGTCAAATGACGCTCCGCTGATGGGTAATGTGGCTAATATGTTAGCGGCTAACTGTTACTTGTCGTTACTTTACATGGCAGTAAAACGCCACCGAATGACCAAATTGATTTAACTTTTAACCATCTCGATTTCCACTTTCCATACGGACCGCCAGCATTGGTTAGTTTATAACGTGACTATATTTATAATGTTTATAACGTGCTCCAGCTTCCGGTTTATACTATCAGTCTGAATACAGCCAGGGGTTGGAGCTATTGCGCAACACCGCAAACCAGTCGGAGTACGTTATAAACGTTATAAATTGTCACGACGTTAACAACTAACCAATGCTGGCGGTCCGTATGGAAAGTGGAAATCGAAATGGTTAAAAGTTAAATCAATTTGGTCATTCAGTGGCATTATACTGCCATGTAAAGTAACGACAAGTAACAGTTAGCCGCTAACATGAGCTACACTATTTTTATTTTGTGACGATTGGGGCGCGTCGAGGCACGTAGCGTGCGTCGACGTCATCGATTACGTCGACTCGCCGGGACAGCCCTAGTCCGAGGAGCAAACGATTATTCACATTCACAGCTGCTTTACATTAGGACAAAAAAGACGATACATGTCAACTCCTCAAAAATCGAATCAATAAATTCCTAGTCGGACCGAGAGAGGCACCAGACGGTGAAATGTCCGACGAGCGGCTCTTGTGGAACTCTCTGAACGAGCTAGCCACAATATTAGCCAGAGGTGCATTACCGCCACCTACCGGACTGGAAAGCGGAAAGACATTACAACGCCTGCATCCGTGCCTGCATCCGTGCTAAAATGGTCTGGGCGACAGAGTGGAATGTAAGGGCCCTGCTGTGCATTCTGCACACCGGCCCCAAAAATCTATATAGGCTACAAAACACTAGTCATCCACATTTTAAAACAATGAACTATTCGACCAAGACAAGCCACAGCTATAATTTTTGAATAAATGACTTGACTTAGAATAAAGTTGCTTGTAATGTGCAATAGTGCATATGGGTTGCATATAATTAAATGAGCCTATATCCGCTCTGTCAAGTGTAATTTCAAATAAAATAAATAGGAGTTGCTTCCTTACAGTAGGCCTAGTTTTGACTTTAGGAATACAAGCTTGGACAAAGTTTGAGGCTTCAGACTCCTGCGGTGGTTTGGTTTCTGGACAGCAGGCCGGCAGCAGAGAACTGCTGGGATGCTGAACACTGTGCGAGCCACTTTAGCCAGGCGCGCAAAGACCCTGGAGTTTTCTTTCCAAAACGGAATAAGTTCAGTGTCCGGGTTCTGTCTGGTACTTTTCAACTTCACCTTTGAAGTCGGGAAACTGCAGGCAGCAAGTTTACCTGTTGTTTGGAAACAATAGTGCAATCCAGAGGGAACTGTTTTTTTTGTTTGGGGGGACAAATACCTGACAATATCTTATTGATTTTTGTGTGTGTGTGTGATCCGAAATACACAGAACATGTAGAACACAGACAAATTGGAGGAATATCTGCTTAATTTAAAAAGTCAATTTTAATGCGTAGCGAGTCGACTGTTCTGTTTTTTATTTACCCAGTAATAAATTAATGCTGTTATTTTGAAGGTAAAAACGCCTAGCTTTCTTTATTCTGTCTATTTCTAGGAGGATTGATGCAGCTTGAAGCTTCATAGGATTAAACTTTAAATGAATTATCCATATCACTCTGGGACCTGGTATTAATTATCCATATCACTCTGGAACCAGTTTTCAGGCAGTTACTATTTAAATGGAAGGCCCAAACGCACCAAAAGTTTGCCGTTTTATGCATTGTTGTCTAAACTAGGCCTAAGATCATATCTAGTCTCAATATCGACATAATATCGACAACAATAGCGACAACAATATCGATATAATATTGAGTTGCCTAGCCCTGGGACTATCATGTGGTTTTTGTTGTGACTAATATGGTCACGTCTTTCTTAGGAGATTGACTGTTTGTGTTTGTTTACAGATAACCAGTTCAGGATGTCGATCTTGACGCGGCTGGAGCAGATGGAGCGGAGGATGGCAGAGATGGCCGCACGCGACCGCAGCCAACAGCAACAACAACAACAACAACACCATGGCAACCAGTTGGCCACGCCCCCTCCACCTCCACTACCTGAAGACCATGGCCAGGTCAGCATCCACTAATAATGATAGTGAGAAGTCAAACCTGTCACGGCTCTGAGACGTTTAATTACAACATTAGATTCAATGATCTTTGGCATGACCGATCAGAATAGACTAACTAAGAGATTAATTAGATCAAACGATTTTTACTCGGATGCCGTATAATTTGTGCAGTGACACACAAATGGATCCTGAATGTATTGGGAAAATTGAGAATTTTCCAACGTGTTCGACCATAAACTCAAACTAATCTGCGAAGAAATGGGGAACTTCGAACACTCTGCCACGCATCGCCAAAGTGGAACAAGTAGAAACCAGGGGCCGGTTGCACAAAGCACCTCAAGTTAAGATTTTCCTTAAAGTCCGATTTAAGGTGTTGCACAAAACACCCTTAAATCTTCTCCTTAAAGAGATATGCAACAGAGAGCCCCAGGAACGAGTCCGGAAAACATTGATGCTAACACTTCCTGGTTCTTCACTGTTTTCGCCTATGGGATTTTTGAATGGGTTTTTGGCGCGATGCTTCTAATAAGGTCTCTGGGCAACGCTGGCTTAATCGAACGCGAACCAGTGTTCAGTAGGATCATCTTCACACATGAGGCCCACTTTTATGAGTTTTTAAGCTTTTACGTTCGTTCCGTTAAAAGGGCGGCTAGCTAGCAAACGGCTAAATGACAACACTGTTGAGTCGACGGCGATATTATACATCAATAACGTCATCACTTCAAAGGACGAACACAGAAATTCTCTTTCCCTCACCTGGTTCAGCCCGGAGTAATCAGTGCACAGCAGCGCACACATCAACAACAGTCCAGGTTGAGTGGTGACGTGACGTGGAAGCCTATGCGACACTGTGTGTAGTTCTGGATTAGCTTTGCACATGCTTTTTACTTCTAGGGCTCGCATTTACGCTTCAAAACTCATGAAAGTGGTCCTCATGTGTGAAGATTATCCAGCTGAACACTGGTTCGCGTTTGATTAAGCTTGCGTTGCCCAGAGACCTTATTTGAGGCATCGCTGCAAAAACCCATTCAAAAATCCCATAGGCAGAAACAGTGAAGATCCGGGACTTACGCGTTCTGACTACAAAAATACGTCATCCCTGGGGGAACCCAGAGAGAGAAGCCAGACCTTCATCATGTCCGTTTTTCAAAAAAGGGCGGGGAGTTTTCAGGCTTTCGAATCCGCCCACTCCACATTTGGATAGGATGAGCTTTTGTGGGGCGGGCAAATTTCAGAACCAATGGCAGAGCTCTGTGCAGTTCCTGCTCGCGCATGTGTAGTTTCAGTTAAAGCAACTTAGCGCTGTGAATTGATCTGCTGTTTCTCCCTTCCACCCTCCCTTCTCCTGTCCAAACTAACCTAGCGTCACCAGGCTCTCTCAGTCCAAACAGCAGCATAGAGAGGCAAAGTGGAACGTTACTTCCTGCTTCAGCACTGTACCATAGATTTTCATCCGCCATTTATTTTCCCATAGAAATTTCGTAAAATGCTTATAAAATAGTTTTACTTCATCGAACCAAACGGTTCAGCTAACGCTATAATCGGGAGAGACCATAGAACATTTCACTCGCACCAAAACAAAAAAAACACAGAAAAAATATTTTCTTTAAACCCGCATTTTGGTCCCAGTGAAATGTTATGCGATCTCTTGCCCAGCATGGTGTGCAGGCACTTTTATAAACTTTGGCTGGGAGGGGCCTAGGCACGAGAGATGGGCGGGCTGGGTTTGGTGACGTCACTGATCAAGAGCTCTGCCAATAGGCCCTTTTCACAGCGACGTCAGACAACTTCCTTTGCAACCCGGTAGGGGTGATGCGGGTTTCCGGTCTGGCTGCCCTGTAGCTGTTTTACACTCTGTCAGCGATTGAGTTCACAACAGCTCAACAACTAGCTCTCTCACGTTAATTTCAAAAGGTAAGACTAATGTTTACGTATGTATATGTTTTTCTCTTCTTGGTAACATTCATTTTCCTGATCATTTGCAATTACTGTCCATTCTGTTACTGCCGTTAGCCGCTAGCTAACTAACGTTAGCTACGTTAACTAACGTTAGCTAGCTACTCACGTTAGCTGCCTACCTGTGTGCTTGGCGTTCATATTAATGTATACACTCGTACACTTGTTTATAATAGGCATTAGTAGCAGTTACAACTAATGGGGATCAAAATAAACAATAGATTGATACGGACTCTGAATCAATTTAGTCAGGGGTGTAGTGGTACTGTAAATACAGAGATGGTGAAGGTGTGTAAACTGAGTTTACTTGCGTTTACCCTCCACTATGCCCCTGGCTAGCATTAAATATTTGATCCATTTGCTGATCTGATTAATCATTTTTTGCTCTTAACTTTCTCCCTGTGTCCATCTGTCTCAGCAGCCCATCCATCCAACAGGCATGGCACAGTCAACAAAAAGATGCTACTGCAGCGTGCCTTGTTGTTCCAATAACAAACAACATTTCCCTTATTTGAGCTTCCACAATTTCCCTGCGGATGCAAAAATACGTGCTCGTTGGGTGAAGGCAATCAGAAGAGATGAGGGGCCGAGTTTCAGAATCCTTCAAGGGAGCACGTTTGTGTGCAGTCAACACTTCACACCAGAGGACATCTATTCATCAGCCAGTGGACAAAAGCTGATTAAACCAGGAGCAGTGCCATCTAAGTTCCACTGGAATGGTAGGTTTGACGACAGTGTTAAATGTTTAACACTAAAGGTCACAATCATTTGTTATATTAAGTTCAGTGCCTTACAATTAATTATAATATATGTGTTTGAAATACATAAAGAAAAATTCTGTTTAAGGTTGAGTATTGAGTTTGTTTTGCATTTGCTTTTTAATACAGCTTGTATTAATTAATCCATACCAGAAATTAAAGCATAATAAATTGACCCACTGTCATTTAAGCATTTGTGATGTCATGTTAAATTCAGTCATATTTTTGAGGACTGAAAAATGACCAAAAATCTATACTGACAATCAATTGTATCAACTCATACCTAGGGCTAGGCTCACAAACTCAGGAGTCAGTGTACCAGCGAGCAAGAAAGCGTCTTGGTGTTGCTGTCCTGCCTGAATCTCAGGAGATACCTGCCTCCGAGGAGATGCCTGCCCCAGGGGACAGCACAGAGCAGGCATTGTCTGCAGGTGCAGTGGCCAAAGATCATGACTACCGTCCTTCCCCTGGTTAGTAACACAAAAACATATTATGTCTTTTTTAAATGTGCCAGTGCATTGTAACCATCTTGTAGTAGTATTCAGAGCAGCTGGACTTGCTGTGAAGCGCTTTGAAGATGTTTCACTGCTCATCTAAGAAGCTTCTTCAGTTCTACTGACTGGTGGGGATGTTTGACCTTGTTTTTAACCGTTTAAGTCAGCGATGGCCAAACTGTTTTGGTTGTGGGCCGCATACAGAAAAATATAAGGAGTCGCGGGCCAAACAATATTAAGCGCGGCAGTTTTCGCGGCAAAACAAAATTTATTTTCATGTGCCAACAGGTTAAGACAGAGATAATTTAACATAACATTAGTATTAAACATTCATTCAGTATTAAAAAATGTTTAAAAATAAATAGACCAGGTCAGTGTCCTCAAGTATAACCCATTTTCAATGGTTTTAAAAAAAACGAAATGGGGGAATCAGTTTTTTTATTTTTTGTTTCTCCATTTCTTTTTCTTTCTTTTTAGTTTTTCCGCTTTTTCCCCCCGTTTTCGTTTTTTCGTTTTCGTTTTCCGTTTGAACGGAAAAACGTTTTTAGCATTTTGTTTTTGTTTTTTTGTTTTGCTAAATTCATGGCGGGCCACTTAAAAACGGGCAGCGGGCCACAGTTGGCCTGCGGGCCGTAGTTTGGCCACCCCTGGTTTAAGTGTATCATCACCGCCAGAAGCAAGCCCAGTTACTCTGAATTCTACTACAAGATACTGAGAGCCTCCACAGGCATTACACTGTGGACTTTATTTAATTGTATTAGTCTCCTCATAAGAGGAGACTCAACCTCATAAGAGAAAAGTCAAGCTCACTAAAAACATAGCATCCATCCAGCAATGAAGACTGGCTGGAAATAGATATATGGATGAGTGATCGCTATAAAGTTGTATGCTTTTTCTTCCCCTGAAGGTAAACTGGACGTTGCCAGTCGGAGAATCCGCCAGTTGGAGCTGGAAGTTTTGTCACTAGAAATGGAAATCCAGCAGCTGACACTTAAGAACCAGCAGCCACTGATTTTCAAGTATTGTGTAACAGATGACGATTTTCGTTACTACACGAGATTCAGCTCAAAGGAGGTCTTCACTATCTTTTGGGAATCAGTTTATCCCTCTGCTTCACGGCGTGTGTACTGGTCAAAGGCACAGCGAACAGCACAAGAAGATACCTGTACACCTCGCCCTCAGCGAAAACTCCCACTCGTTGATGAACTCTTCATGTTTCTCCTTCGTGTTGCAGCTGGGCTTCATGAGAAAACCTTGTCATCCATCTTTGAGGTCAGCTTGTCTACAGTTAGTCGCACCATCTTAACCTGGACTAGCTACCTTTACCAGGTTCTTGGCTCGCTACCATCGTGGATGACAAGAGAGCAAGTGCAGGCCACAATGCCTGAGAAGTTCAAGCTCTACTGCCCTGAGGTGAGAGTGATCATAGACTGCACCGAGATCCGCTGTGAAGCAGCATCCGCCCTCTCACTGAAGTCAGAAACCAACTATAGAAATCATACCACCTTTAAAGGTCTGATTGGCATCGCTCCGTGTGGGGTTATCACATTTGTATCCAAACTGTACACGGGCTCCATCTCAGATATAGAAATAACTCGGAAATCACAGCTCTTACAGTTACTTCAGCCAAGAGATGGAGTAATGGCCGACAAGGGTTTCCTGATCGAGAAGATGCTATCAGAGGTGGGGGCAACACTCATCATCCCTCCACTGAAGAAATCTCCTCAGCTCAGCATGGAGGACACCAAGAAGACACAGGCTATTGCACGTCTGAGGATTTTAGTAGAGAGGGCCATACACAGGGTGAAAGAGTACCATATTTGGGATGGACTTGTTCCTCTTTCTATGGTAGGTTCAGTCAGTCAGCTGTGGGTCATCTGTTGCCTAATGTCAAATTATCAGGGATCTCTTGATATCAAAGGAGATGAACCAGTCTGAAGCCTCCCCTCACTGTGACCTACATGTCACATGTTTCTTAGATGAAGATAGACCTAATGACTTGCTTTCACATTTTGGTTCACTCAATATATTCAAGAGTTGAAACAAAATGATCACAAGGAGAGGATGAGCTTAGTGCATTTATTGCTGAATAAATAAGCAGTTTAACTTATTGTAAAACATTACAGGGATGCAAACTCACAAGCTGTCAAAAGCAAATGTTTGATTTAAATGAATGTATTTTTGGTGTTATTTAGTGCTGTTATTACTCAACATGTGCTTTGTTGTATTGTAATATGCCAGAAAGGTTTGTATTGAAATTTATATATTTTTTATTCTGTACAATTGTAGGGGAAACACTTAACTGTATATAATCTGAAGTTGGGGGAAAAAAGTTTGGTTCTCACCTTAAACGGCAGCATAGGTCTAATTTAAAACTGCTCAAGATTTCAGTGGTATAAACCCTTTTCACGACAAGCATTTTATGTCTCAAAGGCAGATACACAGATATAACCAACACTAATGATGGTTTCCAACTTCCATTCCATTTCAGGCCCTCCTGAATGTTTTTGTTGCAGGGTTCTTTGGGATGATATACTGTATTGTATGCTATTAAATCAACTGATTCAAACAGTAACCAAACTGTGTATTACAAATGTTTATTATAATATGATACCAATTGAAAACACAGGTGAAGTTTGACAATATAACACAGGGAAAGGTTGGCAGCACAACCTGAGAAAACCATTAACTTCAGTACAGTAAACGGAAGTCAACGGTGACAGAATTTTCATTTTTGCATGAACTGTTCCTTTTACCTAAAGGTCAAAGATGACAAAAGATGAATCCTCTCTCAGTAAGCAAAATGATCAGGCATAAATGAAAAACAACAGATATTAAAATCAGCAGCCATATTCCTTGTTCATCTTTGCTTCTTAAGAGTCTCGTAATTTTTTTTAGCAGCAAACAAGGTAAGATTATAGCCTAATAACTCCAACCTCATATTAAGGCCTTCACCAGAACCTACAGCAGAAACTAACGGTGGACTATGAAATTGAATCCACTGAAACTTAGTATCAAACTCAAGTCAATTACACACAATAAGATCATCCCTCCTGTTAAATCAGTATAATCTAGACTCATTTAACTGCATGGCAGACAGATGCCATTATAGAAGTCAGAATGATCAATGTGTTGACAACCTCCACTTTAACAGTCAAACCAACTGACTAACTACTCAGCATGACAAAGTTATATGATTACGATTTATTTTTTATTTTTATATTGTTTGACAATAGAATAGTAAAAAGTAAAAAAAGTAAAGGAAAAAGCCAGTTGGCCTTGAACCTGATAATAATACTTGTGGCTCTTCTTAAGGCAGGCCTGGCCTTTAACTGTGGTGAGGTGTTTAACTTCTGCGACGCTTTCAACATCACAACTTTTGACTTCAGCCAGGCCAAATTCTGGTTTATCTCTTGGGTTGAAGACTTTGGCATCCACCCTGATATTATGAATTCATCATACTGTAAATTGCCAAAGATAATGATATTTACTGAAGGCCTATATAACAAATACTAAATACTATTCACTGTTAGAAATGCTTTAAAATGCTTGTACAGGTGGGCGCTCATTCAGACTCACCAGCATAATATGCTCTGTACAATGTGCATTTAACGGTCCTGACACCACCTTTTGGCCTTGCAACTGGTTTGGCCACCTCCATGTCATTTGCTGCCTCCGGCGCTATTCCCTGTAATATAATAATGATGCACAATTAATTGACAGAAGTCAATACAAACTGATAGTCCAACATCGTCGAGTGTAACAGCAATTAATATCTGACCTGTGTCCTAGGCGGGTGCCAGCTCTGCAGTGAGCTGGTGCAGGACAGAGGCAATGGTACGGTCTTGAAGCCCATGGTACTATGTGATTACATAGAGCTTTCCCAGCAGGCAGCGCAGGAACATGAACAGCACTTCAGGACCACAGGAACCTCATCAGGATCAAGTGTGACCTGTTAATAGATACACATAATGAGTGTTGTTGCAATGGAATAAGGATTACAGTAATGTTAGTGTATAATCCTTGAACATTATTTTTGATTTTGATTTGTCTCACAGAATCTTTCTCAGTCTTTATTGTCCTAAAACAACCCATTTATCTCTTTGTACAAAGTTGCCTTTTGGAATTTAGCTACACAAAATCATTGACATCATACTGAGAAACAGACTGAACCACAATGGAACTTTGTGCTGCAGCCACAACAAAACACAAAGAAAGTTTAACTCTGTGATCATGGGGAGAACTATTCATTATTTTGAGAAACCTGAAGGTAATGAGGCTCCTCATTTTTCTTCATTGACCTGTGACATCGTCCTCACTGTCACCTCATGGTCAACTACATCTGAGACTGTTTGTTTTGTTTGGGAGAAAGGGAGTAATGTTAGCTATTACTGACTGTACAATCCAGACTATGTAACGTTAGCTAGTTAAGAGCATCAACGTTATGGAAAAGTACAGTGCAACATGATTTAACAGTCTGTACTACAGTAACCTAATCAAGAATATGGCCTAAAGGCGTTATATTTGCAAAAGATTAACAGATCGATAATGTCAACTAACGCTAATGTTTATTCAGCATATGTGCTAACGCTAGCTAGCGCTTCGCTAACGTTAGGGCTAGCTGCTAAACAAGACAGAAACACTTACCTTCATAATTAAACAGGTAACGTTCAATGAAGAATTTGTATCCTTTATCAAGTTTTGAACGTGGAGTGAGTGAGAATGTGTCTGCAAGCCGTTTTATGTCATCTAAACATATTTCGGGTAGCTTTAAGAGCGACTTTGTGAACTCCATGGTTAACAGATTTAAACAGACCGCGGCAGCCAGACCGGAAACCCTCATAACCCCTACCGGATTACAAAGGAAGTTGTGACGCCATGTGAAAAGGGCCTATAGAAAGGGAGGAAAAGTGCAGTCTACGCCTAGCCTTTTTGCCTTTTTGGTTTGTATGGAACTGCATGGGTATGTGAGAAGAGAAGAGGAATTACCGGGTACTCAGATTTACAGTAAATGTTAGGACTTTGACCTGGATTCCTCAAGAACACAGCTCATTTCCAATATTTATTTTCAGCAGAAAAAAGTGGAAAAAGTGTTGAGTATCTCTTTAAGGTTAAACATTAACACCTTAACTCTGACTCCAAGGGAAATCTTAACTTAAGGTCCTTTATGCAACCGGCCCCAGGGCTGTAGGCCAGACCACCTTGGTCAAGTCCAAGTCCAGATTGAGACATTGGTGAAACGAGTCTGATTCAAGCCTAAGACCGAGGGGGGTCGACTCGAGACAGAGGCGAGTCAAGACCAAGACCATAAACCTACAAGTCCAATTCGAGGCCAAAAGCAATGTATTAACCAAAAAGTTATATCATTTATTGACTATTAATATCATATTTTTGTTTATTGCCTAAAATAGAAGGGAGGTTTCTAAAGAACAAAATCATGTTTTGAGGACAAAACTATTTCTAGGTAGCTTGTTTCAATCAAGCAATCAATCAACTTTTATTGCAAACTCAGGGTCCGTAAAAAAAAGACATACAACATAAAAAACATACGATGCAAAACACAATAATACACCCAAAATGTGTTTATGCTAATCTATTCCTCCCACTTTTTCTTACTGCTCCACATCCATATGCTGCTCTCAGCATTGCTTGACTGAAAATAGTCTTAACTGGCACGGCAGCCTATGTGATTTTTAAAAGCAAATTGAATGACAGAAGGATTTAGCCTGGTGAACCATCCGGTCACGTGAACTCACATTTCATTTCGTTCTTCGTTCCTGTCTGACCTGAAGACTTCACAACAGTCTTTGTAATGGGCAGAAGTTGGGCGGGTGTGCTTGCCTTGACAGACAACTCCTTCAGCCAATCAGCGTTGGATCCAGTCACCAAATCCACTCGGGAGAACGGCAAAAACATATTTTCCGCCCAGAAACTCTGCTTTTGCATACTGTACTCCTGTACTTGTTTAATTGTTGTTATTGAGTCTATTTCTGCAATAACTCCACTTTATGGCTGTTTAAACATTGACATTACTCCTCGAGGCGGACAGGCAAGGAGGCGGCCATTACTGTTTTGCTAGCGACGCTCTGATTGACCGGTTACGATGTCAACTACGAGGCGGGTCCCTGATTGGTTCGTCCACTTTGCAGTTTCTGCAGAAAACCCTCCCAGAGTTGAGGCCAGACAGTCCCGCAGAACCAAATGAAATGTGAGTTCACGTGACCGGCTGGTTTACCAGGCGACGAAGAATTGTCAGGCATTATGAACAGTTACGTTAACGTTGAGCGTTAAAAGATCAATATTGATTTCAGCCATAGCACCCAGCTCTGTTATCAGGGTAGGAACGTCTCTGAAACGTCATTTAGACTTGGAGCTTTCAAGCACTCAGCTTAATGGGTTAAGACGTATAAATGCACTTAAGTGGAATATCCCTTTAAAACGTATCCACCCGCTCAGTAGACTGACCTCTACTGACCCAACCTGCAGTCACACAGGCTGAGCCCAGGGTCTCTCTATCTCTCTCTCTCTCTCTCTCTCCCCACCCTCTCTCTCTATGTCCCCCCCCCCCCCCCTCTCTCTCTCTCTCTCTCTCTCTCCCTCTCTCTCTCTCTCTCTCTCTCTCTCTCTCCCCACCCTCTCCATGCCCCCCCCCCCCCCTCTCTCTCTCTCTCTCTCCCCACCCTCTCTCTCTATGCCCCCCCCCCCTCTCTCTCTCTCTCTCTCTCTCTCTCTCCCTCTCTCGCTGATGTCATGGGGAATTTGGCAGATAAAGTAGTGGAGTTAAAATAGACTGAATGTGACAGATATAGAGAGAGGAGAGAGGAGAGAGAGGTGGGGGCTTAGGTCGACTTGACCCAAAACTAAAACTGTTAACAAAACCTAGAAACTCAAGTGCCAGCAGCCATGTTGAAAATCTTAACCTGATGACCCCATTTCCTAAATGAAGACAGGTGAGTTGCATTAAAATAACACAATCAAATTAAATGTAAATTGAAAGTTAAGTGGAAAAGATAAGATTTTAGCAGAAAATGTGTTTGCTGGTCAAACAAACTTCAATGAGCCTCCACTCCCACCAACAGCAAGTATTTCCAGGTTTTCCCTCCCTCCTCTGTTTCATAGTAGACTCTCTCTCTCACCAAGTTCCTCTCATTCATTTTTAGCTTCTATCTCCCTCGTGCGTCACACAGAGAGAGAGAGGGAGGGAGGACAGACGGAAGAGGTGTACATGCCAAGGAACGCTAGAGGGAAAAACGAGAGGGAGGGAGAGAGAGATACAGAGCGATAGGGAGGGAGAGAGAGATAGAGAGAGGGGGGGGGGGAGAGAGAGAGAGAGGCAGTTATGAATGTAATGTTTCCTACCAGCTGGTGGGGGAGGGGGGATGAAAGGAGAGAAGGTGAGAAAGGAAGAAGAGGAGAGAGCTGCTTAGTCCAGTTTGAGTGAGAAGAGATTTACCTGACAGGTACGCCCAACAGTCACACCCATTAAAACCCCAACATGAGCAGCAACAATGGCCTCTGCTGCCTCAAGTGGTAATTACAGGATGCTAATAGATGCTATTTACTTCCATATTTGTACGTTCAGATATCTGCGTTGTTTTACTGTTTCCGTTTTCTTGTAGTCTTCCTGTCTGCAGTGTTTATAACAGATCCGCTGAAAAAAATAGCTCCAAATATCCCCAAACGTTGTGTCGACTTGTTTTATTGAAGTATAGAGCTGCTAATGAAGCTATGCTAACTCAGAGCGATGAACACATTTCACTTCCTATACGTTCTTCAAAATAAAAGCTTCTCATTAGTTTGGCAGTGGAAAGTTTTTAATATTAAGTAGCTGCAGCAGGAAATGGAGTTACAACCAGGTAACTTGTATT
The DNA here is from genome assembly GCF_964638095.1 of Poromitra crassiceps. Classification (NCBI taxonomy): domain Eukaryota; kingdom Metazoa; phylum Chordata; class Actinopteri; order Beryciformes; family Melamphaidae; genus Poromitra; species Poromitra crassiceps. The sequence goes on from NC_139628.1 coordinate 2,863,577, forward strand.
TCTCCGCGTGATCCGACCCGCTCCACCAAGTGACATAATGCAGGAACTAGGGGGCATCCGGGCGCGGATGTCTAAATTACTTTCATGCCATTCTCCCTATTACAAGTCAGTGTACCATCAACATGATTATGTGGTATAGCCATTAGTCATTAATGGGTTAACCTGCTGAGAAGAAGAATAAAAGTAACTAGCAAACATGTTTTAAAGTCTGATTTCAGGCTCGGAAGAAGAATAAAGCTTAATTTATACTTATTGTCGCTCAGCACATGGTCCGGGACAAAAAATAAACTGTCGCTCATGGTGTTGCATTTATACTTCAGTGAATGTTCGCCTCGGTTCAACGGTCACGTGACACTCGAACGCTATAAGCAGACAGCCAAGAGAAGAGGAACGCACAGTGAAACCACCTCGGAGGCAAGATCTGCAGCTGCATATAAACGACACACAACTCACCTCCTCTCTCGTTAATAGATAAATAGATCTTAGATAAAAATAGCGGGGACACGTTCATTCATTTCAATCGAGTGAAAACCAAAACAAGGAAGTCACGCGCGTGCCGTCTATATAGCCAATCAGACTTGCGCGACACATCGTGATGTAGTCAGCGACACTAGACATTTCACCAGGTAGCAGACACTGCTGCTCGCCGACACTTGAAAGTGTCGACTCAAGTCCTCATTTCTGTCGGCGACCGTTTCAAAAGTGTCGGCAGACAAAGCATAAATTGGGCTTAACAGTAACTAGCAAACATGGCATGAAGACAGAATTCAGGCTTGTGATGGAACTGAACTGCACCTAGCTAGCTACCTAGATAACTCCCGGAGCTTGTTCCCTTTGCAAGAGACACAAAATTCCAGCTAGCCAAAAGCATGCTGGGTAGTGTAGTTCAGGAACTGATTTGATCATTCATGTAAATAATGCGGAATGGATTTTGGTGAAATTAACCTAAATGAGATGTGTTGATGCTTCCTACAACTTATTTCAAAATAAAAGTAAACTTCATCTCCATATTGGTGTATTGAATTTCTCCCTCTGTCTCTCTCTGTCTCCCAGTCGTCCCAGTGGTTTGAGCGGAGGATAGTGGCCGTGTGTGAGCGGATGATGGAGGGAGGGAGGTGGGGAGGAGGAGGAGGAGGAGAGAGGCTTCATCACTCCGTCCGTCACCGAGGCATGACGCTGCTCCACCTGGCGGCCGCGCAGGGATACACACACCTGATACACACACTCATCCACTGGAGGTACACACACGCACACGCACACACACACACACACACACACACACACACACACACACCTCTCTTCAAAGCCACCCACAATATCCCGCAGGCTGTCCCCTCTAGACCAGTGGTCTTCAACGGGCATCCACAGAGGTACTGCAGGGAGCCCAGCAATTTTTGTCAACGTAGTTTCTGAAAATATAAAAAATGTATTTTAGACCAAAAAATTATAATAATATCAAGTAAACTTCAAGTAATAATAAGCTACCTTTGACAACAATGACAAGCGTGTGAAACTCGCTGTTTGCTCCTTCTTGCTTTTTTTAATGTAGGCCTAATCTATTCATAAAAATCCTGATATCGTGCTGTGCGCTGGATTATAAATGTTATTATAGGCCACAATTAAAATGCAACACCATTTTATTTTATTTTAATCGTAGGGGGTCCCTGCTCTGTTTCTCTATCAACCAACGGGACCTTGGGCTGAAAAAGGTTGAAGACCCCTGCTCTAGAGTAGACAAACTAATAAATTTGCGCTGAGTCGTGCGTATAACAAGACAAACATACTAAACACACTGTTGATTTGTGTGTAGAGTAACTCGTTACTTATTACACTACTTTTGCATTACTACCGTCCAAAATTCTAAATGTTATTATTTTCCTTTGTTATTGTCATCTGTAGTGGTTATTTGCATAAACACACACAGTTTGATTAGGCAATGATTGTATCCTTTTTAAATATGTGCTTTGATTAAAAAAAAAAAAAAAAACTCAATTTGTAACTTGAGTTACTTGACAAAGTAACTGGTATAATATTACTGAAATCCTATTGGTAATAAGTTACATTACTGAGTTACTGCTAAAAGTAATATATTACATGTAATATATTACTTTTGTAATGAGTTACCCCCAACACTGTGTTAGCAGCGCTCGCAGTCTACCACACGTGAAGATTAGCCATTGTTCATCAGTCAATGTTAATTCCCGTTCTGTCCCACCAGTCTTAACTTATTACACGGATCTCATGGCTGAGACAGCAGAGAGGAAAGCTGCAGCCTGTGGTGACCACAAATTGACCACTAGAGAACGCTAGTGCAGTGGTTCTTAAATGGGGGTCCGGGGCACTTTGCCAGGGGGGTCCGCGAAAGGTTTTCAGGAAAATAGAAATAAAAAAGCAAAAGCTTCATATTTCAACGAAAATATTTGATGCTTTAAATCTAAAATGGTTCATGGATTACATTCTAATCTAACAAACCTATCAATTTAAAAATCCAGCACGTTACCATGGAAACAATTAAGCTTAGCCCAAAATCACAAATCAGAATGAGGGGGTCCCCGCTATATTTTCGATCTTGTAAGGGGTCCTTGGCTGATAAACATTTAAGAACCTCTGTGCTAGTGGATAAGGACACAAGAACCACAAGTGCAGTTTGGACTGAGTCACGTGACTCTCATGGGATGGGCCAACAATAAGCTACGTTCAAGCTTCACTCAGTCAGTGTACAACCGTGTTCACTCATTAACTCACTCACTGTCCCTATGTAGTGTTTATCATGTAGTGAACTACTATATATGGGGAATGATCAAATGACTTTTGGACACTACCTCGCTCTTCTCCTTCGGTAAACACGACAGCATTGCATTGTGGTATATGGGAGGAAATGTAGGGTACATTCTCTGTTCACTAGAAATTGCTCTGCATTGTGGGTATTTTAAAGTGGACTATATAGTGAATCAAATTAACAGTTGAGAATTCGGACACTAGTACAAAATGGCCAACACAGTATATAGTCCAGCAGCCTGTTGCACCAGCTGAACGTAAGTTCTCTCTTAAGTTAGGGTGTAAAGTCCACACTAACTGCTACGTTCAAACTAGTTAGTTTGACACTAAAGTTGTGTCTTTGTTTAGTTGCACCACAGAGACGTAAGGTACATCTTAACTAGTAGTCCTTAAACCCCACACTAGCCAAAATAGTGTAGCAGAAAATGACGTGTACAGCATCTGTGACCAATCAGTGAAAAGCACGGTGGTTTATTTACCGTTGTTTAATTAAGTGGAGTGAAAACAGTCGGCCCATGTTGCCCACTGCAAATTACTGCTTTGATATTTCATCAACACTAACCAAATGAGAACGTTATTGAGTAACGTTCATTTACAGTACATTACATTAAATTATGTCATTTGGCAGACGCTTTTATCCAAAGCGACTTGCAATAACATGTTTAGGTTCATAATAGACTGTTAATGTTTATCTGTGAGCTCTTCATCAGCATTGTAGGCTAATTTACGACCATCCTGCCTCGCTAAATTGTTGCTGTTATTTTCATTTGTATGCAGTGGAAAACAAAAGAGTGAGTCATAAATATCAAAGGGTGTAATTTATCACGGAGAACACGTTACCGACACAAAACAACGCTGCGCCATGGTGCCAATATTGCCAGCTGTGCCAATTACCTACTTTACGGAGGACTTTACACCTAGTAAGACGTAGGTGTCAAATTTAAGTTCTAACTTATGCCTACGTTGTAACTATTTCACTTGGTGCAACCCAAATATTTTAGTAGTGCGTAAACTCAGACTTAGTGAGACTTTACGCTCAAACTAGGTTACGTTTCAACGTACGCACAGCTGGTGCAACCCACTGCAGTAGTACCTCTGTAATAGGGAACGTCGGTTTCAAACAGGGCTTACGTCTCCCCTCTGGGGCAGTGACAGACCACAGCGCACAGCTAGCTAGCCCAACAACAACAACCTGAATAATCTTAAACCCTTTCTAAACATGCAGTGAAATCCGGATTATGACCAGCTGCTAGCCGGTCGGCCTGCATGTTTAGAAACAATTATCCACTTTATGCTTTATGCGCACAGATTACCATCTGAGACCCTAGTACAGGATCCGCATCATTGGCAAACTGGCTGTTGTTTAACACCGGCAGCTCATGTTCCGGATCATGTCTGAGTGGGCGGGTGGTTAAATGGCACTTTAATGTCCCTGTGCTATTTAATAATTTCATGAATGGATGTAGTTACGTGGCTGGATTATTTGGAAGAGAGCCAAATTATACATTTACATATACATTTTAGCGGAAAGAATAGATTTTATTCTCTATCATTAGGTGAGTAAACAAGTAAAAGTTGAATCGTTTCTTTCCCCCCATCTGCCAGTTTAAAAATGCAACAAGGAGATGATAGCCTACTACTTACTGCATTAGGCTATTGGGTGATAAGTGCCCGCTAACGTTCACGACACGTAGCCTATTAATTAATTGTTTGCGCAATCGCTTATATCAATGAATTAAACAAGGTTTCCTCAAGTGCTGCAAACGGCTTAAATGGTTTATTTTCCTCCCGACCTGTCTGTCTTGTAGGCTATGTAAAAATGCAAGAGTTGCATCAGCCTATATCGAGACATATAACCTAACTTTTGTGGGGAGAAATAAATTGAAAACTAGTCAGATATGACTTGAATGCCACTCGTAAAATCATCCACAGTGTAATGTTAGTGCGACGGTGCGACCACTATTTTGACTGGTGGCTTTTGGGCGATGTAACAAAGACAAGCGCTCACTTTTTTTGGCTCATTGCCACCCCACGTTATCACCTGAATGCGCCGGAATGCATCGGGATCTTCACAGTGAGACGTGCGTTATGGAGTGGTGGAGAAAAGTGTTTGACAGAGATCTCATGTTGTGGATGCAGTGTATGGAGACCTGTGCGCATGTTTTGGGCATTAGTGCCCAATTCTGTTCTTCAGGCTCTCCTCCCCACCGCCCCCGCACTCCCCCTGCCCGCTCTACTCACCATCGGCAGAAAAAACTCCAGCTGTTTGTAAACAAAGACCCCTCATGTCTAGAAAGGTAAAACCGGAAAATATCCTGCTCTGGCTAGCCGGACATGGTCCAGACTTCATGGTGGCTATAGTGACTTTGTATATAGTGGCTTTAGAGATCAGCAACTGGCTGGGCCAACGTGAGATCCTCTGGTCTTTCCTCTCCTCTCCATCTCTGAACCGGTGACCCTGACATGAGTTGAACACACAATCAGAGATGATCTCTGGTATACAGCATGTTGTTGTTGGGCTAGCTAACAGGGTAGGAGCTAGCTAGCTGTGCACTGCTGTCTGTCACTACCCCAGAGGGGAGATGTCGACTGACTGAGTGAAGCCAGAACGTAGCTTATTGTTGGCCTATCCCATGAGAGTCACGTGACTCAGTCCAAACTGCACTTGTGGTTTATGTGTCCTTATCTGCTAGCGTTCTCTAGTGGTCAATTTGTGGTCACTACAAGCCTTCCTTTTGATCTTCCTCTTTCTTATCTCCAGTTGCTTCTCAAATCGGGAAAGCTGGCTTTGTCCACGTCTGAAAATTCCCAAAAGCCCATAGTCAAAGATATTGGACAATTTGGTTTACCTGGAACACGCCAAAGAATAGACCGTGTGTGTGTTGCTTTGATTTTGCCCGTGCATCAATGTCTGTCAAACTACTACTTCTTCTTCTTTTCTATTTCCAGCAGACTAGGCACAGGAAGTGCATTCTTCTTCTTTTATCCGGCAGTTTAGGCACGGTTCTTTGCTAACGAAAATGCTGTATGTTTATTTTCATATAGGTAGAACCTGGAAGTGAGATGCGGCCACTCGAGACACATTCTAGTACTTAGAACTGTCCACTAGGGCCGTCCGAAATGATTGTTTTCTTCTTGATTAATCTAACGACAATTTTTTTCAATTAGTGGATTAATCTAACGATTAGTTTTCATTTCATTTCATTTCATTTATTTATTTGTTCCGATCATGATATTTCATACACCAATGATTGCAATTCAATGTTTCCACATTCCATGGTCGGAAAGGAGCAGGAAGAAGAAAAACTTATATTACCTGCCCCCTATTCTTAACTTAAATAAACAAAAAAACAAAAATGGACTGCCGAATCCTACTACAACATTTCAATAAGACAGCACATTTGAGAGTGTGAATGAGTATGAGAAAAAAAAAATGTACCTCAAAAGTTTGAAACAAAATTTACCCCGAAAGAACTATGATCAGACATTATCATATTGCCTAAATACTCTTTGTTTATACAATTTTTTGAACTGAAAAACACTTAAATCAGCCTTTAAATCATTTGATAAGGAATTCCACAGTTTGACACCAGTGACTGAAACACACGTCTGTTTTAAAGTGGTCCGTGCGAACTGATGCTTAAAATTATATTTTCTTCTATTGTCCTCGTCCCCTGAACGAAAAACAAACAACCTTTGCAAATTTGCCGGCAGAACTCTGTTTTTTGCTTTGTACAAAACTAACAGTGTCTGTAAATCAATTAAATCTTTAAGTTTGATTAATCCAGAATTAATGAATGTTAGTATGTTCTCTTGAGTCTACATTATGGATGATTCTTACTGCCCTTTTCTGTAAAATAAACAATGGCTTGATGTTACTTGAATATGTATTGCCCCACACTTCCACACCATAAGAAAAATAAGGCAAAATAATTGAACAGTACAAAATCCTCATTGATTTATAATCCAACACGTATTTTGCTCTGTTCAATACAGAAATATTCCTGGACAACTTTGTTTTAATGTATGCAATGTGAGATTTCCAGGTTAATTTCTCATCCATTATGACACCCAAAAATCGAAATTCCGACACTCTTTCAATGTGAGCTCCATTTATGGTCAAATAAACATTTTCATATTTTTTTCTGTTTGCAAAAACCATAAACTTAGTCTTTTTCAAATTTAATGATAGCTTATTTACATCAAACCATCTTTTAAGCTTGACCATTTCATTTGCAATACTTTCTGTCAACGCATTTAAATCATCTCCAGAACAAAAAAAAAATTGTGTCATCTGCAAACAAAACAAACTGTAACAACTTCGATACAACACAAATATCATTAATATACAAAATAAAGAGTTTAGGTCCCAAGTTTTATATATATATACTGTATATATACTGAACCTCAAATTCAAAAGGATTGCTGGCAGATTCATGTTTAAACTGGAGTAATATGCAGTTCAGATAATCACTAGCAAATAAATGTTTTTTCATTAGTGTGGGGCAAGGAGAGTAACTACATTAGTAACTTACATTAATTAAGTGCAGGGACGCAAAGTCATTGGTAGGGAAAAAGGTGACAGATACGAGGGCAGACATAAAACCACTCCGATATCCTTTTATTTTAGGATGAAAAAGGTGACTATTACCTAAAGGCGACTAGTTTACATCCCTGTAAGTGACTAACGTTATACTAACAAACACGTTCCACATGTTGATAATCCTAATATGCGTGATCAAAAAGTGCGTTAAACAGGACTGACTTGGTGCTGTCTGCTGCTCATCAACAGGATGTGGTGTAGTCGGCTACATAACGTTACGTTTACATCGTTTCCAATTTGTAGAGTTTAACGTTACAGAGCAGCACATTGTTGGGTCTCGGTCTAAAATACTCCCACACTTTTTTAGATGATCATGGACGATGTTTGGTAGCTTGCCCTGTCGCTTGTGAATACCTTTGTGATAGACACGCGCAGCCATCTTCATGACCTACGTTTGCCGCTTCCGCTAGCGAGAACAACAATGTGACTTCCGTCTAAAGCACACAGATGCGATTCAAACTTTTATTTTGAAATATGATATTATCTAGTGCATTAATTATCTTTGCTTCATTTAATTTCGACGCACGTTGTGCAAGTCGACGCAATTACATAGTAGATGACGTCGACACGTCGGGGACAGCCCTACTGTCCACTTGTGATCAGATCACTCAAGACGCACATTAATACTAGGCTTGAACAGGGCCAGTGATCCACTGGTGGTACACACACACAATGAAGAATTATTATGATTATTATTATATTTTTCAATCATTCTATTTGTATCGTCTTTGTATCTATTCAAATGTGATGAATAATTATTATATCTGTGTGTCTGTCTGTCGGAAGGAGTGTTAACAGCGACAGTTTGGACCTGGAACAGGAAGTTGATCCTCTAAACGTCGACCATTTCTCCTGCACCCCACTGGTAACACAAACACACCCACACACACACACACACACACACACACACACACACACGCACGCACACACACAAACACACACACACACACACACACACTCATTCACACACTATACCATTTTATGCCTCCGCCACAGGCATTATGGATCCGGGTTGTGCGTCCGTACGTCCGTCCGATGTTTGTTAACACGATATCTGAGGAACGCCTTGACGGAATTTCATCAAATTTGCCTCGAACATCGACCTAGACTCAAGGATGATCTGATTCGATTTTGGTGGTCAAAGGTCAAATGTCAAGGTCACTGTGACCTCTCAAATGCCATTTTCAAGCTTGTTAACGCGATATCTCAGGAATGCCTTATGGAATTTCGTCAGATTTGCCTCAAAGATCGACTTGGACTCGAGCATGAACTGCTTAGGTTTTGATGGTCAAAGGTCAAGGTCACTGTGACCTCTTGAACTCCATTTTCAAGCTTGTTAACGCAATATCTCAGGAATGCCTTGACGGAGTTTCATCAAATTTGTCTCAAACATTAACTTTGATTCAAGGATGAACTGATTAGATTTTGATGGTTAAAGGTCAAAGTTCAAGGTCACTGTGACCTCACACACCCAATTTCCAAGCTATTTAACGCAACATCTCAGGAACACCTTGACGGAATTTCTTCCAATTTGCCTCAAATGGCGATTTGGACTCAAGAATGAACTAATGACGGAGGCATAAATCCGCGGTGCGGTCGTTCTAGTTCTTCTTTGCAGTTGAGAGCAACTGCTTTCCACCTTCCATCCCATAGATCAGCGTTTCTCAACTGGTGGGTCGCGACCCAAAGGTGGGTCGCGGGGCCGTTTTGATTGAAAAAATGAAAAAAATCCCATATTTAATTTGAGTCCAATTCAGATTATTGAAACTGGATTAGCCTAACCAGTTTTACTTGTTTAACAAGCTGAAGCATATGCTCTGCCTGTAATTCAAGAGAAGTCTGCCTTTTCATTTCATATTTAATTTTAGTTAAATTCAGACTATTGAAACTGGATTAGCATGACCAGGTTAACTTGTTTTATTATTATTATTATTATTATTATTATTATTATTATTATTATTATTATTATTATTATTATTATTATTATTATTATTATTATTATTATTAACTTGTTTAAAAACATATAGCCATGTAATTCAGGATAAGTCTGCCTTTTATTTCATATTTCATACAGTTCAAATAAGACTTTCTGAGCATGACCAGTTTGACTTGTTTAAATTTAAAAACATATAGGCCTGTAATTCATGTCTGCCTTATTTCAATTGGTTTTTAGCCCTAGTTGCACTTCTGTTGCACTTTTTTGTTCATTTGAGGTTTATAACTTAATGTATTAAATTAATGCGCTATTTTTTGTGCAATAAATTTGAGTGGTTTAAAAAAAAATCTGAAATTTGGGTCGCGACTTCATGACAAGGAAAATAGTGGGTCCTGAGGCTACACCAGTTGAGAACCACTGCCATAGATAACAGGGTGTGTATGTGTGCGTTTCAGATGTGGGCATGCGCTCTGGGCCACCAGAGGGCAGCAGAGCTCCTGTATGGCTGGAACAGTCTGGCTCTGGGGATCCCTGATTCGCTGGGCCGCCTGCCACTCGCCGTGGCTCGCTCCCGCGGCCACACCCGCCTCGCCACAGCTCTGGAGGAGCTACACACACTGCGTACACACACACTCAGAGACACGCACACACCACCCAGAGACACACACACACCACCCAGACACACACACACACCACCCAGAGACACACACACACCGCCCAGAGACACACACACACCGCCCAGAGACACACACACACCGCCCAGAGACACACACACACCACCCAGAGACACACACACCCCCCAGGATGACCCACTCACTCCGCCCAGAGGACACAGAGACACACACACACCGACCACACCACAGCCTCAGCTGCCCCCGTCTCCTCTGTCCACCAGCCCCGACACAGGTAACACACACGCACACACACACACTGCATTAAGCTGCGCATTACACTGTACCATTTGAGCCCGTTTCTGACCCGGTTTTTGAGCCTGATTTCTGACATGTCAGAAACGTCAGGCTCTAACACAGCTGAAGCAGCGTCACGAGTCGACTTTTTTTCTCACTGCGTGAAGTAGCACACACAGTCTGAAAGTGCCATGGAGACACAACAGCCCTGTTTCAAACCATCCCCTATTACCCAAATAGTCGACTATAAAGTGTGTTTGCCATTTTGTACTTGTGTCCGAATTCTCAACTGTTAATTTGATTCACGATATAGTCCACTATAAAATACCCACAATCAAGAGCAATTTCTTGTGAACAGCAAATTGGAAATCGAAGCAACGCCGCAGTGATCACTCAGGACTGACGCCGAATTCCCAAGCGTGACGCTGAAGCTGTGAAGCCGTGAGGCATGAAGTCAAATGGGAGTTGTGGGCGGATTCAAGGTGCGAGAGTAAAAGACAAGGCGTCTTGTGTGAACAGTTAGGCGTACGTTCAGCTTGTGCCTGCTTCAAGCTTCAGTTCTGCTTATGTTCGGCGTCCTGTGTGACTGTAGGCTAAGGTGAGGTGGGCCTTGATGGTCATACACCGTACAGTGTGAGTACATAACTCGTGAGCTTTGGCTTCGCAGACGATTTACTCGTACAGTAGGAGATGGAATTAATTAAACAACATTGTACAGTGTTTGTCCAGCTTTACTTTACTGTGACACAGCTCCATGCTGAGACGTTTCTGTGATGTTAAAGACTTTCACCCCTCCTCCTCCTCCTCCAGGTCTGAGCTCCTCCAGCAGCCTCCCCTCCCCCAGCGCCCCCTCCTCCCCCTCCCCAAGCTCCGCCTACTCCAGTGGCCCCGCTCCCATGGACACCTCCCCTTCCTCCCCCTCCTCCTCCTCCTCTTCCTCACTGCCCCTCTCCCCCCCCTCCCCACCACTCCCACTCTCCTCCCTGTGGGGGGTGGAGCCAGACGCCGGGCTACACCCAGGTGACGTTGGCATTGTTCTTATTATTATTATTAACTATTCATTATTATTAATTATTATTGTCATCATCACCTTAGCAACCTGGGAAACCTTATCAAACACCCTACCAACCACGTCAGAAAACACCTCAGCAACACCTCAAAAAACCTTAGCAACCACTTAGAAACATATTAGTAACAAAATGGTAAATCCCGACGTTGGGTTTGGCTCTAGCTTAGAGCTAGCACACACAGTTATTCTACAAATGTATTTTCTAGTTATTATTATCATTATTATGACCAGATGGTAATAATGAGTGGACTTATAAATTGTTGCATTAAGCAGTTGTGTATGCTGAAGTGTTGGACTCTGATGTGTGTGTGGGTGGGTGTGTGTGTGTGTGTGTGTGTGTGTGTGTGTGTGTGTGTCCGTGCATGTGTGAGTGTGCATGTGTGCGTGCGTGTGGGTGTGTGTGTGTGTGTGGTTTCTGTGCATGCGTGGTTTCCCTCTCACAGGTTTGAACCCGGGGAGTTCCAGGGACCCTCCTCTCTACCTCATGGACTTCGAGAGCGGCCAGGCCGACCACACACACATGCACACACACCCGCACACGCACACACACCCCGAGCACACACACGCACACGGGGGGCGGCGCTCGCTGGAGGAGCAGCTGCTGAGCTACAGCTCAGAGAACGCCGAGAACGAAGGAGAGGAGGAGTACCTGGAGGAGGAGGTGCTGCAGGTACACACACACACACACACACACACAACAAACCAAACACACACACCCACACTAATCGAGCCAGACCAACCAGACTACACGGTGAACAGACTAAACACACGCTAAGCCCAGAGTGGACCCAGCGCCTGAGTGCCTGTTGCTCTGGTTACCGCCCCTTCCCAGGTTGACATGGCGTCACTGGCGGAGCAGATCATCGAGGCGACTCCGGAGCGAATCAAACAGGAGGATTTCCCCGGGGGGGCGGAGTCTCCGCTCAGAGAGAGGCGGGACAACCCGGCCATCCAAGACACCTGGTTGGCTACCTACCTGGACACGGTCGACGCCCACACATACTCCCCACCCAGGTAAGCCCCACCCCCAAACGACACTGTACCCACAGTCTCCATTGGACTGTTGTTGCTATAGAGAGCCAAAGTGGAACGTCAATTCCTGCTTCAGCACTGTACCAGAGATTTTCATCCGCCATTTATTTTCCCATAGACATTTAGTAAAATGCTTATAAAAATAGTTTTACTGGTTCAAACCAAACGGTTCAGATATATTTAGAAACAGGAGAGATCGCATAACATTTCATTCAGACCAAAACGTCAAAAATGCGGATTTAAAGAAAATATTTTTTCAATCTTGTTTTTTTTAAGCTTTGGTCCAAGTGAAATGTTCTATGGCAGGGGTACTCAATTAACACATTGAGTGCCAAGGACGTCTCTGGACGTCCTAAAAAAATGTAACGAGGAGTGCCAAGGACGTCTGTGGACGTCCTAAAATCATAATTCATATTATTCCATAATTCTGCTGTTTAAGGTCGTACCTAGCCAGTGAGCATGAATCCCTTCAAGGGATCACACGGCGCCACCTTAAACATCGACACGGGAGCTGCGCCACCCACCTCAGATCCTTTACTTTGTGCAGGAAAAAGCAGGGAAAGACGTGATCAAAGGGGACACCGATGCATGCTTCAGCCAGAGCCGTATAGATTGCTCTGTCTGCAGCGGACAGTTGGCTCGGCTGCATCCGCGCACACAACTGAGCTCTTCTGCTTCTATCTAATCTGCATATAGTTTCTCAACACGATTCCCTGCCAGAAAGCCAGCACCCGAAGCCGAACGGCCAAGCCTTTTCGTTCAGTCGCGTTTGGCATTTCCTTGTTGCGCGCTGGGATCCGTCCGGGGCAAAAACGGAGTCTGTGAGAAAACAGACTCTGTGTGGGGAGGAGCCCGCAGCTCAGAGGTGGAGGGTGGAGGGGGGAGAGGGGGGTGCACAGAACCACACCACGCCACCACATCAGAAAACACCAGCCAGAGTCAGTGAATGTGCTCGAAATTAGAGTGCAAAAAGTAGGCTATTCATAAAAGTGACTATAACTTGAAAAGTAAAAAAAAAACGCAGAAAACCCTTGAAAGTGCTCTTGTTTCAGAGGCTGTCATTTCATAATGGAACTGTCTAGAAACAAAATTTCTTCTTTGGAAGAAGCATGAGTGTCCAATGTTTCATTAAAGTCCAGTCCTGTCAATATAGCCCTAATAGAAAAAATTCTATAGCTGTTTTCAACTGAATGGAAGTGAATCTGGCACAGGCTCCAGACAATTTCACTGAAGCGCTGTGGCACTCAATGTGTTAAAATTCAAAGAGGTCCAGATAGAGAAAACGTCCTCAAGCGAAGGTCCGGAACATTGTAACGTAGGCTACTTCAATGATTGCAGTAGCCTAATGGTACAATGTCTGTATGTAGTCAACAACTGACTGTTGAATCAAAATAAACATCAGCTATGTTTATTTACAGTTTCATATTTAACTGGATTAATTATAAGTAACTAGCCTAATAAATGTTCTTTTCTCATTTCAAGTCAAATAATGGCTGCATTTAAAAAATAACATACAACAGAGTGCTTTGGAAAAATGTGCATCTTAACACATTCACTGCCAGCAGTTTTTTTTTTACTGTAGGTAGCTTCTGCCAAGGTTTTTTTTTTGAAGATTCTGGCTCATCTTTCAAAAGCCCAGGATTATTTTCTGCTAAGATTTTGTGAACACAAAATATCTCAAAAGAACTAATAGAATGTGTGCTTTCTCTGTCTAAAAGAGTTAGTTTGTAGAGTTAGTAGTTATGTAGACATTAGCAGTTGAATACAGCATGGTTTCAGCGTCTGAAAATTTAAGCTGAGATAAATGGCTTTTTGTGAAATTCGATAGAACAGTCACTTTAACCATTTATTTTTGGCGTAAGACGTCAGACATCTAAACAATAGTTTTGAACAGTAATTTCCTCCATAGCAGCAGGAAACCCCCCTCTCCTTCAAACTCCTCCCTCCGTGTGTGTTCTCCTCCCTCCGTGGCTGCAGCGGTACAAGCGAGGCTCTGCCTGTCTGTGCTGCCTGGCTGCTGGCGGCTGCTCTTTGGGCGAGTCTGCATGGGGCTCGTTCGTTTCGGTTGTGAGCTCAGCTGGAATGAAGCTGCGTGTGATTGTGGGCTTTCTGCCGGTGTTTCAAAGTGTGTTGCACCCATAATCTATTATGCAAATTTGCAATCCCCCACCGCCAGCTCTCAGTGCGAAAGCGAAAGCGTTTTCGCCAATCCATTTTACAGTATGAGAATGGTTTCCTCGCGCGTTCCCCTGCAGATTTGGCTCGGCTTTTTCTAGTCTGGAGAGCACTGTCGCCACTTAGTGGGTCGGTGGAATGGGTTGTACACGTTCGGTGGCTCCCATATTTTTATAGGAGACGTTGATCCACGTCCCACCGTCAAAAAAATATATATTTTTTTTTTGACGAGATATCTCGTCCACAACAGTCAAGCGTTGGTTTCTGCTTGACGAGATATCTCGTCCACGGCAGTGAACGTGTTAAAATGAAGTGCTTTAATTTTAGAAAAATAAGTTCCCCCTTTTCTTAACTCCATTTAAAAAATAATAATAATAATAAAGCTTTGTTTTCGCGGTCTACTCGTTTCTTTTGAGCACGCCATGTGAAATTACTTTTCCCTGAGTGGCGCCTCTCCTCCGTCCGTGAGTCACTCTCCTGCAGCAGCAGCAGCACAGGCAGAATCGATTCGCTTGTTGATTGGCTGAGTAGCATCACGTGTGATGATTTACAGCGCATGCATTGGTCTGTGAGCTTCCTGACAGATAAACCAGTACCGTAAAGGCTACAAAAGCATGTGCCGGTTAAAATAGAAACGCTCCGTGAAAATGTAACTATTCATTGATTTGTAGGTTATAGGGCTCGGTCCGGATAGGACGGCGTCTGGGTCCGGATGTGGACCGGAGTCCGGACTTTGAGGATCGCTGTTCTATGGTCTCTCCCGATTCTAAATATATCTGAACCGTTTGGTTTGAACAAGTAAAACTATTTTTATAAGCATTTTACGAAATGTCTATGGGAAAATAAATGGCGGATGAAAATCTCTGGTACAGTGCTGAAGCACTGAGATATATGAATGGAGAGAGTGTCCCTATCTCTTCCCTGTATGTTTTATTGAAGGCAAAATCCAGCCAGATCAGTGAACCAGAGTCTGCGCAGTAGCTCCGTTGATCTATAACCTCTGAGAGCTCCACGCCCCTCTGAACTTTCTTATGTAGAGCTGCTGTTTCTAGAATGCGCACAGTGCATTGTGTATTTATATACAGTCTAGCTCTGTAAATATGACAATTTAAGTTGTAATATTTTTTGTCTCGCCAAAAGTAACCAGGAAGATTCCCACTATGAGATCAGTTTATCAAAATGACGCCTGTACGAAAATCTGATTTTGGTTGTCGGAGATTTCAGACCTCCGGGCTGCTGTGCTCTCAGCGGAGCCGGAAGTGGAGGCAGGCCTCACTCACCTTCAGCCTCACTGGGGGGATTGCTGTGTTGACTAAGCTAGCCTAATGTTTTCGTGGCATTTTGATTAACTTTATGATTTAATTCCTTTTGGAGCAAATGTTGGTTTTACAAATCTAACCTTGACGCTTTACGCAACGTTGTTTGCTGGTATAGTGTTGTGGGTAGTGCCGCCTGTAACGTTCTTCGTTGTCGGAGATTGAGTTGTAATAGGCCAGACAAGTCAGACCTCCGGGCTGCTCTCAGCCCGTGCTCTCTGAGAGCAAGCTCCTCTCGTTACTAAGAGGAGCTTGTGAAGAACGAACATCCCCACAGTCAAAGCATTTCCCCCAGATATGAATATAAAAACGTTTGTTGCTTTAATAGCCTACAAAAAATAAAACGTCTGTTTGTATGTCATGCTAACCCGTTAGCGATGAGCTAATGGTGGTTGTGTACTACTAGGCCTCATCTTATAGCCGGGACGGGAGTTAACGTTATAAAACACATTTCCTGTCAGTTGGACAACCTGGTCAGTTCTGAAAATATGTGTCTATTATTGTGTTATTCCAGCTATCGTTATCGGTTGTTAAGTTATAGTAATATGAAAAACAGCCGACTAGCGCAAGCAGCTAACGATAATGCTAGCCTGCATGTTAAAACCATTGTGTACCTCATAAATTGTGTAACTCATAAAACACATATTTTCTGAACTTACTTCAGTCCCCAACCAACGTTAATTCCTCGCGCACAAAACATTTGTTTTCATTCCTCAAAACAATGTTCTTTTTATTGGGGTCCATTGATGTCTGTAGCCAGCAGAGCCAACATGAGCCACCGACCTCCAGGCAGCGTTAGATAACATGAAGCCGTGTGTCTTGTCTGTGACGATAGATCTATTATGTGCAGAGCCTGTCCAGCCAATGACGGCTTGAGACTGGCTGCCACAGCTGTCAATCATCCATTTTTATCCCTTTTTATATGTCAAATAACTACTTAAAAACAAACTGATCAGAAAAATGACCACTTGCACAGGCATTAGCATGATAATGACTAATCTAAAATGATACAAACCACCTTTGGAAAAAAATTATCTGACGTATACTGTGATTATTTCGGTTGTGATTTTCCCATCCACTAACATGGGGAGGCGGGCCTTGTGACCTAATACTGGATTCAGCCGCCAGAGCGGCGATCTAACATGCAGCGGCTTCACTGAACGGGACCAATGCCCAGTCCATCTTATAATAAGTCCATGTGCTGAAGCAGGAAGTAGGCGGTCACTTTGCCTCTCTATAGCGATGTATACTGTCCGGAAAGTGCGTGCATGCGTGTATGTGTGTAAGTATGTGTAGCGAACACATAAAAATGTTTGCTATGTGTCAAGCCATTGTAGTCCAGTCACTATATCTCGAGTCCAGGTGGAGTCTCAAGTCCCCAATGTTTGAGTCAGAGTCCATATTCAGAGTCAATGTTGAGAGTCAATGTTCAGAGTCAATGTTTGAGTCAGAGTCCATGCCGCCGTTGCCCGGATCAAGGTCCAGTCCCCATTACCTGAGTCACATTCACTGAATGTAAAGATGGATAACTGGCTCCTTGGTTACAACCAGAGTAGGGCTGTCCCGACGCCTCAACGTCATCGACTGCGTAAATGCGTAGACTTCCATAACGTGCGTCGATGCTGACTTCTGTGTGCGTTAGACTTGTGTAGAATGGCTTTTATTTCGGAAATAAATCTGATCGGAAGTCATATTGTTGTTCTCGGCTAGCGGAAGCGGCTAATGTTAGGTAGTGAAAGTGAAGTTAGCTCCGTCTATCACATGGATTTGTTATTCCCAACTCCCAAGCACAGGGACAGGACGAGCTCCATGATCATCTAAAGTGTGGGAGTATTTTAGACCGAGACCCAACAATGTGCTGCTCTGTAACGTTAAACTCTACAAATTGGAAATGACGTAAACGTAACGTCCTGTCAGTCCTGTTTTAATGCACTTTTTGATCACACATATTAGGATTATCAACACGTGGAACGTGTTTGTTAGTATGACGTTACGTCACTTAATTAATGTAAGTTAAATCATTTAAATTACTTTATTTGCCCCACACTCATGAAAAAAACATTTATTATCTTTTCTTTTTTTTCTTCTTTTTTCCCCTTTTTTTTTTACAATATACAAACAGGACAGAACAGGCTCAAACACCAGGGAAATATTTTTATACATATTATATTTGACATTCAATATTACAATGTGGTGCTATTAACCACATAAAGTGTTTATGTGCTTGTAAGGGATATTATGCATGGGATCCCACGCAATGGGTCCACGAGAAACCAGCCAGTCAAGTCGTCACCTGTCGGCCCCTAACCTCATCGAGGTGCCACAAACGGATCCCAGACAACCGAAAACCTCTTAAGTGAGTTGGTCCTCAGGACCCTTTCACACCTACCTCGTTTGGTCCGGACTTTCGGACTTTCCAGTTTGATCCGAACCAAAATGACAGGTGTGAAACCTCCCACGGACCATGGTGCGGACCAAAGACAGAGTCTTTGATCCGACCAAAAGAGGTGGTCTCGGTCCGGACCAAGCTGGACCAAGGTTCGCTTCCTGTGCAGTGTGAAAGCATTTTATTGGAAGGTTCGCACTATCGGACCAATTACAGGAAGCTACAGCTGACTCATCACTCGTCACGTTGCCAGAAGTTGCTTTTGCTGGTAGCAATTAGGGTTGTGTCACCAAAATACCCATCATCGTTTTGAACGATGGCATCGTCATTGGGGTGGGGTTGGGGGAATAATTAATTATTTATTAAGTCGCTGCGTTGCTGTAATGCCATGTGGCTAGCCGCTGCAATGCGTTCACGTTAAGAGGACAGCTGAGCCTGAGCTCTACATGATACCAGCGGGCTTGAATAGGCTATTAGCCTCTCAGGCGACTGAAGTGGGCAGTGGCTGTCACTACCAGAAATTTGAACGGCGCAAAACAACTAACGTTAACGTTACAGATGCTCACCAACAACGTGTGTGTGTTGAATTTAACAAGCTGGCAGAAAACCGACTGAATTACTGGCTGATATAACGTTAGATTTGCGTGGGCGTTTGAACCTAATGTAATGAGAGAGAGTTTAGGAGGAATGGCTTGAGAAACGCAGCTGCTGCTGTATCTATATGGAGCGACTCCAACTTTCACTTTGGAAACAGGCGAGTTAAATTCACGGTTGAAGACTTGTACTCACTTTGGGTTGAAAACAGGAAAGAACGTGAAGTTTCTTCTTTGTCTTAAAAAGTTTTCACAACAACACAGCCGACACGCGCGGGGGATGCCCCGGCGACATTAAACAAGCGCCCCCTGTTCAGAGAAGCAGTGGAGAGTGGAGGAGGGGGAGGGGAGGCTTCCCTGAACTGAACTGGATGCGCTTGTTTAATGCCGCCGGCGCGTCCCCCACGCGTCACGGTAAGTGGACTTGAACTCTTTTATTATTAAAACGGCACAATTTTAATTCGAACAGATAATGAATTACGATGATCCGATGTAGAAGGCTCAGAGGTCGATGGGGCGATAGTAGCAATGCCATAATAATGCTATTATAATGACAACAAAGTGGATCTGTTCATTCATTGTGGTGTGTAAACAAGGAGCAAATTCCTTGGAGCAGACGCTTCCGGGACGCTGACATCAGATGCACGCTCATCCACAAGCCAATCAGTGGAGACGCAGCCCCACGCAGGTGATGATGACAGGACGTAGGTCTGTCATGTTAAAGTCCGCTGCCATCATTGCAGTGTGAAAGCAAACCTTACTGGACCAAATGTATACAATGTAACAACAACATGAGTTTGGTTCGGACCTTGGTCCGGACTTTTAGGTGTGAAAGGGCCCTAAGTCTCTCCATCCATATAACAGAAGTAATGTCCGTCAACCACAAGAAAATAATCGTTTGGGACAGCCCTACACCAGAGTTACCATAGCAACATGTAAACTACAGCTAGCCATGCATTATGGGAAGTATCAGCACATTTAGAATGCAGAAGAATCTTTGACCAATCACGTCGCTTGTATGACGCTAGTAGACCACAGTTAAGTGTGTGTGTGTGTGTGTGTGTGTGTGTGTGTGTGTGTGTGCGTGCGTGTGTGTGTCCAGGCGGGTGTGCCCCCCCTCCCCCCTCAGCGCGCTGGCCCTGCAGAGGCTTCGCCCCCCGTCCTCGGTGGCATGGGCGGAGTTTCTGAATGCCTCGACCAATGGGAGGATGGAGAGAGACTTCGCCCTGCTGACGCTGACGGACGGAGAGCAGAGAGAGCTGTACGAAGCTGCTCGCATCATCCAGAACGCCTTCAGAAGATACAAGGTGCTCACACACACACACACACACACACACACACACACACACACACACACACATACAGGCATGCACACACACATACACAGCATGCACGCACACACATACACAAACACGCGCACACAAGGGGTGTATCGAGTGCTGAAGTCATGCCCTCTTCCAGTTTAGTCATACAAACCAAGGGATTTCATCCACCATTATTTTTCCCATAGACATTTAATAAAATGCTGATAAAAATAATGTTACTTGGTCAAAGCAAGAGATTCAGCTATATTTAGAATCAGGAGAGACCATAGAACATTTCACTCAGACCAACACTTAAAGTCGAGCTGAACCCAAAAATGACTTTTATTTTCTTTTAGTTCAAATACCTGGGTATGCAGTGCACCTATTTAATAATGTATGCAAAAAATATCACAACAATCTAATTTCTTTCGTTTTTCACACTTTTTCACATCAAAAGTTCATTTTTCAAGATTTCATTGATAACAGTAATTAGTAGAGCACCTAGGAGGGGTCCACGAGCACCCCCCTGATATATTTTTCTAACCTGGATTTTTGGCATCCCTAGGACCTCTAAAATAAAGATTTTGATGATCCCAAGAACAAAACCTGTCCAAAATGTGTTTTTTTCTATGTTTTATTACCCCTATGAGACCTGCGAGATTGCTGGCAGAAGTGCTAGCGACTCTGTCTTTCAGAGAGTGTAGCTCACTCAGTTTTTGAGGGAGCCCAAAGATACACATACCATTTGATTCTAGACAACCTCAGGTTTCCAATGAGACCAAGCTTTTCATGGTACCTTGTTGGTAAGGGAGCTAAATACCTACTGATTCAAAGCGAGACAACATTTTGGTGAGGTAAAAACTGGCATCACCATTTTCCAAATGTTCCCTTGACCTGTCAACTCAATATATGTTCATGGAAATGGGTTATATGGGTACCTACAAGCCTCCCCTGTATAGACATGCTAAATTTATCCTAATCTCAAGTAGTTTTGGGCAAGAACCATGCACTCTTCTGCATGCAGTACAAATACTGTATGTAATTTTCGCCTATTGTAAAATGGTGCATTTGACAATTTCTGCACACGGGGGATTGTTAAACATTAATGGAATTGCATAAATATGATTGAAAGTCAGTAAACATTCTGGACTTTAAAATTATCTTTATTAATAAACAATCGTTAGATGTCTAATTCATTACACAGCTCAAATGACCAACAAATTATGTTTTTTTTATTGTTATTAACTAAGGTACAGATTTATTTAAGATATGGTACCATGCTGGAAGGGGAGGAATTTCACATCTCTATAACCTTGCTTTATACTTATACTTAAATACAAACTACCTGAAACTAAATGTGTAGTGTCTGCCTCTGATGGGCTGAGACCTTAATTGGCATTTCACCAGAAATGAAACTTAACTCCCCAATTGTATTTAGTCAATTCACTCTGCTGACCTGGTCATTGCTCCACAACAGTTGTAGAGTAGCACACTTTGTGCCATTATTATTGTCACAATGTCGGTGTCTGAGCCTGGACCAAGCTGGAAAAGAAAAAGGGATGGTGAGTCTGAAGTTTCTACCTTGAAACGAAGGGAAATATGCATTTTGCATAATAACCAAATAAAAGATCCAGAAACATTCACGCCTTTCAGTGCATCAAAGATTGCACCTGATGAGAAACTCAGGCAAGTGCTTGAAATCCGTGAGGAAAGATGCCAGGAGCCTGTTGACTCTCCATACAGGATGAAGGACATATGCGACCAAATTCCTGAATCACTAGATGGTATAGACCTACAGAGCACTGGCTGGCACAGAAAATGTTACCAGTACTTTGTAAAAAACAAAGGAAGAATGGTGGCATCATCTACGTCCACAGAGCGCCTCAAGAACAAAAAATACTCACCTCGAAAAAGGAAACCAATTTCAAGTGATCCAAAGTTTGGCCCTGAGTGCATCTTCTGTGAAAAGATGGTAATCAAAAGTGGAACAGGTACCCGGCGTAAAACAGAGAAACCTCTGTTGTTTCAAAAATTTAAAGGCAGAACACCACCCTGGAAAAACATTGAGACCCATGCACAGCAGATGGGGAATTTCAAACTTCATCGTAAGATAAAGGATAAGTGTCTCTTCTCAGTGGAGGCAAAGTACCATCTCTCATGCCATAAGAAGTTTGATTTGCAATACCTAAATCATGTCAGAACTCAGAAAAAAAGCTGTGAAAGTGAGCAATCACATATTTCTGTGGCCCACAACCAAGCTTTCACTGCTGTCCGCAGTTACATACAGAAAATAATTGTGGATGAGCAGCAGGTTGTCCCACTGAGTGTACTGCGAGACTATTACATCGAAGAGCTGAGGAAACATGATGTCCTAAGTAGTTACAGAGGACAAAAATTAAAGAAACGCTTGCAAAAAGACAAAGACCTGCAAAATACAGTAGACTTTGTACAGGTCCAGCTGAGAGGATGTGTGTCATTTTTCCTGGTGTACAGCAAAGCTGTTGCAGTAGCTGATGCAATTGTCGCAGCATACTGTACAAGCTTAGTACTACAGATCAAATCAGAGACACAGCTCAGACTCTGCGTGCTCTGATTAAGAAAGCATTCACTGAATCAAAAGAGATGCCATGGCCCCCTACACCTGACAGCAACAAGTTGAGAAACCGTATCAACTCACTGGGTAGCTGCTCACTGGGTTTGATCTCCGCAACTTCATCAGGTGTAGGCGGAACACGCCAGGATTGGCCAAAGCCCAATCCAGTCCCCAGAATTGTCAAATAAAATCATCGACATGATACTATGACCCGCCTCTCAACCTGTCATCTTAGACAAACTATGTTTTCAGTCTGAAACGGACTCATATGCACGTGATGAACGGGTTCAGGTCGACTTTAAAACAACATTGTTGTTGTTTTGTTCTCTCTCTCTCTCTCTCTCTCTCTCTCTCTCTCTCTCTCTCAGGGTCGGAGGTTAAAGGAGCAGCAGGACATGGCAGCAGCCGTCATCCAGCGATGCTACAGGAAGTACAAACAGGTGTGTGTGTGTGTGTGTGTGTGTGTGAGTGTGTGTGTGTGTGTGTGTGTGTGTGGGTGTCACTTTTATGTTTGTCTTCAAGCTTGACTAACACTAAACTAACATGCTTTGTCTTTGTTTTACTGTCTCTGGCTGTCTTTCTCTGCCTTCTCTCTCTCTCTCTCTCCCTCTTTTTCTCTCGCTAGCTAACATGGATAGCTCTGAAGGTAATATAGCTGACTAGCTAGTAGATGTCGTGCTGTGCAGTCATTACACCGCCCTGTGTGTGTGTGTGTGGGGGGGTGTGGGGGGGGGGGGGGGGGGGAGACTAGCAGCTGTCCAGCTGCCATCAGAAAAGTAAAAAAAAAAAAATCCAGATTTTCCAGTTTCCAGATCATTGTCGTATGTTTAAGCAATAGATCAGGACAGGCCGTGGTGCTCATATGCTCATTATATCACACCTAAGGGTCGTGCTTCGTCCGACCCCGTATTTGCGGTGTGTCCCGCACTGTTCACTCTAGTCTGCTTTGAGAGCGGCTTTTCCGGCGGGTTCGGGTCATCGTTGCGAGAAATCACTCTGATTGGGTGGTCACGGGTAGAGAAATCACTCTGATTGGGTGGTCACGGGTAGAGAAATCACTCTGATTGGCTGGTCAGGGGTAGAGAAATCACTCTGATTGGCTGGTCAGGGGTAGAGAAATCACTCTGATTGGCTGGTCAGGGGTAGAGAAATCACTCTGATTGGCTGGTCACGGGTAGAGAAATCACTCTGATTGGCTGGTCAGGGGTAGAGAAATCACTCTGATTGGCTGGTCACGGGTAGAGAAATCACTCTGATTGGCTGGTCACGGGTAGAGAAATCACTCTGATTGGCTGGTCAGGGGTAGAGAAATCACTCTGATTGGCTGGTCACGGGTAGAGAAATCACTCTGATTGGCTGGTCACGGGTAGAGAAATCACTCTGATTGGCTGGTCAGGGGTAGTCACACAGTGCAGGAGAAGAAGAGAGGGCACACACAAAATGCTCTGCTCATTTTCCAACTTCATCTGATGATTCCAAAACACTGTTATATTCACGACGACGTGCCTTCAGGAAAGTCCCCAAAGCCTCTCTGCATCTCATCACCCATTTAGTTTCTCCTGATTTTTCAGCCTCTTCCTTTCTTCTTCCACAAGTAAAAGACCAGACAAGACAACACCACTTCCATTTGCAACTTTCTGAAACTCGTGAATAGTTGCCGATAGTACTTTTTAATTCTCCCGGTGTGTCTGGGGCTTTAGGGGGCGGTCCTTAACCACTTGTCACGAGTTGCACCAGACGTAGATATCTATCTACAGCTGGCTATACTGCCAGACTATTTTCAGTCTTCAGATCCACCATGATGATCTGCTGCTCCTCCCTTCAGATGTACTGTTGCTTTATGTTGATGTTGACAGTCTTCTCCCTCATGTCTGGTTCCTCTTGACTGTCCTGTGATCGTCACAGGGATCAATAAGGTTTCATCTCATCTTTCAACTTGATTTCCCTCAAAACAAGAGACACGTTCTAGTTAAGTTAAGTTAAGTTTTCCTTTATTTATCCCCATGGGGAAATTCATCGTCTGCATTTAACCCATCCTCTACTAGGAACCTTCCTAGAACTAGGAGCAGTGAGCAGCCACAGTGCAGCGCCCGGGGACCAACTCCAGTTCTTTTGTAATTGCCTTGGTCAGGGGCACTGACAGGAGTCTTAACCCTAACATACATGTCTTTCTTTGATGGTGGGAGAAACCGGAGCACCCAGAGAAAACCCACACGGACACGGGGAGAACATGCAAACTCCACACAGAAAGGACCTGGGACGGACCGGGGTTCGAACCCGGGACCTTCTTGCTGTGAGGCAACAGTACTAACCACTGAGCCACCGTCTGCCGTGCGGTGAAGGAACTCCACTGGTTTCACATAAGAGTCAAGACAGCTGGGTCATGGTCAATGGGACTGATAATGTAATAATGCACAGATAAAAATCATAATAATAATAGACTTAGTTTGTATAGCTCTTTTTCAAAACAGTCTACAAAATGCTTAATCAAATAAAATAAAACAACTAAATAATAGTAAAATAAAAGATAATTAACAAGATAAAAGTTGAAGCAACCTAAAAGGTAAGACAATGCGATTGTAAAAATAAAATAGACATCACATAAAGGCAAATATATTTAAAAAAAAATCACACCCAGGTGCTGAAGGTGCAGATAGACAGACATCACTTAACTCATTTCAACTAAGGGTGCTTTCTCACTGGCACCCCGGTACCGTTCCCGAGCACACTTGTTCCCAAATTGAACGTTGCCTTCCGTTCTGCGCCCGGGCGCGCAACGGGGAACCGTGACAGGATCCAGTTAAAAACGTCGTCTGGGGAGCGCTTTGGCGTGCGCGGGCACAGAACACTTGCGAGTGTGAAAGCCAACCGTTCCGAACCACATAGACAACACACGGAGCGAGGATACACTGCAGGCATAGTTGATGACGCATGTGCATTTCATTTCCGAGCGTGGAAGAAATGTTGTAATGTGAAAGCTGACAAGCGGGGGAGAGGGGAGGGGGGGCAATCGGAACGGAACGGAACGAAAGCAATCGTTCCCAGTGAGAAAGCACCCCGAAGAAGAAGACAATTGCTCGAGTGACGTCGCTGATGACATCACAACTGCCTGATGTCACGCAATTGTCGAGCAATTGCGTGACATTATTTCCAGTTGAGTGCCATCATTCACTTCACACATCACTTCACTTGTTGCCTCGATCCAGACCCAAATCTCGAGTGACATCACAGTTGAGCAATTGCAAATGCATTCAACACACGGTGGCTCACAGCAAGAAGGTCCTGGGTTCGAACCCCGGTCCGTCCCAGGTCCTTTCTGTGTGGAGTTTGCATGTTTTCTCAGGGTGCTCCGGTTTCAGCCATTACATCCTCCCACCACCAAAAGACATGTATGTTAGGGTTAATACTCCTGTCAGTGCCCCTGAGCAAGGCACTGGCAAAAAGAACTGGAGTTGGTCCCCGGGCGCTGCACTGCGGCTGCTCACTGCTCCTACATTAGTTCTAGGAAGGTTCCTAGTAGAGGATGGGTCAAATGCAGAGGAGGAATTTCCCCAAGGGGATAAATAAAGGATAACTTAACTTAACACACACAAACACAACTGCCTAACCCTAACCCCTTCCAGGTGAGCTCTCGTGCTCATAGAGACAAAGTCACTTATAGAAGCGGTTGCAGCGCTTAAAAAGTACAATATATATCAGTAGCACAGATTGTATGAAATAAATTGGCAGATAATTTAGAAACATCTGCAGACCGATATTGCAATGTGTTTTGTCCTGGTAATGTAATGCATTATACAGCAATGATTAAATATTCACTTTATTATTGTTATTATTAAAAAGTCAGTCTGAAGATAGTTTTGCATTATTGTCTGGCAGTTCCTTAGGTGTTATTATCATTTCAGAAATTTTAGAGGTTTTTCTTTTATTGTAAATTTTGACCAATTTTGGCCCAACATTATCCATCCATTTTTCCATAATTAGTTACACACCAGGTTTTACATCTGGAAGTTTCTATAAATAAATGGCAGTGTTCTGAAACGAGGCAGAATAAGGCAGATAATGTAACTTTGACTCTTTGCATTAGAAACCAGTAGAATCACTTCAACCCACCGCAGAATATGTCACCGTTTTAATTTAAGGATTTTTCTTTTTTAGATTCGCGTAAGTGACATTTTGTACAGTGTGGTACAGATAACGGTTTCCTGCTGCATTCAACCCGACCACGTAATGTGTGTTAACATTGTAACTCCTCCCCCTCAGTACGCCCTCTATAAGAAGATGACCCAGGCGGCCATCTTGATCCAGTCTAAGTTCCGGTCGTATTACGAGCAGAAGCGTTTCCAGCAGAGCCGGCGTGCGGCGGTGCTGATCCAGCAGTACTACCGCAGCTACAAGGAGTACGAGCGGCTCAAACAGGGGCCGCGCGGTGCTGCCAGCCACAACCCCAAGATCAAGTAAGAGACCATACCAATACACTGAAGTGCCTTTTAAACATGAACTCTGGATCATGTCCAGCCAGGATATTTTCAGGTTTTGCCTTTCTAAACATGAGGGGTCTTTGTTAAGAAACAACTGGATATGAGCCGTTTTTTCTGCCAGTGGGCGGCGGGGGGGGGGGGGGGAGGGTTGCATGTATTGAACACAAGAAATGTGATAGGAAACAGCTTTAGCTATGAGGCAGTCAAAATAGTGGTCGCACCGTTGTCAATCACTGTGGGTGATTTATTTTACAAGTGGCAACTAGTCATATCTGACTACGGTAGTTTTAAATGTATTTCTCCCCACAAAAGTTTGATAGCCTTTCAGTCAGTCAGCTCCTATCCTCTCCGCAGTGGAGAGGCACAGTCACACAACACTGCCTGCCTCACACAATAGAATTGGCTGCATCACGTTAGCGACAAATCTGGAGACTTCAAAAAACGTGCCGTTTTAACGGAGTCCATTCCAACGAGGGGTGGCAATGTGCCAAAAATGAGTGCTTCGCCTTTGTTAGGTTACATAAAGCCGCCCAGTCAAAATAGTGGTCGGACTGTCGTCAATCACTGTGGGTGATTTATTTTACAAGTGGCATTTCAAGTCATATCTGACTAGTTTTCAATTTATTTCTCCCAACAAAAGTTAGGCTTTTTCTGACATGGGAGCAAGCAAGCAGCGCAGCAGCGTCCCTCCTGATGCACTGGACCTGGCTGCCTGGCTGCAGCTGAAGCGCGTTGGCCAAACAATTCAAGCCCTTTTTGCAGCACTTGAGGAAACCGTGAGTTTGCTCATTGATATAAGCGATTGCCCGAACGATTCATTAATTAATAAACTAGTGAACGTGAAGTGAGTCACGAAGAGCCACACCCGCTCACTCAGACGGATAATGACCTGCCACTGTTTAACCTGAGCTGCGATTGCGTGGAAGCGGATCTTATACCGGCGGTCGAGGTAGATAAGATACGGACTCACGGGAGTGCGCGTAGGCCGGCTAATTGTTGTTTAACATGCAGGCCAACCGGCTAGGTGCAGGTTATAATACGGATTCCACTGCATGTTAAGAAGTGGCTTGAGTGTACATGTATACATGTAGGTTTCAGTATACATGCTACAGCATGCGCTGGGACGCGTCATCAGTGATGTTGACTGGGGTCGTGGGGTGTTTCGGGTCTGACAACATCATACACCCTCGCCCAGTAGACCCAGCCGAGGCCGATTACGACCCCGCCCCGCATCCCAGAAGCAGCCGCTCACGGATCAGCCTTCCTACTCTGTCTGCAACGTTGCCCACGGAAGGGTTGATCACGCCCAATCCGCTGCAATAGAGTTTAGTGCTACACCGCAGTATTGCAAGACCTTCGGTGCATGGAGGTCTAAGGCCTGTATACATGTAACATAAAAACAGTCTCTACAGGAACAAGTCCATATGAAGTTGACCGCAACACTCCAGAAGAACAGGGTGACCAAGGTTATATCAAAAGATCATATTTATTTTAGCAGAACAACGCGTTTCGCAGGCTTGCTGCTTCATCAGGTTCATAGTAAAAGTGCAGTGATTACAAACACCTTTGTAGCAGGCCGTGTGACTGAACGGCCCGCCCCTCAATGAACAGGTCAATTAAGCAATTAAATGAGGAAACACAGGTTACACAATAAAAACATACCTTAATGGGCAACAAGTGTAAGGCTCAACACATTTGGAACCAGAAATGCCCGCAATCACATTAAAAGGGCAGGAAACCTCCTAAAGAGAGTCAATGCAGGAAAGGAAAAAGTACAGCAGCTGCAGATGTGTAAAGTGCAGCAGTTGCTGAAGATCCCCAGGAGATGGTGTAATCCCCATAACAGGGGGGGGGGGGGGGTGTTTGTTTGGGGCAATCAAAACATACAAGTTTGTATGTACCCATTGTACAAAAGTAATAAATTTAAAATAGATGTGAAAAATACAAAAACAAAAAACAGGACAACGATATTACCCTCATTACACTCATTACAAAAAAGAATACAACTCATGATTGTCATTGAGCCCATGAGGCTCCATTGAGTCCAAAGTGAAAATCCAATAGGACTCTCTCTGTATACATGTATCAATACTAGGGGTGTCATGGTACGTGTATTTGTCCCGTGATGTCACAGTATGGGCGTCACGGTTTGGTGCGTGTAACCAGGGATTTTGGGCAACATGAAAGAATATCACATCGGGCGCCACCGATGCCGCCGTCCATAGGGCGGTGGCAGAAAATGTTGGCCATTTGAAGCCGATTTGGAGTATTTGTATTGAATTTGGAGTATTTGATTTAGTATGGCTTGCAAAAAAAACAAAATCCCTGCATTGATTAAATATTGGCTAGAAGAGGAGCAGAATGTAAACACTCAGAATTTTCTGTGAAGTAACAGCCTATTTCACTATGGACTAACAACTTAATTTCCAGTCGGCTATACAAAAGTTGAATAACATTCACTAGGACAGTTCTATGGTTAAGACAAGCCAAGAGTGTCACTATAAACTCTCAGACCCTGTAAGTCCACTGAGTAGGAAATTATTATATAGCACTAATAGTGCTTTGCCATCACAGGAAATAATAAAAGGCTTCTTGGAGATTTGGACAATATCACAGTATCATGTTCCATTTATTATTACCTTTAATATCACAATCAAATCCATTCATATCCATAATGTGTATTACTCTTGTGGAGCACAGGAACGTTTTGGAGAGTAGATGGAGAACGGAGATGTCATGTCAGATCCAAAGAGATTGAATTACTAATTAAATTACTACCGTACTTATTTTTGCGGGGTACGGTGGTGCAGTGGTAAGCGCTGTCGCCTCACAGCTCGAAGGTCCTGGGTTCGATTCCCACCTGGGATGCTGGGAACGCTAAAGGAATGTGGGCCCGTCCGCATGTCCTCGAGTGCCCACCGCCCGGGTGGGGTCGTCAAAAGGGCCTTTCTGTGTGGAGTTTGCATGCTCTCCCTGTGCCTCCCGGGTGTTTCCTTCATATAGGAACCCCCTTCACCAAAACATGCAATATCCTGGTTGCTGAAGTGGTTCCTCCTCTGGTCGTTAAGGGCGCCTGTTCAGAGGGAGGGGAACTGGTTGGAATAGCGTGAACCTCCCACGTGCTATGTCCTACCGGTGAAGCTTCCCCTGTCAGGTGAAAAGAAGCGGCTGGCTAACTGCCCATGTCTCGGAGGAAGCATGGAGCCGGTTTCGGCTCTCCCCAGATCGGCAGAGGGTGGAGCAGCAACCAGGATAAATAAATTAAATTAGCACTAATGGGGGATAAAAATGGGATAAAAAATCGGGGGGGGAAATATTGAAAAGAAAATGCTTCTTATGAACAGAATAAGGTATAGCTTATTGTATAGCTCCATGGCTTTGTAGAAATGTGATTATCTAAACAGCTGTTCTAATCATTATGATTGTGATTCCGCGAAAGTTACACGCGGGGAAACCGCATCTAACTATTTAGAAATACTCGGGCGGGGGAGGGGGTGCCTATCCAACATCTAAAATACCTTAAATGTCAATGACTACTTTGACAATTTCATTTGTTTATTGGCTCTCTTGCATTGTGCTTTAGTGCTTATTTAGGGGACATTCACACCAAAAGTATTTTTTTCAGTCAGAACGCTATCATGTAATCATATAAAATCATGTTGAGAGAGCTTCCATTGTGCACAAAACACAGCGCACGGGGCGTTTTTTTGTGTGCTTCATTTTGTTTTCCCCTGCAGTCGCGTGCAGTACGGATCAGAACACAACGACCACAAGGACGGTAGCCAGCTGGTTTTGTCTGTTTGATGTTGTTCACTGTCAACATGAAAGCCAGATTATTTCCAATTCTGGCAGCAGCCGAAGTTGAAAATCCCTCGGGAGGAGAGAAGGTAGGAGGAGTGAAAAAGACGATCAGGGCACTTTTCCTCTAATGTTCAACTTTTTTCAGCTTTAAAACACCCACAGCGCTCCTCCAAAAACAACAGACGCCACCAGCGCTGAAACGCAGGTGCGTTCATTAAAAGAGGAGCACGTCTAGCGCGTCCTTACATAGAGAATGAATTGTAGAAAGACGCTGGCAGCTCCAAAAACGCTTTTGGTTTGAATGTCCCCTTAGATATGATGCTGCTGCCTGCTCTCATCTCAATCGTTTTTTTTGAATTTAATACATAGAATTGGGAACGTTACATTCAGTTTCATTCAGACTGCCTGGCACACAATCTCCGCCATTTTCACACGGAGCTTCCACGGGAGGAGGGAGGGTGGGAGGGGGGAGGGCGAAGTGGCGTCCGAGCATGTAGGGCTCGCTGGCGCCGCCAGACGGCGAGACGGCTCCAATTCGAGGCGGACGGACGACCATGTTTAGGCCTTAACGCATTCAATGCTATAGCATCAGGTCCTGCTGTCCTTCCTTGCGTCCACATGCTTGTGCTGAATGTCGGTAGAGTGGTTAACGTTATAAGTCAGTTTTATCTGACACAGCTGACATACAACCATATTTTCATTGACTGGATCAAATACTGCCAAACTGTGCTGTTTTATGAGATGTCATCTCCCTTCTGCTCCTTTGACTACGTCTGGTTTGTTCATATTACTTTACATCCGGGCATTAGAGGAGAGGGACTGTAGTGGCTGGTAAAGACGCAACAGTATTATGATCATTTAATTATTAGTTTAACCGACTAGTATTTTGGTGTCGACTAGCGAGGATATTGAATGTTTAAACGTTTAACCGACTAGTTGCCTGCATTCCCATATGCAGCCGTAGAGCCAGCCCTACATAACAATATAACCTAATGCAAGAGAGTCTATGTTCACTGGAAGGTTCACTGTTAGTGTTTATTGGTTTAATACACTACAGGGCCATGTTGTACCAATTTATGTCACTAGGTGGAGCACTAGTACTGTCTTTTCAAAATAAATGCCACAGGTTCAAAATAAGTGAAAACAAAACTATCCTTATGCATTTTGGATTTTTTTTTTTGCTTTTTCCACCATTGTACCGAACTCCCCTAATCAATACACATATCTACACATCTATCAATACACATCAAGTTCAAGTTCAAGTTCAAGTTTATTAGTGTCCCAAAGGGCAAATTGAGTTGCAGCATATAGACATACAAATAAGAACATTGACAAGAAACAACACAAGTAGCATGTTAAACATGTTACATGCGTATAGTTAAAATAAATAAAAGGCTAAATAAAACATCAAGGACCTTGTTTGTGGCACACAATGACCGATAATGTGCAAGGTAGCATTAAAGTGCACAGCAATCGGTAAAGTGCACAGCGATCGGTAAAGTGCAGACACGCAGCGACCGGTAAAGTGAGGTAGTAGAATAAAGTGCACAAATGGCCAGTAAAGTGCACAAAGTAATGAAAGGTAGATCAATAGTTAAAAACAATAAAAGCAATAAAACAATATAAACCATAAAATCAATAGAAACAATAAAACAGCGGCGGAGGCTGAAAGTAAAAAATGATAATAAAACACTAAACCATCAATGCCTTCCCTCAGCAGCATTCAATGCTCGAATGGAGACAGGGACAAAGGAGAACTTGTGCCTATTTTTTGTGGCCCGTGGGGCACACAGTCGACGACCAGAAGGAAGGAGCCTGTACTCCGAGCTTAGAGGGTGGGCTGCGTCTGAACGGATGGACAAAGCCTTCTTAAGTACCTGTCTGTTAAAGACATGGTCGAGGCTGTCCAGATGGATACCGGCTACCTTAGAGGCCACCTTCACAATTTTCCCGAGGGAATTCTTATCCTTAATACACAGGTTACCATACCAACAGGCAATGGAGAAGGAAATTACTGACTCGATATAGGCACTATAAAACAGCTTCATCAGAGTCTTATCAATTTGGAACTTTGCAAGTTTCCTCAGGCAGTGTAGACGTTGCTGACCTTTTTTACACAACATGTCAGAGTTCAGACACATATCTTTACATCTATCAATACATGTATCTATACATCTATCAATACATTTATCTACACATCTATCAATACACATATCTATACATCTGTCAATACACATATCTATACATCTATCAATACACATATCTATACATCTGTCAATACATTTATCTACACATCTATCAATACACATATCTACACATCTATCAATACACATCTATACATCTATCAATACACCTATCTATACATCTATCAATACACATATCAATTTATCAGCTACAATGTACGGCTCAAACAGGGGCCGCGTGGCACCGCCAGCAACAACTCAAGATCAAGTAAGAGACCAATAATGGCCTAGAACAGTGATTCCCAACCAGGGGTATGTGTTACGCCTCGGGCAGGCATGTCTAAAGTACAGCCCGGTGGCCAGTTGCGATAATAATCGAGTAATCGATACTATAGACCCTTTTCACGGGGCCATTTTGTGTCGAAAATGCAGGATACACACAGGTGCAAGCAAAACACTAATGAGGGTTTCCACCTTCCAATCAGGGAAGATGGAAACCCTCATTAGTCTTTTGCTTGCACCTGTGTTTATCCTGCCTTTTTGACACAAAATGGCTCCCGTGAAAAGGGTCCATTATGTGGCCCTCCACACAGTTTCCGTTTACCTAATGATGACGGCACTATCATACAGTTTGTAGACAAGCACCAAGTAGGTACAGATGTTTTCAAATGGGCGGTTACCTACATGTACTGTAGCAACAGACATTTTCAAAAAATAAAAAGCTGGGGGGAAATCGAATTTGAGATCCCCCCCATTTTTATTTTTTATTTCTTTTTTTTTTAAAGTGAAATGTTCCATGGTCACTCATGATTCAGTACGCTGTTGGTTGACTTGGTTCCAGGGGCAAAAGTCTTTATATGGATTTTTCTAAATGTCTCTGGAGAAAATGAATGGGGAATTCTCTTCCGGCACGGGAGCTGAGAAAAAGTCTGTGGTCACTGTTGAGCTCTATAGCCGATGCTATTAGCATCCATGGTTTTGTGACTTGAAGCCTTGAAGCTTGAACGCACGTAGGCCTTTGCCACTTGCCACCTCTGACCATAAACAAATGCAATACATTTAATCAATAAATAAAACAATACACAATACACCTATAAATACATCAATCCGTACACTGAACAATACATTTATTCATATATATCTGCTACACGGAGTAGAAGCAGACAGGCAGCAAACAAGAGCTTTTCAAGAATTTATTAGTGTTGGTTACTTAGTAGTATTGATTAGCAGCACTGGTCCTGGATTTTCTGGAATATTGATGATCAGGTATAGTTATCAGAGGCAGGATGTCCATCTGCATGAATCATACTGAACAACAGACAAAGTCTTCCAAACAAATCAAGGTCTGGAAAAAACTTTAAAAGCCAGTATTGATGATTGATTTTTGGTCTATCAGGGGCTCGTTCCTGACGAAGAAACAGGACCAGGCAGCCAGGAAGATCATGAGGTTCCTGAGACGCTGCAGACACAGGTAACACACACACACACACACACACACACACAAACCACATAAACACACAGACGCACACAGGGCCTGAAATTAACACCCGCCAAGCGCCATTGGCGACCAGATTTTACGTTTGACGGGTGACGCTCAGGGGTCTCCCAAAATAGTCATCATGTAAAATTAAAACTGTGTTTTGGTGTGCAGCTGGCTAACATGAGTGCTTCCTGAGGCCGTTTCATTCTGGCTCTCCCGTATAGACTACCAAACGTGACTGGAATAAAATGCAGTCATCAATTTAGCGAAGGTAAATTGACAGCCTACGTCGGGCGAATCAATCAATGAATCAATCGCTCGCACTTGTTGCCGACGCTCGTATGATATGAGGAGATAATAGTCATCATGTGTGTTTTGGTGCGCAGCCGGCTAACATGAGAAAGACTTTGTGAGACAGTCTAGTTTTCTGGCTCTTTCATTCTGGCTCTCCCGTATAGGCTACCAAATGTGACTCTGGAATGAAATGCAGTCATCAATTTAGCGGAGGTACGTTGGACGAATCAATCAATGAATCAATCACTCACACTTGTTGCCGACGCTCATATGATGAGGAGATGAATCAAAATGCTTACCACAAATAAAGCCAAAGGGGAGCCGAGAACAAGTGCAGGAGAGCTGACGCAGGTGCCAGGTGTGGAGTGCGAGAGAAAGGTGCGTAGCCCAAGTTGTGCGCTGCCTGCACACTTTTAGCTGCGTTGTTTATTCATCAAGGCAATGTCCAGAAGATATTGGTTCATGAGTGTCTGCAAATGCAGATAGATAGGCTACAGTAGGAGTGTGCGTGTTGTCTGTTTCAATAACGAAAGCGTCCTTACCGAGAATGACGTGCCTGTTGAATGCTGACCAATTAAATATTGTTGCTGCAAAATCTGCCTTTTAACAATACTGCAATAAAGATCGACTATGGAGGCTATAAAGAATAGAGAAATAAATTGATTCTTTAAACAATTATTTTATAACGTCCTTTGTTTAATAGTGGCCGGTAAATATTCGGGTTACCGGCTGCATTGGCCGTCTTAAAAAAATGATTCCATCTACCCGTCACCTGGCCGGTGAGTCAAAAAGTTAATTTCGGGCCCTGGATGTACACAAGTTGTAAGTCTTTCCTTGGAGATAATTTATTTCATTGATGCAATTGCATTATTTCCAGGCGTCCAGGTAATGTAGCGGTAGATTCCCTGCCTACCAACACGAGGGTCGCAGGTTCGTGCCCCTGTGTTACCTCCGGCTTGGTGGGCGTCCATACAGGCACGATCCGCTAGGCATTTTTTCAGACGGTCAATGCGGACACTTTTTATGAGCCAATATCTCCTGGACATTGCCTTGATGAAAAAACAACGTAGCAAAAAGTAATAAGTGCGACAGTGTTGGTGCAGACAGCGCACGACTTGAATCTCCAGCAATATAGGCTACGCACCTTCATTTCTCCCACTCCACACCTGGCCCCTGCATCAGCTCTCCTGCACTCGCTCTCAGCTCCCATTTGGCTTAATTTGTGTTAAGCATTTTGATTCATCTCATCTCATATGAGCACTTTTTACCTCTGCTAAATTGACAGCCTACGTGGCCGAATCAATCAGTCAATCACGCATTCGCTCGCACTTGTTGCCGACTACATTTCATTCCAGAATCACGTTTGCTAGCCTATGCGGGAGAGCCATTTACGCTTTAGTTGCCACTAAACTGTGTGGATTACTTTGCCCTTGTATTAGGGCTGTTGCAATTCTAATTAATTATCTGCGTCTCTGCTTGTTTGTGAAGCGGTAGTCTAATCTGCTTCTTATAGGTGCAGGCAATATTAGGATAGCCTATTTAATATGCTATTAATGATTGCATTTAGGTCACACAAGAGGAGGCTATTTAATATGCTGTTAATTTATTTATTTATTTATTTGGCATATTTCCAACCGGCCACTGGCCGTATCAGCATTATTTAGCAGTATAGAGCTCAACAGGCATGTGACGTTTTGTGACGTAAGTTCCGCGTCCATTTTCTCTTTCTCTTATTTTTTGTTCTCGCTTAAACCGAATGTTTTATGGTCACTCAAGATTCTCTGGATCTCGTGTCGGTTTGGTTCAAGCCTTAAAACTCGTTATATTTGGATTTATCGAAATTTCAATGGAGAAAATGGACGCGGAACTTAGTTCTGGGACAAATTACGTCACGAAAAGTCACGTGCCTGTTGAGCTCTATTAGTGTTTTAGTGTTAGTATTTGTTATTAGCCTTAGCTAATGACAGGTGGTGACAGACCTCCTCAACAATTGTATTATTATTCATATCTGCATTAGCATTAGCAACATTATTATTCATATTTATATTTTCTAAGCGTAGGCTAGCACTCGCAGAATGACCATGTCAACCCCCACAGCCGCTTTAAAACGTACTTTCTTTATCTGTCGGCTGTCATGTGACTTTATAGCCATTAAAGTTTAATACGCCCCCTTCTCTCTTTCTTTCTCTCTGTCTCTTTCTTTCTCTCTGTCTCTCCTCTTTATTTCTCTCTCTCTGTCTCTTTCCCTCTGTCTCTCCTCTTTACTTCTCTCTCTCTCTCTCCAGGATAAAGGAGCTGAAGCAGACGAAGGAGTTGGAGAGGAGAGGCCTGACCACCTAACCACTCCTCCGTCCATCCCACCGTCTCCTGACAGGGAGCGAGGGCTGAGAGAGAGAGAGGTCCCTCGTCTCATCTCGTCTCTCAACAGGTTTACTCAGACAGACAGAGAGGAAAAATAAACCAATGACTGAAGGAGAGAGAAGAGAAGATGAAGGGATGGACAGATGGATTGAGAGATGCCGTACGCTCAGAGGTCGAGAACCACTCCTCCTTTTCCTCTCCTCCCTTCCTGCCGTTTTTCTATCTAAATATCTATCATCTATCTGTCTGTCTATCTATCTGTCTCTCCATACCCCCTGGTTGAATGTCTGTCTGCAGTTGAAGAGCTCCATTTGAAATGTCACACCTCCATCCCATACTATTCTGATCTGCTCTGGTCCTGAATCATCAGACTTCTAGAGCTGTAACGATTTGTCGATTAGTCAATCGACATCAAATTAATTGCCAACTATTTTTATAACCATCTTATATCATTATCTTAGACTAATTAAAAAAAATAAAAATAAAATTCTCTGCTTCCAGCTTCTTAAATGTGAATATTGATTGACGTTTTACAGACCAAACAACAAATCGATTAGTCGAGAAAATAATCAACAGATTAATCGATAATGAAAATCGTTTTTTGCAGCCCTACATTGTATCAAATACTGACCAAAACCAAATCCAGTCAAGAAAATACGCTCTGCCTGGAAAAATATGGAGTTTTAAAATGGAAAGCGTGTAGGAACCCTGCCAATCATCTCACATATTCTGATATTTGTGGCTGTGAAGAACAATCTTCATCTATACAGTCGCATTTCAAAACAAATCAAGGTCTGGGGAAATTATGGAATTTTTTAAATTGAAAATGTGTAGAAACCCTGTGGTTGGATGATTACCAAACCGCACCACAGGACTGGGACTCTGGGTTTCAGGTCGGAGCGACATCGTTCTCACCTGGCCAAACCAACCAAACTATATGAGCGAGATGAACCAATCAGACGATGCCGTAACTTAACGGGCAGACTGAGCGCTGGTCGTCTCTGTTCCAAACGGGCTGTGTAACGTTTTGGAGTGGAGCTCTTCACCTGGAGTCTACATGCTGTGGACTTCAAAGTATACATGATGATAAATCTATATCTAAACACAATCACTTCTATATACAGTACATATATATTCTCAAGGTGGACTTTATAGATGCTATGGATGTTTTTATTTATTACAGCATGTACTGTTAATGTGTGTGTATGAGAGAGAGAGTGTGTATGTGTGTGTGTGTGTGTGTGTGTGCTGTGTAGACTAAATAAGGTCAAGTCTTAAGGAGCCTCCTGACCCCTGGGAGAGAGGCACGTGGATGTGATGTCACCTGGCATTGACCCAGAACCAGCTTGCACCAGGCTTCAGTTAACTGTTAGCTTCAGTTAGCTGTTAGCTTCAGTTAGCTGTTAGCTTCAGTTAGCTGCTAGCTTAGGGTGGCCATTTCTATAAAAAGGACACGTTGCGACTGACAATATGAAACGTTGCGATACGTTGCCGACGATAACGATGGTATCACGATACAGCAATTCTGCTGTACTCGATACATTGCAAGACAATTCCTCTGATACATCACAATATTTGTCACTGAAGAAGAGGAAATACCGCTATAATGCAAAAAAGTCACTGCAATGGTGTCAGTTTCACAAAATTTGACAACTGAGATGAAACGATGTACAACAAAGTGCATATAGGTATCTTAGTGCCTCTTTAATACACACTGCATCTTATCCATTTACGCATCATTCCAATCATCTTTATTTCATCTTTGTCTTTGAGTTTGCATCATGAAATATATCTCACATAAACATAAGCAAGATGTGTGTAACCTTTTTCCTGTTAACCTTGTCATGTTAAAGGGACAGCTCACCTTAAAATCCAAAATTACATGTTTTTCCTCTTACATGTAGTGCTATTTATCCATCTACATTGTTTTGGTGTGAGTTGCTGAGTTTTGGAGATATCAGGCGTAGAGATTTCTGCCTTTTCTCCAATACAATGGAACTGGATGGCACTCGGTTTGTGGTGCTCCAAACGTCAAAAACATACATTTGAAAAACTCAACAGCAATGTCTCTTTCCAGAAATAATGACCCGGTTACCCAAGGTAACACAGACCTAGTTGTGAGCAGTTTCATGCAGTGTTGGGGGTAACTCATTACAAAAGTAACATATTACATATGTAATATATTTTAGCAGTAACTCAGTAATATAACTTATTACTTATAGGATTTCTGTAATATTATACCAGTTACTTTGTCAAGTAACTCAAGTTACAAATTGAGTTATATATTTTTTTAATCAGAGCACACACAAACTGTGTTTTTATGCAAATAACCACTATAGATGACAATAACAAAGGAAAATAATAACATTTAGAATTTTGGATTGTTTACACTGACTTCAAGGTGGTTGAAATTATTTTTCGGGATGTTCCGGGGTGGCGATGTCATTCTGCTGTTGCTGTTTTGGTAAAAGTAATGCAAAAGTAGTGTAATAAGTAATGAGTTACTCTACACAGAAAATAATATTGTAAAGTAACTTCAAATGAAAAAAACTAGTGATATGTAGTATATTACATTTTGTAAGTAACTTGCCCAACACTGGTTTCATGTAGGAACTAACTAGTAGCTAGTGGGTGTAGTTCGGTCTAAAGAAAATAGTTCCTACGTGAAACTGCACATAACAAGGTTTGTGGATTATCTTGAATAACCGGGTCATGAGTTCTGGAAAGAGACATTGTCAGTAGTATCACTATGTTTTTAACTCTGTAGCACTTTGAGATTCTTAAAAGTGCAGGAAATGAATTATTATTAGTATGATCATTAATGCAATACTATACTACTATATTATCACACTATAATTATGCCATTTGTTTGTGTTGTTAAATTGAGCCTAGTAAACTTCACGCTTCACATGGCATGGATCCAGCTGCCTGCCTCCCACGTCTCAAGTTGTTGACATTATCCAAGCTAGCCACAACAAATTCCGATCTGACTTTTTCAAAATAAAAATTATTCTGCACAAGTCTACAGCACACAGAAGCCATTGAAAAAGGTTTATTTTGCTAAGAACCACCGCATTGAGCAAAGATTGTATATTAACGGCAAGATCACCCACTTCAGCACCACACACACACCAGCAGTGACAGTGATCGAATTAGCACTTTGGCGTTGTACTATCTTTGCTGTCTTTAGGGATGCTCTCAAAAGCATGACAAATTAACGTCCATCTCAAGGCTGCGCCAGTGGGCGGACATGGCATTTCAAAACCTGACTTTCCGCGTAAAACTGGACAGATGGTCACCCTAGCTGCTAGCTTCAGTTAGCTGCTAGCTTCAGTTAGCTGTTAACTGGGTTCCTTCAAGCACTTTTACTTATAGAATTCGCTGTAGGCTGGAGTCAGGAGTGGAACAGTAGAGAGAGAGGGACAGCTTGCAGTAAACAACAGACAGCAACATTACTGAACGTGATGGAGAAGCGTTGTCATGGCGAGATGAGGATGATGAGGCGGGGTGGTTTACAGTCTCACAGTGATGACATCACAGCCCCGCCACGTCAGTGTGACACCACAGCCCCGACACGTCAGTGTGACATCACAGCCCCGACACGTCAGTGTGACATCACAGCTCAGGGGTCAGGCAGGGTTCCGTTCAGCCGACTTTGATGTGTTGGGCAACTTTCAGGGCAACAATAACAGGCAACCTCGGAATGGAAGCACTTTAAAGCACTCCTTGAGGCAACAAATTGCTCTGGAATCACTGCAACAATGTTGACCAACACTGTTGCCTGTCGGTGTTGCCACAGAAGTTGTCCTTTAACTCCAGCCCAGCCAGAAGCCTGGCTGAGGCTGGATTGCCCGTCAGAGTTGGCGCACAAGTTGCTCTGTGTGCTTTTAGTCAAAGACTGAATAGAGAGCCAAAGTCACGTCCACTTCTGGGTTAGGCATATGAATCAAGGGATTTCATCCGCCATTTTGTTAAATGCTTATAATTATTATAATTATCTGTTTATTAAAAGAATCCCCATTAGCTGCCGCCTAGACGACAGCTAGTCTTCCTGGGGTCCAAAAAATAGCCCAAGTGAAATGTGCTATGATCTCTCGTTATTCTGAATATAGCTGAATCGCTTGGTTTGATGAAGTAAAACTATTTTTATAAGCATTTGATTAAATGTCTTTGGAAAATAAAATGGTGGATGAATTCCCTTGGTTCCTATGCTTAACCCAGAAGTTGGCATGACTTTTCGCTCTCGATGCCACTGTATCGTCATGGCAACCACAACTACTAGAACAGAGCATGAGCTTTCCTTAATGAGTTATTTAACGATGTTTTTATCCCAGCTTGTTTTCACACTATCAGATAAGATACAAAATGAGAAATATTATATTGCTACTACTATTAATATTATTACTATTGTTGAAGTGATGCTTTGCATGAGTTTGTATTGATTGTTTTGCATTTCAAAAACCTTTAAAAAGAAATTATGAATATTATTCTATAAGTGAGAAGAATAAATCAGGTGTTTATTATTATATTATATGTTTTGTTGTTTGTGTTTTTTGGTGGTTTCTACGGTTTGTTTATCAGGTTGTCATGGCAGCTGTTGCATAGCAACAAAATGTGTGCAAGGTAATAAACGATGAGAATATCAGAAAATAAACGACTTGGTGGTTACATCAACAATAAAAACATGTAAACCAAAACAACACAAAGAATCACAACATGAACAGAAATAACATCATACGGTATACAATAACAACTTCAACTGGAGGGTGGTATTACCACGTTTTTACCATGTTACCATATCCTTTGTAGAATATTCCATTGTCTACTTAATGTTGAGATGAGTTGGTTTTGTGATCCACCAAAACAAGGTATTAGTTTCAGTAGTGAACTACTTAATGTAGTTTAGGAAGTTAATTCCAAACTACATATTTGTAGCAGCCTATTCTAACAGTCCGACAAACAGTTGCTTGCTGTGTAAATATTCACTGGTTAAAATCCCACCTGTCTCACTCTTTACACTTTCAAATCAGATGCCAATGCCCAAACAGAAATATATGGACAGTCTAGATGTGTTTTCAAAATGAAGCTGGATCAAATCAGCTACATTCATCCCTAAATAATTTCAATGTTGGTAACATTATACTTGCTATATAATATATATATATATATAATATATATATATATAATAACAGCTGTCTGGTTTCCTCTCTCATGATCCCCTGCTCACTGTGGAAGTCGCCGGGGGAGATCAAAGTCCAAGCTTTTACTGAGGCTCTGCCCAAAACCTCCAAATGTTGGTGTGGCCATTAGGGATCATCAGTTATCGAAA
The DNA here is from genome assembly GCF_964638095.1 of Poromitra crassiceps. Classification (NCBI taxonomy): domain Eukaryota; kingdom Metazoa; phylum Chordata; class Actinopteri; order Beryciformes; family Melamphaidae; genus Poromitra; species Poromitra crassiceps. The sequence goes on from NC_139628.1 coordinate 2,906,196, forward strand.
CTCGATAATTGATCATTAAGGAATGGAATCGATCATGTGGAATTCTTATCGATTATTGTTATTATTTAAAAAAAAGAAAAAATTGCAGACTAGGTTTGGGTGGAATTCGTTCCTCCTCGCCCCACTCCATTGCACAGCCTACTAACGTGTCTCTAGTTTTCTGGCTGGGCACGGGCCTTTGTGCCAACAAAACTGTTTTAAACATGGGGAATTCACACCGGCATGCGCCGGGGACAGCAGAGTGTATGGAGAGGAGACACATTGAAATAAAGAGTTCATTGAGGAGAACACGTTGTCTTTCGTATTTTCTGCCATAGGCATTCATTTTGTAAAAAAAATAATAATGAAAAAAAAATATTATTAATCAATAATCGATAATTGATCGTTAATTTTCCCCGATTTTCGATTTTGGATATTTTTCAAAATGAACATCCCTAGTGGCCATATACAGGTGTTGTGATCGACACATTATGGACTGTACTGTATTACTTATATGTTTGAATGTGGGACATTTGAGTGTATTGCCTGTGTTTGGATATGGCCTCACATTCGGGGTGAAGACAGAGAGAACCAAATGGTTGTGTCACACCCTACAGATACCAGCACAGCTGGATGCAGAGCCTCGAAGGGCTTGCCATTGTTTTTATCCCTCAACCCCCAGGACGTTTAACACCTCCCTGAGCTTCAAAGACCAAGTGCCCCCACAACCGAAAGGTACACAAAGGGCCAACACCCTGTGAGTTCACCTTACAGAGTGGGCTGGGCATAGTCCAGCTCACAGAGCAACCATTGGCCAGAACCATCACCAAGACACATGACAAGCCAATGAGAACCCTTCGTGACTTCCCCATACAGTGAGACAAAACTGTTTGGAAACCAGTTAGAGTCTACAGTAAGCTTTCGCACGCAGCTGAACCAAGGGACTGGAGGGGCCAGGACCCGGCTCCCCTCCCCCGCTCTCTGCACCCCGTGCAGGTGACCAGGCCTCAAGAGGGGCCAAGCCCTGCAGGCCTGACCAGGGCCCAGAGGACTCCGAGCCCACAGCAGCACCAGAAATCGGCTGAAAGGCCAGCCGTAAGTCCCACGAGAAATAGCATGCATAACTGAGATAGTTCTACTTAATCTCAGTTTAATTTAAGTCGTTTAGTGTTATAAGTCGCAGGGAAAAAAAACCTTACGCTTCCAGACTTGCCACAGCCTGGCACAACGCCCAGCCGTAGACCAAGCTTCCAGACTTGCCACAGCCCGGCACAACGCCCAGCTGTAGACGAAACAGTCTTTCCTCAACAACACTGCTTTTCCCCTCCAAGCGCCCTGCACATAAGGGGGGAAAGACGCCCAAGACAGACCGTGGCTTGCAACCAGCCACAGAGAGGGACCCAAAGCAGCAGACCTCGACTCCACGAGCAGAGAGACTGCACGTCAACCCCAGGCATCGTCTACCCCCATCAGACGTCCGCTGCCCGCTTTTCCAGGCCAGGGTGAACCGCGCTGCAGGCCATCGCTCCCACAAACCAACGCCATCCACTCCACGGCACCCCAGAGGCGCGTGCAGAGCAACAGAGGAACCCGCTCACGGAGCGAGACCCACGTGAGAGTTCATTCATGGTTTAATGGTCTGGGCAGAGTTAGGGGTTAAAATGCATTATCATGTACGTTGATTACGATTACTGTGTATGTGACGGTTAGCGATCTGTGAGAATTTGAGGCCACCAGCGTGTTCTCTCTCTCCCCTGCTCCCTCTCTCTCTCTCTCCCCGTCGCTCTCCCTCTCGACCCTCCACCAAAATTGGCAAAACCGCCATTTTGAAAAGGAGGCGGTCTTAACACTTTGAGTGCCACGGCCCTTGGGCAAAAGGTGCTGTACTGTGCCACATAGGCCGCAATGCATTTTAAAACAGTCATATAATTTCTTTAATAATTACTATGTAAACACTGAACACGCACAAATAACGATGAGACTCTCTTCTATCACCTGCAAAAAAAGGTTTATTGATCCCATTTTCCGTTCTTTAGTTATGAGCCGGAGAAGATAGCTTGATTAGACCAAAAACAGCCCTTTTTTTCTACGAGCTGAGATAATGACCCTTTTGTGAAAGGGAGCATTTCAAGCACATCATTGACTCATTGCTAATATTTTCTGATGTAATGCTGCAGTGCCTGGGTCTGTTGTATGCTGTAGTGTCCTGCGTGCCCCACCTCCCCCCCTCCTCCTCCCCCCCCCGTTGTGGGAGGAGTATCTCTCTGCTCTGCTCCGCTCTGCTGTGAGTGTGTTTGCTCTGCGTGTGCTCAGCAGTGAAAAGTCCGCTCCGCTAGATCCAGCTTTTTTACACCCGCGTGTATGTCACCATGCTTCCAGTTGAGAACTCCACGGCTGATCATGCGTATAGACTGTTGCAGCGGACACGAGGTGCTCAATTGTGACAGCAGATTGGCTGCTGCAGGGGCACAGCTACGTTATGCTTCAATGAAGCAGCTGCATACGGACGGATGCGATGCGATTTCCTCTTCCCAAACGACTTCTTCTGTGTGTTTTACTCTATGGTTTTACTCCACTTTCTCTCATCTGGAGTGCGCTGTCGCCACCTAAGGGTTCTGTAAAATAGGTTAGACACATTCAATAGCTATTATATTGTAAGAGGCGATGTAAGAGGCATAGATCGACACCCCCCCGTCAAAAAAACAATTTCGAGTTACTGACGCCATTTGGCGTCGCTGGCAGCCTACGGTAAATTTCTAATGACGCCATATGGCGTCGCTGGCACTCAATGTGTTAACACGATCAGACCGCCCCTCAGCCAATCCTGGGGTGACATAAGACACTCCACCTTCTCTTCCCTCCTCCTCTCTCTCTCACACACACACACCCACACACACACACACACACACACACACACACACAAATGCTAATTAACACCCACTTACACACACACACACACATTCAAGCCTGCTTCTGACCTGCAGACTTAACTCACGCACACACACACACAATTGATAATGTTTATTCACATTAGGTATTAGCTATAGATGTGGTAGAGTATTAGTCGTAAAAGTAAATGTGATGAACTGATATTTTAATCATAATGTTAATGTCAATTGATATTGTGATTTATTAAATCTTTTTATTACATAATTATATGAATCTTGGTTGTTATTCATGAGGTATTTTATCTGTGGAAATCTGTGACAGAAGCTTACGAACTTTGACCCTTCAATTAACTGTACAATGTACATTATATCATTATGAGACTGATATGACAATTTGGTTTGGTGTCTAAACTAGTCATAACTGACTTTTAGACAGGTCTGTAGCCTTAACTACAGTGGTCCCCCGAATCTTACAGAGAATACAATATTTTCTGTCAAATCTAATAAATTTATTAATATTAATAATTCATAATTATTAATAATCATATTTCATAACCAAACCAGCTCCTGCGAGCACAACATAAATGGTGCCCTATTCTAATATCAGTATTTCCACAGATATGATATGCATGAATAATAAAAATTCATACATTTTTGAAAAATCAAAATTTTTCAAATTTTTCCAAAATCAGGTTTTCTATAGCGCTTTGCCAAGCAAATCACATGCGTCAGAAGACACTAAAGGAACTCTAATCATAAAATATGGAATCTTCCCACAATCTTAACACAAGTTAGGATTTGTATTGAATATTTCTGAGCAAAACAGTCCCAAAGACAACAGCTCAGTTTAAAATCCTTGATTCTATTTTTATGTTAGAAACCACAGTTAACACACTGTTTCCCACTGTGCCTTCAACCTAAACTAGGAGAGATAGAAAATTTCCATCTATGAGAGAGTGACTTTGAACAGTGTAAACAAACAGTGATGCGCATTTTAAAGTGGAACCTTTGATGCTAATTTGAAAGCCACACCGGCAAAGGGGGGAGGAAGTCAGGCTGCCCCCCCCCCCCACATTAGCACTCAAAAACATTCACCCTGGCTCTCAACAGCCAGAGACAAAGTGTAAACAAAGCCTGTGACCACCAGTCACAGTGAATTTGCATGCGAAAGACAGGCAGACACCTGCACCTGATGACACTGACAGCTGACATGAGCAGTGACAGCTGACAGTTGTCAAACTAACGGCATGCAATTGACAGCTACCTCACAGAGACTGTCACATTTGGGCCATTCTTTAATTAGAACTGTGGGCATTGACGGCATTGATGCCATAGCAACACGGTGAGTGCACACACCTTTTGCTTAAAATTGACAGCAGTAAAACAGCTGCTTGACTCATCGCAATGATGCCACAAGATGGTCAGCGCTGAAGCTTTCTTTAAGACGGCCGCCACCGACTTGCAAGCGGTAGCCGCCTCTCTCATCTGCCCGCCTACAGGAGGAGCAGATGAATTTAGCATTGTAATGCTAACACTAGCGGTCCTAATAATTCCATTGGGAATTCTTTTCTTTCTGCAAAATCGCAGATTCCATGTGCAGGACACGGCGCATCAGCGGCAGACCACTGTCTACCAGACGCAGATAGGCAGACTGCGCAACAGCTGTCAAGCTACGCTGCAGGCCAATCTGGACCTACACAAACAAGCCCAGGTCTGCCAAACAGAATTAGCCCGACTGCGAACAGAAGTTTCCCGGCTGGAACAGAGCCAGAAGGGCATGCAGACCGGATCCACGGCGGCCCTCGGACCCAGAACGGTCCCCCTCTCTGGTCGCACTGCTCCACCAACCACCCGAGCGGTGATCGCACGGCTAAACGCCAGAACGGCCAAGCAGCAAGAGCACCAGAAGGCCTTAACGGCCATAGCCCCGCCAGAACCGGAGGCTGACACGCCTCCTAGGGCTAGACCAACCCTCGACTTGAATCAGACCCCCGCACACTACCTAGCGCCCGCGCTGGCAAGCAGCCGCGCCACTAGGCATCGCGACACCACACCGCGAAAGGGGGGAGACCGCTCTCACAACGAGCAAACTGATTCAGGCTATTCAGCCCAGCAGTCGTCATCCGATTCCGAGCTCGACTTCCATGCTTCTGACATACCAGTCAGTCATTCATCCGAGCAACCTACGTGTAGAATCAGACGTTATTCACGCTTTCATCCAGCTCTGACTTCCACCTCAAAGCACAAACCGCTGACAGTCAAACGACTTGACAGCGCCACTTCCGGTTATGACAAAACGATCCACACTGCAACCCCCTGCAGGGAGGAACGTGTGTCTTACCGACTTCCCATTTACCACGCCCGTGGCGAGTCGATCGACTACCGCCCTGTGCATTATAAACCGTCATTTGCTCAGGCCACCAGCGGGTGCGCTGATGAGTCAGATTCAGTCACTAAGTTCCGGCAGATCCACTCCGCTTCCCAAACAGAGAGCGTGACTATGATGAGCAGGGAAAACAAACAGCATTCACAGCTGGACACAGACCAACTGCCCAGTTATGCTAACCTGTCATCCAGAGAGGATCCTGCTAGGTCTTTTTCACACGAGGCTATCCAGCCTCACTCATTTTCTAGCTCCTGTCCACCAAGGAAACAGGAAGTCAGCTCTTCGACACCTTCCCCCGCAAGGGGGGACCCCCAGCATGATGACATTAGTCGCGCTTTGGTGCCCGATCGGGCAAACGGCCACTCCTTCTTGCAGCCTCCACTGCCAAAACAGAGTGATTCAGAACTCTCTCTCCGAGAAGCAGAGTCACGCTATCACTTACTGGAGTCAATCGCAAACGACATTGACTTGTTCGATCCCGCCAGTCACGAGGTACACTTGACCGATTATCTCAACGAAGTCGAACGTGGTTCGCAGGCTCTGCCACACGCCTCGCCGCGAGAGAAAGCGCAACTAATATGGAACACGAGCTCAAAGCATGTGCGTGCGTTTATCCAAACGCAACCTTCCCATATCAGAGATGACTTTGACAAGCTTCGCGAAGCCTTGGGCGAAGAGTACATCCTTACCCAGTCGTCAGCGGCGGGGAGGAACGCGGCCTTACACGTCAAACAGAACTACCAGGAACATCCTAGGGATTACTTCAGACGGTTGAAGAGAATTTATAATCAAGGTAGAAATGGCCCGGATCAAGGAGACGTGCCACGTCTCAAGGAACTTTACCTAGATGGTCTGCATGACTCGGTGCGCCCAGCCGTAGCCCTAGACGCACGTTGGTATGACCGAAGCATGCGCACGGTCCTCAAAACCGCCTCAATAGCGCGGGAGGTGGAAACTGAAGCAAAAAGCAGAAATGGCCAGTTTCAACCCACCCACCGCGTGTGTGCGGACCCAGAGACGGTACCACGCACACGCTCACAACGCAGGCCAGACCACCCGGTTCTGCCAGACAGAGCCAAGGGCGGTAGTTGCTGCCCACCGAGACATCACGGTCGCACCGCAGGGTGTGAGCCTCCTCAGCGCCCTAGGCGCTCCGCTCAATTAGACATCCGAACGGGCGCCAGACGCCTGACGGGCAGGGTGAGCATTCAAACCACCAGAGGCCCTCCACAGACGAATAGGACAAAGCGTGGCACATAGTTACATATAGACACATAGACTCATGCACAAACACTGCTGGAATGCAGCACACATTCAAAATCACACCCTGTCACCCTCTCTCTCTCTCCTTCTCTCCTCCTGCCCTTCCCTGTTCACCCTGTTGATTTTGAAATGATGTTGTGTATGTAATGTATGGTAATGAGTCGAGGTATGGTTAGGAATCTGCCCAGAAGCCAAGTCTGCACAGAACCAAACCTGAACCGATGATGAACTATGAACGTCCTATATCGAATATGACACTTTGATCCCACAACAGATGGACATGGTGACCGAAAGTTACCACAAACTGACTGTCAGACTTCATCCTCGCCTGCGGACCGCAGGTCGACAGCAGTCCACAGACGAGGAGGGGGGATGTTGTGATCGACACATTATGGACTGTACTGTATTACTTATATGTTTGAATGTGGGACATTTGAGTGTATTGCCTGTGTTTGGATATGGCCTCACATTCGGGGTGAAGACAGAGAGAACCAAATTGTTGTGTCACACCCTACTGATACCAGCACAGCTGGATGCAGAGCCTCGAAGGGCTTGCCATTGTTTTTATCCCTCAAACCCCAGGACGTTTAACACCTCCCTGAGCTTCAAAGACCAAGTGCCCCCACAACCGAAAGGTACACAAAGGGCCAACACCCTGTGAGTTCACCTTACAGAGTGGGCTGGGCATAGTCCAGCTCACAGAGCAACCATTGGCCAGAACCATCACCAAAGACACATGACAAGCCAATGAGAACCCTTCGTGACTTCCCCATACAGTGAGACAAAACTGTTTGGAAACCAGTTAGAGTCTACAGTAAGCTTTCGCACGCAGCTGAACCAAGGGACTGGAGGGGCCAGGACCCGGCTCCCCTCCCCCGCTCTCTGCACCCCGTGCAGGCGACCAGGCCTCAAGAGGGGCCAAGCCCTGCAGGCCTGACCAGGGCCCAGAGGACTCCGAGCCCACAGCAGCACCAGAAATCGGCTGAAAGGCCAGCCGTAAGTCCCACGAGAAATAGCATGCATAACTGAGATAGTTCTACTTAATCTCAGTTTAATTTAAGTCGTTTAGTGTTATAAGTCGCAGGGAAAAAAAACCTTACGCTTCCAGACTTGCCACAGCCTGGCACAACGCCCAGCCGTAGACCAAGCTTCCAGACTTGCCACAGCCCGGCACAACGCCCAGCTGTAGACGAAACAGTCTTTCCTCAACAACACTGCTTTTCCCCTCCAAGCGCCCTGCACCTAAGGGGGGAAAGACGCCCAAGACAGACCGTGGCTTGCAACCAGCCACAGAGAGGGACCCAAAGCAGCAGACCTCGACTCCACGAGCAGAGAGACTGCACGTCAACCCCAGGCATCTTCTACCCCCATCAGACGTCCGCTGCCCGCTTTTCCAGGCCAGGGTGAACCGCGCTGCAGGCCATCGCTCCCACAAACCAACGCCATCCGCTCCACGGCACCCCAGAGGCGCGTGCAGAGCAACAGAGGAACCCGCTCACGGAGCGAGACCCACGTGAGAGTTCATTCATGGTTTAATGGTCTGGGCAGAGTTAGGGGTTAAAATGCATTATCATGTACGTTGATTACGATTACTGTGTATGTGACGGTTAGCGATCTGTGAGAATTTGAGGCCACCAGCGTGTTCTCTCTCTCCCCTGCTCCCTCTCTCTCTCTCTCCCCGTCGCTCTCCCTCTCGACCCTCCACCAAAATTGGCAAAACCGCCATTTTGAAAAGGAGGCGGTCTTAACACGATCAGACCGCCCCTCAGCCAATCCTGGGGTGACATAAGACACTCCACCTTCTCTTCCCTCCTCCTCTCTCTCTCACACACACACACCCACACCCACACACACACACACACACACACACACAAATGCTAATTAACACCCACTTACACACACACACACACACACACATTCAAGCCTGCTTCTGACCTGCAGACTTAACTCACACACACACACACACACAATTGATAATGTTTATTCACATTAGGTATTAGCTATAGATGTGGTAGAGTATTAGTCGTAAAAGTAAATGTGATGAACTGATATTTTAATCATTATGTTAATGTCAATTGATATTGTGATTTATTAAATCTTTTTATTACATAATTATATGAATCTTGGTTGTTATTCATGAGGTATTTTATCTGTGGAAATCTGTGACAGAAGCTTACGAACTTTGACCCTTCAATTAACTGTACAATGTACATTATATCATTATGAGACTGATATGACAATTTGGTTTGGTGTCTAAACTAGTCATAACTGACTTTTAGACAGGTCTGTAGCCTTAACTACAGTGGTGCCCCGAATCTTACAGAGAATACAATATTTTCTGTCAAATCTAATAAATTTATGAATATTAATAATTCATAATTATTAATAATCATATTTCATAACCAAACCAGCTCCTGCGAGCACAACACAGGTGTCATTTACAATGGCGACATGCCGCCACCACTCTCGGATGTTAAATATGGTCTGGAAATTTGAGTCTGGAAAAGTCTGGAATTTTAAAATGGAAAATATGTAGGAACCCTGACCTGGGCCGGTCAGCTGACCAGACACCACTGTGTCCGGACCGACTGAGCAGCAGCTTGGACGATTTAGTCGAGATCCTCGTTGTAGGGAAACGTTTGCTTTTACTATTTTTACACATTTACTGTCACAAATGGAACCCATCTGACATTAGCATTTCTGGTGTGAACTCCACCCGGACTAGTCAGAGGAAGCACGTGATTTTTTTGTGTTGATTTTTTTTGTTATTTCCTGTTTTGGAAGCTCCCGCGGAAGAAGAAGCTGCTTGCTAGCTGTAGCAGTTAGCTAGCTTATCTCGTCTCGTTACCAGCGACATCACAAACACACAAAAATGACTAGTGGCAGGGGACAAACGTGGAGTCTGTAATGTTTACTGTTCTATTGACATATAATTGTGTGAATAAACAGACATAAATTGACTGGTTAAACGACGTGCGTCCATCTTTATTTTCTGACATGGAGTAACTGTGTGTCGCATAGTGACACGTCATCAACAATGGCCGATGGCCTCAACGTAAACTGTCGGGAGGAAGTCAGTGGCCCAATTCCAATCCGCCCCCTAAAGACTCAAGCCCTGAAGCCTGAAGCCCTGAAGTCCCTCTAATGGCCGCCATCTGAAAGTGGTTGAGTCATCAAGTGTGGAAGGGATCCACATTGGATAAATAAGAGAATTGGGACAGCAGAGCTCTTTGCACTTGACAAGATGATGCTGACTCTGGCACGTTTGGGGTTCGCTATATATTGTTTATTGTCAAGACACTTTGAGGAATAGACTCCCTGATGAGTCTGTTCTCATCCAGGCTCTGGCTCCGAGTGGACAACAGGTCATTTAAAAATAAATGTAGCCTACTGCAAAATCTGCAATCTGCAACATGTGTAATTATAATTAAAATAAGCATAATAATGACATGTCACCCAACATTATACACAATGTCAATACTGTACAATAGCCTACAGATTCCTTAAAACTATTTCTCATTCATCAAAAAAGTTGTGGATTGCAATTGTAATAGAAATGATCGATGATTATTCTAGGATTGTGTAAAATAACTACTTGCATTCCTCTGATATAATATTTTTGTCTAATCTGAAATCCCTATTAATGTAATGTTTCATTGTCAATTAAGGCATTCCAGCGCACTCGAAAACACCCCGTTCGTTTCGCGCGTGTGTTCTTTTATTTTTTTGACAGATATTTGCAGCCTTCCGCGTTTTATACGTCACAACGCTATGCATTGTGGGCAATTCCCTTTCCGTAAGTGGCCATAGCTGCTCCCTTACGGTAAGGGGGCAGAAAGGGCTCACTCCGAGCCCTCATTCACTTTAGTCCAGGCAAAGTAACTCATTTTGGAACCAAAAAACAAACTAATTGTAAAATAATTTTTTGCAGCTTAGATCATTTCTATGAGGTGTCCAGAACAACATACTAAAAGTCCTAAGAAATCCTAGTTGAGGAAATATGTTTAATTCTCATCAATCCAAGATGTGTGCCAGTAAGGCCAGACAACAATACACCCCAATGGGGCTATTTTTTTCCTTTACTCCTATCAAAATAAAACTTTATACAATGAAAGTATCCATGAAAAGTAACATTTTTTGTATTACAAGAAACTTGTAAAACAAAAAAGTTCCTTTTCATGTATACTTTCACTGTGTGAGGTTTGATTGTGATAGGCTCCATTTTTTCCTTTACTCCTATGCGGGTATATTTTGGGTAGCCTATATTCGATTAGTGTATAGCTCATTTGCATATTCAAATTAATTTTCAAAGAAACTTGTAATACAAAAATTTTTACTTTTCCTGGATACTTTCATTGTATAAAGTTTTATTTTGATAGGAGTAAAGGAAAAAAATAGCCCCATTGGGGTGTATTGTTGTCTGGCCTTACTGGCACACATCTTGGGTAACACTTTACAATAACGTACACAAATCCTATAGTAGTTACTGATAAACTAACCATTAACTAATCGCCAGTTAATCATTCGCTAATGAAAAATTTGGCATTAGTTTATCACTAGTTAATCATAGTTAATGAGTAGGTAGTCATTAGTTAATGATTAGTATCTAATTTCCTGAGTAGAGTTAGTTAATCAGTACCTAATGATTACTAAATTTCAGCTCGTGAATAGAGTAGTTAATCATTACTTAATGATTCCAAAATGTCAGTGCGTGAATGTATTAGTTAATCATTAGTTAATCATTAGTTAATCTTTTTGTGTACCCTATTGTAAAGTGGTGCATCATACTCAGTAGTTTATGAATACTGAATCATTACCTGTCCATTAGTTACTCTTTTCGCACCCTAATATAAAGTGAAAGATATCCTTATCAAATAAACACTCCCTCCAGGTGAGATTCGAACTCTGAACCCCAAGATTGTTAAATTGTAAGTCTGGTTCTCTACCATCTGAGCTAACCAGCCTGTTACTTGGTAGAGCCATACTATAGGTCTGTAGAGTCAGAGACTAAGTATTATGTCCTATCCACATACTACTTTCTGTTCAAGTACTTATAGTTTTTAAGATATATTCCACCCAAATACTACCTTCTCTCCAAATACTTATAGTTTTAAAGGTATATTCCATCCAAATACTACTTCATGTCCAAGTACTTAGGTATGTTTCAGCCAAATACTACTTATGTCTAAGTACTTGTAAGTACTTGGACAGAAAGTAGTATTTGGGTGGAATATACCTTTAAACTATAATACTTGGTCTCAGGCTCTACATTCAATAGTATGGCTCGAACAAGCAACAGGCTGGTTAGCTCAGATGGTAGAGAACCAGACTTACAATTTAACAATCTTGGGGTTCAGGGTTCGAATCTCACCTGGAGGGAGTGTTTATTTGATAAGGATATCTTTCACTTTATATTAGGGTGCGAAAAGAGTAACTAATGGACAGGTAATGATTCAGTATTCATAAACTACTGAGTATGATGCACCACTTTACAATAGGGTACACAAAAAGATTAACTAATGATTAACTAATACATTCACGCACTGACATTTTGGAATCATTAAGTAATGATTAACTACTCTATTCACGAGCTGAAATTTAGTAATCATTAGGTACTGATTAACTACTCTACTCAGGAAATTAGATACTAATCATTAACTAATGACTACCTACTCATTAACTATGATTAACTAGTGATAAACTAATGCCAAATTTTTCATTAGCGAATGATTAACTGGCGATTAGTTAATGGTTAGTTTATCAGTAACTACTATAGGATTTGTGTACGTTATTGTAAAGTGTTACCCACATCTTGGATTGATGAGAATTAAACATATTTCCTCAACTAGGATTTCTTAGGACTTTTAGTATGTTGTTCTGGACACCTCATAGAAATGATCTAAGCTGCAAAAAATTATTTTACAATTAGTTTGTCGTAAAACGCTACTTTGCCTGGACTACTTTGTGATTTCACTGTGGAACATCCCTAAACCCTCACTCCCTTCACGTGACCGCGCCTCTAAGGGCTTGAGGCAGTGGGGGCGGATTGGAATTGGGCCATGTCTCACGTTGCTATACACCAGAACTGCGTCGCGTCTTCAAGCGCCCAGCTCCATGGCTGCGCCCCTTTTTAGGGGAAACCCTTACCCCGCTCGCCGGACGCTTCTGGCTCATACTGAGCGCATTAGCGCCCGGCGAATGCAACCCATTTCACATATTAAATTTTGCCATTTTCACGTCTGGGTCTAAAATCCCGGCTCCTACCTGAGTCTTCACGTGAAGTGAAGACGCTATCCGATGTCAAACATCCTCTTCTTTTAATGACACCTAGTTGTTGCATCCAAAATGTTGCATAAAATCCACTTTTCTGTCTTTCAAAAACCGAAAAGCATTTATTTGGAGCACCTCGAGCAACCCGGAAGTCATTGTTCCGGGTTGCTTCAGATCAGAGAAGAAGAAGGGGCGGTGCTCCAGATACATGGTTTTCGGTTTTTGAGCGACAGAAAAGTGGATTTTATGCAACATTTTGGATGCAACAACTAGGTGTCATTAAAAGAAGAGGATGTTTGACATCGGATAGCGTCTTCACTTCACGTGAAGACTCAGGTAGGAGCCGGGATTTTAGACCCAGACGTGAAAATGGCAAAATTTAATATGTGAAATGGGTTGCATTCGCCGGGCGCTAATGCGCTCAGTATGAGCCAGAAGCGTCCGGCGAGCGGGGTAAGGGAAACCCACCATAGTAAACGACGGTACAAGAAGCCGAAACCACTTCAAACAAACTATTTAAAACGGTTTAATTTGATAGAGATATGCCGAAGAGTTGCTGTGTTGTTATAGTTTCACTAACAATAAAAAAAAAAAAAAAACTGGTCTGCGATAGGGTAGGCGTGACACCGTCAATGTGGACGATGCATGTAACCTGGTGGAAACTGGATACAGCGTTCATATAAGGCAAGTACCTCGTGTCGATGTATCTTGCGCATTCTATGGCCGGCCGAGTTGAAATATATTGTCATGTCATGGTGTCTTTGGGTGATTTATAAAGGAAATGAATTCTGTTATTTTTCTATAGATGTTTTGGGTACTGCTATTTTACATTGAAGTCAACGCGAGTGGCTTGTGTTATCCCCTAAAAAGGGGCGCGGCCTTCAAGTTTTGCAAATTACCCGGATGTGCTGTTCTGGAACATTCGACAAGTCCAATCAGAATTTTTTTAAGGCGGGTCTTCCGCTCATTAGTCCAATCAGATTTTTTTTTGTGGACACACGTGTCGTGATTGGTCGGATTTTGTCGAACTTCCTCCCAGTCTGAAGTTTTTTTCCACAACCTCCCTGTGCATGTAACGTACAGCCTGTTTATAGCTGCAGTCGCTGGATGTAGATGAGACAGTCTGTGACTAACAGCAATTGGACCGACAATGAGACCTTTAGGCTGTTGCCCCTCAGCGGCCCGGAGGAAGGCATTCCTCTGAGTTAAACCACCATGAAAGCAAACTGACCGGCACCGAGAACCACTCCATGGCGGTTTTTGGATCTAGTTTACTTCTGTGCTTCTTTCTCCTGGCGTCTTACTCTCACGGTGAGTTAGCTTTAAATGTACATGGGTGTGCTAGCATACATATCTACTTCCTGTCTGACAGCCGAACTCCGCTTTCTAAGATCAATATATTTAATTAGCCTAAAGGTCAAGTCTTCACTAACAAATACAATGCGGGCAGGAGGTGCCAGAGCCTGGGGAGAGCGAATTGGCTGGGGAAGGGAAACATCGCGGTGCATAGGGTTAGCACTATTAGCTAACGAACATGCTAACATTACAGTGCTGTTTCAAGGCTAGCATGTTGTGATGCTGTGCATCGTAATAATGTGTAATTAATGATCGGTAGGATGCAGGAACCAAACGTGGCTGCAGATCACCACAGCAAGTTAGTGGTTATTGATATGTTGTGGTGTTTCTTTGTCTGGGTTTCTTCTTAGCCCCGTCTGCACACCGTACAGACATATATGGGCGTTTTCACACTGGAACGTTTTAGGTCGACTTGAGTTTTGGGCCCGAACACGGCGCGACTGGGTCAGTGTGAACATGCCACTCGAACTCGTAGTCGACGTAACTAATGCCTAATGCTGTATTTCTAATGTTAGCATCAATGGGGCGTTCACAAACATTGAATAAACAGTTATTGGACAAATTACCACCAAGGGCATAGCAAGCCTAGCGTTACAAACGTTAATGTTTACAACTTACCTGGCTGTTCGCCGATAATATCTGCGTATGGTGAGGGCTTCACGGTTCAACAGAATCAATCTGCGCCTTGTCCTGCTTTTGTCTGGAGATTCGCATCCGCCGCCTCCAGTACATGAAAACATTGTTTTCCAGACGCAGCCTGCTAGTCCGGGAGCCATGGGGTTGAACCTCGCTTCGTCGGATAAAGTTTTTTTCTCTGCTGATTCTTGTAGTTTGGGGGTACCTATTCAAAATGCAGGAGGGTGCCCGGTGAGTACCCTTGAGCATTTTCAGATATTAACCCCTTAAGTGCCAAAATCGCAGAAAAATAGGGATTTATGAGATTTCACGCAAAATACTCAAATCAAATGCATCACATTTGTTTTCTCCAATGTCTATTCATAAAGGAGGTCATGTACAATGTATTTCATTCCAAATTACATAATATTAACCCTTTTAGGCCGTGCCAGCAAAACAAACTTTTTATGACAATATGGGTCGTGCTGGATGAGAACATCCATTGAGCCTTTGCTCATCTCAAGTAGAGATTCAGAGTAGATGATACACAATGGGAGGTGTGAAGTGAAGGGCACATGTTGCTGATGGTCTTCACGGTAGTTAAGCCTATTTGGATCTTGAGCATCCTACTCTGAAACATGCACAGAACATTGTGCATGGCAAACCATGCACTTCACACAGTTGCACTTATTGGAGTTAGAAGGGTTTTCATCTCCAAAATGTGTCTGGGACAAGTTTGCAATCTTCCGGTAGAGTGGTTGGGCTCAGTGACCTGTTGCATGTGTCTTTTTTTGCATCCAAATTCCTCAGTATTCAATGCTAGTGGCAGATTTACATTGAGATTTCACCACAAGATTGCATGAAAGTGGGCCCTTCTTAACATTCTCAATGAATGCTTCATTCGATGGCAGTAGAGCAGCTAAGTTTGGAACAGGCTGAGATGAAGGCAGTGACTTGGTCGAGGACCTGCTGGAACAGTGCAACCACATTGTCAATGGTCGATAGTTTGTACAGTTTTGAGGACTTTGATGACAGAGCCTTTTCCATAGTAAGACGCTACAGTGTCGCATCCCAATATGGCATGGGCTGGTAAAAGGTTCTTCACAACTTGTGAATGCTTGGCCAGTGTTGACTTGATGTCCACTATTGCCCTTTCCTTGTGGGGCGATTCCATGATGTGTGGGACATCCAGTCCTTCCTGATGGTAATGGTGAAGGAGTAGGATGAACACATCTGTGTCATCAGAAACCACTGAGATTTGATGTGCTTCTCCAGCACACCTGACCTTTTGGACAATGATGGTGTCAGCTTCTTCCTGCTGATTTTGTAGATCATATCGGCTCCTTCTTTCTTCCAACCTGATCTCAATGGGGCATGGCTCCTCCCCTGTCACATGGCTCCTCCCCTGTCACCACCACCAACTTGTAGATGGAAAAGCCGGTCTTGGGTCACAGGGCTCGACATTAACGGCTGCCCGGTTGCCCCGGGCAACCAAAAAAAACATGGGGCAAACATTTCTTGGTCTTTGGTTGCCCCAGGGGCAACCACGATTTAACATGCAACAAAATATGTACAGCAGCAAACAGCAAAATATACACCAAATAAATGTTTTAATACTTGTTGTGAGTGACATATATGTGACATTTTATTGCTGTTACAATCGGAACGATGTTACTAATTACCAGTCGGAACCTACGTGATGCATGCTGCACGTGCGGTATGTTTAACGAGTACTGACTCGGACAGGTGGGGCTGCTCGCACACAATCACAGCGGCTGCAAGACGCAAGAAGAACCGCGTCCGCCCGCAGCCCCGCACAGAAACAAAGGACGAGGAAATTGTCATCGAGGTGAAATACCCGTGCGTCTTTGAACGGGACGGAAAACGAATGCTATACTGCAAAGCATGTAGCCTACAACAAGCGCTTAATAGGTCTCATTATGCTTCCTGCATCGGCGAGTGTCCGCACGGATAAGTGAGTCAAATCAGCAGAGGCGCCCCTCCACAAGGCTCCTGTGCAGATGGTTTTCGCCTCGCCGTGCACACCCCGAATTGTGTAACTACGTGGACGCGGCTGAGCGGACAAAGTGGAGTTTTCAAGACTCCAGCTCACTTCCGCGAGCAGAAACCCACACAGTGTATAAACGCTCCACACGTTTCCTCGTCAAGATTCAGTGTCTCTCATTTCCGTGCGACAGCCCAAACTTCAAGCATAATTCCAGCATAACGCTATACTGCAAAGCATGTAGCCTACAACAAGCCTACAACATACACCTCGACCAGGACATCCTTCAAAAACGTTTTACCACCGCGTATATGTGCTGAGGAATGATTTGCATCCCTGGCCTGTCTGCCTGTCATACGGGGTGAGAGAGAGAGGGATTGCAGGGCCGCTTCTGGGCCTTTTGGGGCCCTATGCAACATCAGAGTGGGGGCCCCAAACCACTGTCATAGTATCCCTGAATGAACATGAGGAGGCATAGGCTACTTCATTATCAATAACGCTTTTAATTAATAAATTAAGCACAATATGAACAATAACTGTTAAAAAATATATGAAAATGAAAGTTCACAAATATGCAAATGCATTATAAAAACAAAAAATAAGATTTGTATAGAAAACGAAATGACACAAATTTATTATTATTATTATTATCATTATTACTACTATTACACCCGGTGCGCACGCTGAATAGGCCTATCTATATACTATAGACTATTATACTTACTTTTCTGTCACATCGTCATTATTAAGCCGGCTTATGACTGCATAGTATCTTAATTACTCAAAATATAAGGCGACTAAAATTGGGCAACCATATTTTTATTCGGGCAACCAAAAGCTCTTGCCAGGTTGCCCCTCCGGCAACCACTTTTAAAAGTTAACGTCGAGCCCTGGGTCAGTTCCTCACATAAGAGCTAAGAGATGGTGTTTCTAGCTGAGCCCTGTCTCTGTGACATCTCAGGTGATGGACTTGATACTGTAATCATAGCACCTGTCTAAGATGAGGTAGACGTCACTGTCTGATATATATAAAGTCAGCCGTGTCATAACATTTTCGATCAGCTATGGTGCCATCAGCTGGCCAGTGGATGGTCCAAAGAATGGCTGATCCATCAATGACAGTGACATCTGCAACACTGGGATTCCTCCTGGAGATTTTGACTTGGAGTGACTTATTCAGTGTAGACTTGGATTTACAAATTCACATTCTGTCCTCGGTAAACATGGCAGTTGGGACTGGTGCCAGCTCATAGGCGAGGACATCCTTCATGTCAACTTCATGGTCACTAGACAACAGTGTGATTACCCTTGAATCGATGGCATTTAGGTCATAAATTGTGGAGATGCCAACTTGGATTGATTTGGTTGTTGTCATTGTCTTCACTTTGTTTGAGATGGTGATACTTTGTTTGAGATGGTGTTGTAAGATCCCTCTGGCCAGGTCTTCTCAACATCTTCTAACATTGCCTCCTCAATCTTTATGGCACTGTCTACAATACTGTAGGTAGGGTGATCTTGATGTTCATGATGCTTTCCCCTGGATGTTCATTGGGATCCAATGGATGGAGGCAGGTTTCCAGTTTCTGACAAAGTCCTTGACTTTGGCATGTGCTTAACCCATGGCTTTAGCCTCTACCTTGTGATAGAGATGAACCTATCTGTCTTATCCTCTTCTATCTCCTTCATGTCTGACACAATCTTGCAGCATATGTGGTGGCTCAGGGCCCAGATCTTCAGTGCCTATGGCTTCACGGTAATCCAATGATCCCTCCATCACTGTGGCCGTACCTCATGAAAGTGGACTCTGAATGAATGTTTATTTCGAACATTAACATAAAAGACAATATAAAAAATAATAAGTATAATAATAATACACAATACATTAAAAACATTTTAAAACAAAAAAAGGAAAAAACAATAATGTACAATATTAATCATAATTGCAATGCACTCTAGAACTGGTTGCTCCACAGGCCATTCCATATTCCACTAATGTGTCGCATCACATGCTGCTCCTGGAGAAAATTGCTTTGTGGAGGAAGCTTCTCCATGGAATGAAGATAGTATGGCCATACCCAGGGCTGGACTGGGACCAAAAAAGCTACCTGCCATGTGTCAGACAGGCCCACAATTTCGAATCGGCCCAATTTTTCGAGCTTGCGCTCGCTTCGCTCGCGCTCGCATGGGTTGGGGATTTACTTATAAAGCCACTTGTTATGACCCGGTCTAGGGGTTTTAGGTGTAATGATGTTGCAGCATTGAATAAACGTGCCCAGTGAGAACTTAACGGTTACTTATTAAATAGACATAAGTACAGTACTGTTGTTGAGGCTATAATAAAGGACTGTATGATACTATAACTTGCTGGTTCTGATTGGATTTAAACTTCGCTCCAGGTGTGTCTGTTAAAACACGGAAGCAGACAACTTATCTTCTTTCAAGACTTTTACTTGACTGAGCAATGGTCAGACATGGGCGTGGTTTACATGTGTATGTGGTTCTGTAAAGAAATAAAATATATATATACATTATTATAATTACAGTATTAAACTAGTCCACCACAAAGCCTATAGCATCAGTTATACATATATCCATCTATGCATACATACACACAGTATATACACTATATACTGACATAAACTATTGTATGTTCACTACATACATAGCCAGCATATCAGCCTCCATATCAACATACATGTACATATATCGTGGAAATAACAATCACTAATAATTACTATTACTTGCCTAAGCTTGATACAATAAAACTATTTAAATGTGCACCAAACCACAAACCACTATGAATTATACAATACTAATGCAGGGCAAACATCTATTTCTAATATAATTTTAGTCATAGCATAGTCTCCACAATGCACCCGACAGGCATTCCATCAATTATTCAATTAACAGCCACATGTACTAGGAGCGGAATCCATCACGCATGACGCATCCTTCTAGGGTAACCAAATCTCCAACATGAATATAAACTTATGCTTTACATTAACTGATAACTTAAACAGTGACATGACTTACAGCCAGGTCTCAGGGACGCACGCACACAGTACTAACTGAGATCAGTCTCTGAACCGCGGACATGAACCATGCGCCTCACTCGCTTTCTTCTCTCTGTCCGCTCGCACTTCACCTCTGCAGCGCGTGCCCGCTACAGCACGAGTCCGTTCCAATCCCCAGCGCGTACCTGATCTGCATCCTCAGCAAACGGCGCTGATAGACGGCCTTTTGAACAAGTACTAAACATAACACTGATTTTTTAAAAGTGCAGACATTTCAGTCGCACACTGTACGTCTCAGCAGCGCAGCATGTCAGCATGTGTGTGCGCTGCTCTCAGCAGGGTGTGTGCGTTGTGCACCCGCCTATACAGAGACACATAGCCTATTACTATCTTGCACATTGTGGAGTTAGAGGGAGCACCAACAACATCTTTGAACAACACGTCTGTTAGCAGAGTGGGTTAATGCAGCAGTTCTCGCGTGCACTCCCAGAGCAGCAGCAAGACGGAGGAAATAAATATAACACGAGGAACAGTTTCTCTTTCTCTCTCTGTGGTCAGAGACACACACAGACATACATACGTTTTCCGTGCATGTCATTGGCTGTCACCACCTGTGTTGCCTTCAGGTAACATCCTAAATTACAATGCTATACATTAGCATTGGTTAGAGGGCCACTCCAGAGACCAGAATCATTCATTATTGACGCCTGAATGGGCCGCTACCGGCCCAATCAAATACATAATACATACATTTTCACAACCTGACAGGCCCATTTCGCAACGGCCCGCCGGCCATTGCACCGGTAAGAATACACTGCAGTCCAGCCGTGGCCATACCTGACATGGTTGAAATGGCCAGCTGCAAAGTAGTAGGTAAGCATCTTCTGGAATGTGGTCAGATGGAGAAGCCAGTCACCCTCACATTCAGCCCAGATGTATGACATCATCAGCATCATTGGTTTCACCAAGACCTAAACCCAAAGTCTGGCTGTTCTGGTCTGACTCGTAATCTGATCCAAGGCTCTCATCAGGTCATCTGCTTTCTGGAAATTTCTTACCGGAACTCCAGAGAGCCCATCAGCCATCAGTGAACATATAGCCCCAACAAAACTCATCAATGTGTGCATACCCCCAAGTAGGGATGTAACGATAACCGGTTTAATGATAACCGTGATAAAATTCCTTACAATTCCCCCTCCCTCCATACTTTATATGTGAATGTTGATATGTTTTATACCCTGTTTTTATCCTTTTTTATCCTTAACATGACTCTTTTTGCAGCCCCTCTCCCTTACCCCGCAGGCCGTCTGTGTAAATAAGAATTTGTTCTTAATGACTCGCCTGTCTAACTAAAGGTTAAATAAATAAAATAAACAATAACCGTACCGTTTAAAATTTTCATTATCATTAAAACCGTGGTACCGTGATTAGCGTGGTACTGTGATTACAGTGCTTTGAAAGACATGGTAAATACTGTCCATCATCAACCAAAGTTGGCAACAGTCTCCCAGATGCAAACGTGCAGCCTTGGAGAAATGATTTCAGTGAGTGTATCAATCCTTTTTGGATCTGAGTTTTCAATATAAAATGTTGTAAAATGATTTCAGTGAGTCTCTCAGTACTTTTTGAACATTTTCAGCATTTTCTTTATGAATACAGTGATAATACAATAATCGCGACGTGTGTCTGTTTGAGGCGAGATGTGTGTGAGGCGAGATGCAGTGTCCCAGCCATCTTGACTGGGGTGGCCCAAATGGGGCACAGACTCAAGCAAGGGTAGCACTGATTGTGGCATTTAGGAAGGATGTAGAAAGTTTTCCCTGACCAAAATTTTGCCTAACTTCACTCTAGCTTAAAAATAAGCCCGCTACAGCCTCTGAAAGACAGTATTGTTGGCCACAGATGCCAGCATCCTCAGGATTTTGGGGTGGCCAATTAGATTTCACTGGCCACTCCCTAGAAACTCCCCTGCCGAGATGTGCACACAGGATTTGAGCAGTGCACCTAGACCCCTCCCCCCGGCTGTACAAGGAATTGAGAGTGGAGACAGAAAGTGTCGCAGCTCAAAGCCAGTGAAACATGCACACACGCACGCAGTCGCGCACATGCACACACACACACACACACACACGTACACACACACACACACACATACATACACACACACACACACACACACACACACACACACACAGTGCCAGAGATAGGGGAGTGGGGGAGAAGGGTCTGACTTGCGCAAACCTGCACCGCTTCAACACCTGGGAGTGATTTATCAGACTAAAAGTCCTCTGCTTATTTCATGTTTTTATTGGGGGTCGGGGGGGGGGCGGGTCACATGGCGCGGGAATCAAATAGGCTACATTATACATGACATCCTTGCTCCTTTATGAATAAACATTGGAGAAAGCAAATTTGATGCATTTGATTTTGCATGAAATCTCATAAATCCGGATTTTTATGGGATTTTGGCACTTAAGGGGTTAATATCTAAAAATGCTCAAGGGTGCTCACCGGGCACCCTCCTGTATTTTGAATAGGTACCCCCAAGGTACAAGAATCAGCAGAGAAAAAAACTTTATCAGACGAAACAAGGTTCATCAAAAAAACAGCCTTTGGCTCCCGGACTAGCGATCGTTTTCAAATTCAACACTTTCCCGATATTGTAAGAGACAAACGTTGTAAAATGCAAAAAGCAGTAGGCTACCAGGAGCAAACGGCGTTGCTGTTCATTCTCCATTCTCCATCTAGGGACAAATATTGCAAACTAGCTTAGGCTATAAATGTCAGGATATATAACAAAGACTGTTTCCTGTGAATGCTCTATGTTTATGTATCTGTCCCTATAGAAATAAACTTTTCAATCAATTGTTCAGTTCTATCCGGGCTTCCTTTCCGGGTGGACGCTATACGCGTCTACTTCCGTCTGGTTGGCATGGATACATGACGCTCCACTCTGTAGAACGACGGCCTGGGCGCGGTGATAAAAATCATGTGAAACGAAGCCGCTCTAGTTGAAAATTGAAACATTGTATACCTTTCACTGCTGCGGCAGCGCCTGACTCGACCCAAATAGGTGTGAAAACGCCCTAATTATTACGGGTACATTCAGGGTACACTGGAACGTTTTAGGTCGACTTAACTGAGTTTTGGGGCCGAACACGGCGCGACTGGGTCAGTGTGAACATGCCACTCGAACTCGTAGTCGACGTAACTCACTCGCTCTTGGTCCAGCTGGAGAGGGTGGTTTCGGAGCAGCTTGCGTCGCCCTAAAGGTGCTCTTGGTGAAATGACTAAAAATGAACAGTTGCAAATCAAAGTTTATAGCCTACCACATGGGTCAAGAAATGTGGCGAAAACACAGCTCAGTGTTCAGGGCTCAGTGGCTTGAAAGCGGACATGTTTGGAGAGAAGCCGTGCACTGCTCGCGCTGTGAGAAAAAAAATCCGGCACACGGCGAGTGCCCGACGGAGGTAGCGAATAACCACGCCCAACAAATTTACGTCATTTGACGCGCCCGGCCCTCGCTCCACCCCCGCGCCCTTCATGGCAGGGTGAGCATAATACAAGCTTGACCCTGCGGCGCGAGTGATGTGTGAAGGCGCGCAGACTTCAGCTCGTCCTAATGCTGTATTTCTAATGTTAACATCAATGGGGCGTCACAAACATTGAATAAATTGGACAAATTACCACCAATGTACACGGCGTCAAGAGTTTAGGAACTGGATTACTAATAGAGATGCTGCGATCGAGATTTTTCAATACCGATCCGATTCCGATATTTTAGCCTCAAAACCGATCTGATTCCGATCAAATTTCGATACCCGATTCGATACCGATTTCGATCCGATACCGATACAGCACATATTTAAGCCTCTCGATGCTGTCTGATAGCTGGCAGGCAACAAACATTTTTAGGGTTATGTATGTATGCGTGTGCTTTGGTAATATAGTATGTAAACGATTTAGTTCATCTAATTAATTTGATGTAAAACTAAAACATAACAATCAAATACACACTTATTTTGTAATGGGTGAACACTGGACACAAATAATTATTGTTTCCTCACACATACACCCCCACTCTGTCTCACACAGGACACATACACACACAGCCCTCCCTGTCTCTCTCTCTCTCTCTCACACACACACACACACACAGCCCTTTCCCTGTTTCTGTCTCTCAGACACAAAGTTTGTGCATACATTTCCACTGCCAGATTGGAGGAGTCTTTCGTCATTATCTAAGTGTACTTCTCTTCAGTGCAATACGTTTTGATAACGACCTGCTGTACAGCGCCGTTCGCTCAGTCAACTCCGTGTCGTTAACGTTAAAGTTTAGAGGAGAAAGATAGCTGGCGTTAGCTAGCTAATTAGCCATGTTAGCTGCCTCAGTGGGTAACGTTACCCTATAGAGAGTATTTATCTGACGTTTATGCTAGCTACTCCTCAAACCTGCGGGTGGAAATGGTTTATGCGATGCGATGTATGTTGAAGCAAGACAACGTTTTAATGTACCTTGAATTGGACAAATTACGACGGGTCGTGCTCACGCAGATCTAAGCCCTGGCCATCCTAGGCTCAACGCGAGACTCATCAGTCATTCGGTTGAGTCTCGCAAAGTTACACACAAAGTTTGTGCATACATTTCCACTGCCAGATTGGAGGAGTCTTTCGTCATTATCTAAGTGTACTTCTCTTCAGTGCAATACGTTTTGATAACGACCTGCTGTACAGCGCCGTTCGCTCAGTCAACTAACGTGTCAATAACGTTAGTTAGAGGAGAAAGATAGCTGCTGTTAGCTAGCTAATTAGCCATGTTAGCTACCTCAGTGGGTAACGTTAGCCTATAGAGAGTATTTATCTGACGTTTATGCTAGCTACTCCTCAAACCTGCGGGTGGAAATGGTTTATGCGATGCGATGTATGTTGAAGCAAGACAACGTTTTGGCCCTGGCCATCCTAGGCTCAACGCGGCCTGAGTGTGCTGCATGCTGGATAGAAATCCTGGAGCGGAGTCATGGAATGGAGTGCTTATATCGGAGCCTTGGATCGGTCATTTTCGCTGGAATCCGATCCGATCCATGTTTTTTGGCTGATATCGCGCCGATATCCGATCACATGATCGGATCGCAGCATCTCTACTAATTCCTGAGGACAAGTGACTTGTGGACGTGCAGGTTGCGTGGTGAAAACAAAATCCTTCATGTTTGAGTGACAGGCGGTGAAAACACTTGCTGTCCTATGACGTCAATGGCGAATACTACTTTTGTCTAAGTACTTATTGTATTGATGAGGCTTACACACCGAGTGCTGTAGTCAGAATTAGGGATGTTCATTTTGAAAATTTTCCAAAATCGATAATCGGTGAGAATTAACGATCAATTATCGATTATCGATTTTATTAATACTTAGAAAATTTTCAATATTTTCAATTTTTTTTTTTTTTTTTTAACAAAATGAATGCCTATGGCAGAAAATACGAAAGACAACGTGTTCTCCTCAATGAACTCTTTATTTCAATGTGTCTCCTCTCCAACACTGCTGTCCCCGGCGCATGCCGGTGTGAATTTCTCATGTTTAAAACAGTTTTGTTGGCACAAAGGCCCGTGCCCAGCCAGAAAACTAGAGACTATATGAAGCTCCACCTCACGTTAGTCGGCTGTGCAATGGAGTGGGGCGAGGAGGAACGATTTCCACCCAAACCTAGTCCAAAAAAAAAAAATTTTTTTTTTTTTTTTTTTTTTTAATAATTAAAAAATCGATCCAAATGCCACAGGATCGATTCCAATCCTTAACGATCGATTATCGATTTTCGATAATTGATGAACATCCCTAGTCAGAATGCTTTACTTCCGGACAGTACTTCTGGACTGGAGTGCATGTTGTGCATGTTGTATCACGTGACAGATTGTCAGACCGAACCTGATACATTACTGCCATCTAGCGGTGTTAATTATACCCAAGTGCATGTATTCACATGCATCTCCCTTTTTTTCAAATAAGGAATAACAGTAGCCTATTAGCTCTGAAGTTGAAATGTTACTTTGTTTTAATGTAAATACTATTCCCTTCTTTAGGTAGAAACAAAATACATTCACTGTGTATCTGTCACCAACATACACCATAACGGTTATGGTGTATGTTGGTGAAAATACACCAACATACGGAAAATGTAAAATAAATAGTAAGGTTAATTAAACCTTACTATTTATTTTACATAATACAACATTCAATTACATTGTATGTCTGTTATACATTCTCTCTTTTCCCCCCCACATACACATCTCCTTCACACTTCCTCTATCAGTCTCTTTGGTTTCACTAGTATTTGTCTCCTCGTCTCCACTGAGTTTTGTCCCGGTGCTTGTTTTTATCAGTCTCTGGTGATGTGCGTGTGTCAGTCATTTCAGGTTGCTCTTGATTTGGGATTGTCATGTCGTTTGTGTTGTTGTCCATGACTTTCGTCTCTGTTTGAGGCACTTTCAGCAGGTGTCTCCTGTTGCGCCTCATTGTTTTTCCATGCTCAGTGATCACTTCATATGACCTGGGTGTCGTCTCCTTGACCACTTTCACCAGCGGTCCCCACTGTCCATCACATCTCACCCACACAGTTTCCTCTCGTGCAACTGGTCTCAGTGGCGTAGCTGTTCTGTTGTAGGATTGTGTCTGTCTCAACTGATGTTTCGCTGTCCGTAGCTTCCTTTTCATTAGCATTTGTGCTGGTGAAAGTCCATTCTCCAGTGGTGATGCTCAGTAGTTGAGAATAGCCAGGTGAGGATCTTCACCGGTTTCTGTGGTTTTCTTCAGAAGGCCTTTCACGATTTGTACACCTTCCTCTGCTGGATGTGGCTATTATAAGTTCTGTGATGGTGTCATCAGGGATGATGCCTGTATGTCTGTGTGTATGTCTGCGTACATGAGTGTCTGTCTGTATGTATGTCACTTGAGTAATTGTGACCGATCATCATCTGTGATGTAGGGCTGAAATATTTTAAATATGTTGATATGCAGAATCTTCCTCTTAGTTAAAATTGACTAAATGGGTGGTTGGGCGGTTTCTGTCTAGCAGTCATTGCGTCACAAAAGTGACAGAAATGACATCATCAGTTTCTGTATGTCTCTGTGTATGTATGTCTGTATGTATGTAGAGCTGCAGCGACATTTTACATTTTCGTTGTGACATCATCAGTGTGCAATATTTTACATCTTCATTGTACATTATCGTTGTGTGTCGTGACATCATCACTTTCTGTCTGTCTGCACAATTGCTCAACTTTGCATCACTGATGACATCCCTCACTGATGAGTCTGACATCACAATTAGGGATGGGCATTTCTAGCAAAAACACTATTCGAAATTCGCTGGCCAAAGTCGACTTTTAATCAAAATTCGAAAATAAAAATAAAAATGTAAAAAAAATTAAAAATGTTTTTTTTTTTTTTTTTTTTGTCTGAGTGAAATGTTGCATTGTCTCCCCTGATTCTAAGTCTAAGCTAAAAAACAGTTTTGACAATCATGAGTGGTTCATTAAATATTTAGTAGGCTCAGGTCTGAGTGCCAAAGGGGTGCCAAAGTCACCCCCTCTCCCTCTTCATGGGATTTCATCCGCCATTCATTTTTCCATAAACCTTGCTTAAAATGCTTATAAAAATTGTTTTACTTGCTCAAACCAAGCGATTCGACTATACTTAGAATCAGGGGAGACAATGCAACATTTCACTGCCCATCCCTAATCACAATGATGTCAAAATGTCATCATCAGTGATGTTATCAGTGAAATCATTATTGACCAAAATCATCTTATGACATCACTGTGCACTGATACTCGAGCAATTGTGACATCACTGATGATGACATTTTTACATCATTGTGAAGTCATCAGTGGGACAAAAACGATGTACTACCCATGGGGGGGAGTGAATGGGGAGACTGTAATTGCATGTCACCAATGCCATCACTGATGACATCATCTAGTGCTTTAGGGCAGTGGTCCTCAAATGGGGGTCCCCCCCAGGGGTCCTTGAGGGCGTTCCAGGGGGTCCCCAGCCAAAAGGGGGGTAATTTATTTTTGCTATAATTCCATTCATAAGTAACACAATGAGTATTTTGGTCATGGGTTTTATACACTTTCTGTAATAAAACATCTAAAAGCATCAATCTTATTATCATATGGGGGTCCGTGGGACAAAATCCTATCAAATGAGGCTCCGTGGTCACATTTTTGTCAGTTTAGGGGTCCCTCATGTGAAAGAAATTGAGAACCACTGCTTTAGGGGAATTGGGAGGGAGGGTGGGAACGGGCACGGGTATTATTGCACTAGTCCTCCTACAATAATTCCAGGAGTGTCTGTCTGTAATACTACCTGTTCCCCTTCCCCCCATTCCCCACGGGGGGGGGGGGGGCTACAACGATATTTTACATTTTCATTGTGACATCATCAGTTTCTGTATGTATGTCACTCGAGTAATTGTGATGTCATCTGTGATGTAGGGCTGAAATATTTTAAATATGTTGATATGCAGAATCTTCTTAGTTAAAATTGACTAAATGGACGGTTTCTGTCTATCATTCATTGTGTCACAAAAGTGACGGAGGTGACATCATCAGTTTCTGTATGTCTGTGTGTGTGATATTTTACATCTTCATTGTCTGTATGTCTGTCTGTATGTATGTCTGTCTGTCTGTATGTATGTCTGTCTGTATGTATGTATGTCAAGAATTGGCGCTGACCTCAAACTATCCAATCAGAGAAAAGTACATTTTCTGGGGAACGGAAAGGTCAGATTGTGATGCCTTTAAAGGGCTATATGTATTTTTTAGGGCTGACCCCCAAAAAAATCAATGCTTCGAAGCTTCAATCGTTGTCATGGTAATCGACACTCAAATCAACAATCGATGCTTTGTTGTTTTTTCCCCTCCTCTCCTCTCTTTCTCCATAATATCTAACGTGGGGTGTAGCTTCATGAGACAGTTTCTAGTTTCCTGGCTGGGCGATGAATGAAAAGATGAATTTTAAGTTCCATGTTCTGTTACACTACTTTTCCTGATGTATTAGGTTTTTGCCATGGTATCATTTAAGTATCGGTATTGAGATATTTATGCAGGTATCGGTATCGAAGTCATAATTTTGGTATCGTGACAACACAACTCAGGAACGCCTGGACGGAAGTTCTTCCAATTTGCCTCAAACGTCCACTTGGACTCAAGGATGAACTGATTACATTTTGGTGGTCAAAGGTCAAGGTCACTGTGACCCCACGAACGCCATTTTCAGGCTCGGTAACGGCATATCTCAGTAACAACACCTTGATGAAATTTCTTCACATTTGGCTCAAACGTCAAAGTCTCGACAGACATGGATGTCGACTGCTCACTTGTTGGCAGAGGCGGAGGCATATATCCTCCGCCAAGTTTCTAGTTTGATTTTACATAATAATTTTCATTCTACTTTATTGTCTTATTTCTATTCTTATAATTTCTCTATGCTTGCCTTATATATTTCCTTACATGAATGTGAGCAACTGAAGCGTTAGCCAATTTCCCCTCGGGGATCAATAAAGTATTTCTGATTCTGATAACTTTCACATCCAGGACCCTAAACTGACACAAATTAGACCACAGACCCGGTCTGATAAGATTTGTTGCTTTTAATGTTTTATTACTGGAAGTGTATGAAAGCCATGACCAACACAGTCATACAGTCTGTCATTGTGTTACTTATGGATGGAATTATAGTGATAAATTATTCCTCTTTTTGCTGGGGATCCCCTGGAACCGCCTCAAGGACCCTTGTGGGTCACTGTACTCCACTTTGAGAATCACTGACCTAGAGTTCACCATTAGCCCTACAAATCCTAACCGTAGTAACTACCGTAAATTCCGGACTATAAGACGCACCGGTCTATAAGCCGCGGGACCAAAATTGACTATTTTTTTCTTCTATAAGCCGCACCGGTCTATAAGCCGCGGGTGTTTTGATGTTTAATTACCATATGAAAGGGTTCGTGCACAGAGAGGAATGTCGGGAAAGCGATGGCTGTTTGGGGAAGCTCCCATTTATTAACATTTCAACAAAACAAAACAAAAGTCAGGTCACTAATCCCCAGACAAAATCACACAACAATAGGCTATATGTGCAGCAAACCTGTAACCAGAGAAGTCAAGTCACTAATCCTCGTCTTCCTCTTCTTCCTGCGTACTGAAACCACCAAAGTCCTCATCTTCAGTGTCGGAAACGAACAGGTTCAGGGTGGCTTCGTCAACCACTCTCCTCTCTCCTTCATTGTCACTCAAAACCAACGAACTCCTCTTCATCACTGTCGGCATCGAACAGCCTCTGAAGCCTCTGACGGCCCTCAGCGCCAGCTGTGGCGGCGTCATCCTCTTCATCCCGCAGCAGTCCAGCGTTTTGGAACCCGTTGGTGATTGTGGATGTTTTCACACTCCTATAATATTCCGTGCTGAGACAGTTCCTCCTGCTGCACCGTCCAACGCCTCACCATTGACTCATCGATGCCCAGGTTACGCGCGGCTGCTCTGTTTCCCTCTTTTAATGCGAGATTGACTGCTTTCAACTTGAAAGCTGCGTCGTGTGAATTTCTGCGTACCTTCCCCATGGTAAGTGAGAGTGTTGCTTCTACTGCTCGTTCTCATGCTGTCGAGAACGAGCAAAGCTTTTTTTTGGTGAAAGAATCCTCCAGGGCGCTTCTTGTTAACAGTCCGAGTGAGTGGCAGGTCGAACGTCAAAGGCACTTCATCCATATTTATGATCTGCTCCGGTTCGATGGAATATTCCTTGATCTTCCTTTGTGTGAATTCGCCGAAGTTTGTGATTTTCTCCTGGTAGTCGGGGGAGGGAGTTGATGGCCGAGTGGCCGTTTGCTTACCGTAATTACCATATGTAAGTGGTCACGCACAGAGGGGATTGTCAGGAAAGAGATGGCTGTTTGAGGAAGCTCCCATTTACCGTATTACCGTAACATTTCAACAAAACAACATAACACAACACCACCGTTGTTTATTTTTACAGTGCACACAGTGTCCGCGGTGTGGTGAAAAGAGGGCAAGAGAGGAAATTAAAACAGAAGTGGATTTATAGTTAGAAAGAGTGCTAAAAAAGAGAGATTTTATTTGTATTTTTTTTTTTTTTTCTGAAAAAATCCATAGATAAGACGCACCGTTATATAAGCCGCAGGGGCCAAAAAACGGGAAAAAAGCCGCGGCTTATAGTCCGGAATTTACGGTACACTAACAATGAAACTGAGAAAAATGGCTTTAAAGTTTTGTTTGACTGTCCAGCCAAATGAGTATAGGTTTTGCTCCCTACACGCGCACAATGCACTGAGCGTAGGGCACCAAGTGTCGCCTAGGCGTCATCCAGAGCAGGAATACCACGGTCAAACAGACAGTGTGGCGGATGCCTCGCATTTTAGTAATGCCCCTTCTAAAATTAACTCTCCACAGTAGTTAAGCTACTGTACTTCCCTGCATACGGCAGATACTTCCTTCTTGGAGTTTCAAAATAAAGCGCCTCTGCTTCTAACATGAAATAATTCAGGCATCTCAAGTAAAACATAACGAAATTACTATTACCAGATTTCTACACACACACACACGTGTGCGCGCGATTGCATTTGTGAATTGTTCTTGGTCGGGCACAATGAAAAAATGTACGCTTAGGGCACCCAAATGGCCAGCAGCGACGCTGGCTTTTGTATACTCTGTTTTCTCAAATAGAGCAAGACTGAACTTTGCCAATTTGTCACATGCTAAAACAAACATCTAAAAGTTAAATTTCAGTAATAACTCAATTTTGACCAAAATTGTAGTCACTGTGGTTTGGATTTGGAGGGCATAGTACCGTAAATTCCGGACTATAAGACGCACCGGTGTATAAGCCGCGGGACCAAAATTGACTATTTTTTTCTTCTATAAGCCGCACCGGACTATAAGCCGCGGGTGTTTTGATGTTTAATTACCATATGAAAGGGTTCGTGCACAGAGAGGAATGTCGGGAAAGCGATGGCTGTTTGGGGAAGCTCCCATTTATTAACATTTCAACAAAACAAAACAAAAGTCAGGTCACTAATCCCCAGACAAAATCACACAACAATAGGCTATATGTGCAGCAAACCTGTAACCAGAGAAGTCAAGTCACTAATGCTCGTCTTCCTCTTCTTCCTGCGTACTGAAACCACCAAAGTCCTCATCTTCAGTGTCGGAAACGAACAGGTTCAGGGTGGCTTCGTCAACCACTCTCCTCTCTCCTTCATTGTCACTCAAAACCAACGAACTCCTCTTCATCTATAGCTGTGTTTCCATTACAGTTTTTCGCAAAAGAATTGCGATATTTCTACAACTTCGACAATGTACAATTGCGACTTGTAGGCGTTTCCATTGAAGTTGCGTTTGAGTGATTCCCCGTTGCAGCAGCTGCCACAGTGATTACGCACGGGGATCTGCCCCATATCCCGTCCCCTGCATGCTCAAATCCAACCAATGGTCAATGGAAATCCCAACATGAAGTTACAATGCATATAAACGAGCCTGATTATCAATTCAAAAGAAAATGAGTCGCAAAATGTTGCTGGCTGCGTGAATGCAGTCAGCGCGACAGGCAGAGGAAAAAAGGTAGCCTAATAGCCTACAACTGGTCCGATTTAGAGATGGAGGGGGGAAAAGGCTGATTTGGTTCTATAATTGCACCTGAAACGTGTGCAATGTATTAGCCTACTCACAGTCACTGTATTCACTTCAGACAGCACCACCGCACCAGTGTGTGCTTTTCATCCTCTCATCTCGATAAACTGCTATATCGACACGTCTGAAAAACCACCTCATGATCATCTACTGCTCGTTCTCATGCTGTCGAGAACGAGCAAAGCTTTTTTTTGGTGAAAGAATCCTCCAGGGCGCTTCTTGTTAACAGTCCGAGTGAGTGGCAGGTCGAACGTCAAAGGCACTTCATCCATATTTATGATCTGCTCCGGTTCGATGGAATATTCCTTGATCTTCCTTTGTGTGAATTCGCCGAAGTTTGTGATTTTCTCCTGGTAGTCGGGGGAGGGAGTTGATGGCCGAGTGGCCGTTTGCTTACCGTAATTACCATATGTAAGTGGTCACGCACAGAGGGGATTGTCGGGCCCATTGATGGCTGTTTGAGGAAGCTCCCATTTACCGTATTACCGTAACATTTCAACAAAACAACATAACACAACACCACCGTTGTTTATTTTTACAGTGCACACAGTGTCCGCGGTGTGGTGAAAAGAGGGCAAGAGAGGAAATTAAAACAGAAGTGGATTTATAGTTAGAAAGAGTGCTAAAAAAGAGAGATTTTTTTTTTTTTTTTTTTTTTTTCTGAAAAAATCCATAGATAAGACGCACCGTTATATAAGCCGCAGGGGCCAAAAAACGGGAAAAAAGCCGCGGCTTATAGTCCGGAATTTACGGTAGGTAGGGGTGTCACAATATATCGTCCCACGAAATTTCGCGATAGTAAAACGTCACGATATGTATCGTTGAGATGAAATCTCATATCGCAAAAAAAAAAAAAAATTTTTTTTTTTTTTCAAAAAATAGACTAAGAAACGTCTTTGTTTGTTGAAGTTCAATGTGTGGAAAGTAGTTCAGTTGAACAAGTCTCTGAAGAGACACATGAGAAGTTATACAGGAGAGAAACCATTCAATTGAGTTTCTGGCAAAACTGTTTACTTGACAGGAAAAACTGAAGATGCATAAAAAATAGATTAAGAAAAGTCTTGTTGTTTGAGTTTGAAGAAAAACTGAAGATGCATAATGAGAATTTATACTGCTGAGAAACCTTTTAGTTCAAAGTAAATCTAAGTGACGGTGTAACTCATTCTATTTCAAGATAAGCCTTATCTCCAATCTCATGTTTTTTCTAGTTGTTATTGTAATAACAATTTCCCACAACAGCATGTTTTGTATTTGTGCATTTCAAATAAAATACTACTTTTCCAGTCATATATTGTCATTATTCAAGTTTAAAAAAATATTGTTAAAATCGTATCGTATCGTATCGTATCGTTATCGTGAACCCAGTATCGTGATACGTATCGTATCGTGAACTGAGTGTATCGTGACACCCCTAATAGTAGGTCATGTGGTGAAGTTTGTCTCACTACAATGAAATGGCTACTGTAGTGGTGAAGTTGGTGTTGTCTGCTGTGACTGTTTTTAAGCTGCAAAACAAAACGTCTCAATAGACTATAACTAGAGCCAGGAGGACTAGAGTATTTTTTATTTTTTTGCAATGTGATAACTTTGTTGAAATAAAACCCATGTATTACCCCCCCCTCCTCCTCCCTCATATTGTACTTTAGCCCTGCAGCAGCTGACAGCGTACCGAGGAGAGGATGTCACTCTGGAGTGTTGGGATGTCCGCAATGTCCCCATCATTGTGTTGGAGTGGACCAGACCGGACCTGACGCCACTACCACATGTCTTCCTTTACCGAGACGACCAGTCGGACCCGTTCCCCCAGAATCCATCTTTTGCTGGCCGGGTGGAGCTGCTGGACAGAGAGATGAGAAACGGAAACCTGTCTGTAGTTCTGAAGAAGGTGAACAGAGACGACCTTGGAACATACGAGGCTTATGTTGAAACAGACGGTGCAGCACGCAGGAAGATCTGCACCATCACCCTCATGCTTAAAGAACCACCAGGTGAGTTCAGATGATCAGGAGGCAGGTTGGCTGCAGAGCTGTTAGTCAATCAAAGAAGATCTTTGCAGGAGGGAAATGCCTCAGACTGCCCTGACACAGAGACACAGTTCACTGGCAGAGTCTTTTCAGAGAGGAAAGCAATATTCTCATACTCTATAATAGTGACATTTATAGTGAAAGTCAAATTGAGGTGAAGCGAGCCGCTCAGACTGGGACTCTAGTGTGGAGTCAGGCAGAGAGTCAGGCAGAGTGGACTCCAGCTGAGCGGGACTCGACACTGTCTGACTGCACCAATCAGCAGTCTCAACTCTCTCTCTCACACACACATACACACACAC
Source organism: Poromitra crassiceps (assembly GCF_964638095.1). Taxonomy (NCBI): domain Eukaryota; kingdom Metazoa; phylum Chordata; class Actinopteri; order Beryciformes; family Melamphaidae; genus Poromitra; species Poromitra crassiceps. The sequence goes on from NC_139628.1 coordinate 2,940,999, forward strand.
ACACACACACACACACACACACACTTTCCTCGGGCTCTCGTTCCCTCCCTCACATGCAGCAACTTTGTCAATTTCAGTAGTTGTAGCGGCGAAGAATTGAGCAATGCTAGATGCACCTTTAGCCTGTGCAGCCCGCTTGTGCATGTCTGTGGCAGCATGTTGTTTTACCTCATTTTCTCCCCCATGGCTGACTGAAAACTCCCTTCGACAGGGTGTACAGAAGGCTCGTGACACTTCTCCACTCACGGGCTTAACCCACTTATGCCGTTCTTCCCACTGTTTGTTTACTATATGAACAAAGTCTTTTCTTTTTGGGAGGGCCGGGGTGCGCATTGCCGTCTCCATCTCCTCTTTCACACTCACGTCCACCTGCGCTCATTTCTCCACATGAGTGACACACCACACGCTGCCAGAGAATATAGCCGCGCCCACCTGAGAGTCTCCCCACCCCCCCCCCCCCCCCCCCACACACACACACACACACACACACACACACACGCTCTGTGCGGCTATGCCTGCCCTGTCATCAACTGAGCGGCTGCGGCACCCCCAGGGTCCTAGGGTCCTAGCGCCCTTCACATTATCTCATACAGCACACAAACACAGGCAAGCAGGTCACAGGTCACAATATATATGCCTCTTACCTTAAACTCGGGACAAGTGACGTCCCGTACGGGACGCACCTCTTTTGACTCAAATATGGGACGTCCCGGCTAATACGGAACGGTTGGCAACCCTATGTGTGACAAACTGTAAAATTTCCACAATGAGGAGGACATGCTAGCGTGTGTTTCCTTTTGGCTGCCAGTGTTTCCCACAGGATTTTGAGAATTTGTGGTGGGGGACCGCAGACCCCCTAGTAGGGCTGTGAATCTTCACTGGCCTCACGATTCGATTCGATTACGATTCATCTGTCAACGATTCGATTGGATTCGATTAAACGATGCATCACGATGCATCGCGATGCATCTTAAATCGATGCATCACTTTTTCCGCAATACATGATTTATTTTTTCTCACTTTCTTTTTTCTCACTGTGTGGCTACTTTTAAAATAAAAGTGCATTTGGAATTGCATTGTATTATGATCCATAATTAAAATAAACAACTGCATGTACTTGCATTCTATTTTTTTTATTATAATTTTTTTTTTTTTTTTAATAATCGATTTTTGATATTTGTTAATCGATGCAGAGTCGTGCACGTCCGCATCGCGATGCATCTTATAATCGATTATTTTTGACACCCCTATCCCCTAGGGGGGTGCGGGGGCATGCCCCCCCGCAAGATTTTTTTAAACATTTTAAAGTAAAATGCATGAATTTGGTGTACTTTGAGAAAGCTTAAGAGCAAAATTAAAAGGCTAGATCTATGAAGAACATGTCATCATTAGGGCTGGGTTCAAAAAATCGATTCTCCGATTTTTAATCGATTTTTTTTTTTTTTTTTTTTATAAACAGGCTAAAATATTATGCTGTGTGTGGTAGTTGAAACATAGTTTCAAGTTGACGTTTATTTATGTTTGTAGTTGAAACAAAAACAAATACTGTAGGCTACATGAATGGAAATGTTTGATCATTAACTCATTCTCTGCCAGGGTCATTTCGGTCTGTGTGCTCCCAGTGCCAGGATTTTGAGCATATTTCCTGATCTTCCAGGACCCACAGAATATTCTCTGCTAGGAATAAAATTACACAACTTATCTCACAATAAAGCAGAGACTCTCTTCTTACCCCTTGTAAAAAACTGAAACTCTACCATGTTTCCTTGTTTAGTTACAAGCAGTGGAAGTTAGCTTGTTTTCACTAAAGATGCCCTCCTTGGAACATAAATAGGAGAAAAAGAGGTTTTTAGTGAAGGACACCGTTTCAAGCAGAACTCTCTTTTGAGCCTTTTTTTTTTTTTGCCTCAGTGACACATCAGACACATTATACAGTATTTGTTTTCCCAAATAAATAAATAAAAAATAAGAGAATGTATTTGAGGGAGCTGTGTCGGTCCATCCCGCCCAGTGAGCGGCTACAGAGAGAGAGAGAGAGAGAGAGAGAGAGAGTCTGGCCCCTGGGGTTTCTTGACAGATGAGGCTTGGCCGCAGTATTTATCAAAGTATGATAAATATGTGCACAAAATCAAATAAATAATTTACTTTTACAGTTGCCATGTGGATTTTTAGCTTAGCTTGATAAAAGCATAAACAAATGGAACGAACCCTTATGTGGTCACACTCACACACTCTCTCTCTCTCTCACACACACACACACACACACACACACACACACACTAGGGCATTCACTAGTGAATTTTACTAGTCGACTAGTCGTCCCTAAAGGTAGTCGACTAGTCGATTAATCGTTTTTAATTGTTTTTAATAAAAAAAAAAAAAAAAAAAAAAAGATTCAAATCTTTAAGAAAGAACATGAGGTATTTACACGACATACATGGACTATCATATCCCATATCCCCCACAAAGAACATCAAAACACAACAAAACAAAACAAGAAGACTGCATAAGATACACAATAATCCAAGAACAAACAAGACTATTGGACAAACAACCAAACAAAAACAATGCATTCAGCTCCTATCCTGATAAGCCTAATGACTGGGGTAAAAAGTTCTTAAAGTCAAACTCTGTATGTGGTTGCCATATTTGGGGGATGTCTAAGAATCTGCCTTTGCTCTTGTAGTAAATGTTATCCAACGTATGGTAGCTTGAGAGTTCATTCCACCAGTGAACTACAGCTGGGGGATTGGATGCTTTCCAATTTAAAGCTATCATTTCCTAGCTGCCAACAGGGCAAGATCTATGTATTTACTTTGAATGCATTGTTTTTGTTTGGTTGTTTGTCCAATAGTCTTGTTTGTTCTGGGATTATTGTGTATCTTATGCAGTTTTCTTGTTTTGTTGTGTTTTGATGTTCTTTGTGGGGGATATGGGATATGATAGTCCATGTATGTCGTGTAAATACCTCATGTTCTTTCTTAACACATTGACTGCCAGCCGTTTTTTTCTTGCTGTAGGTAGCTTCTGCCAAGCCGTTTTTTGAGGATTGTGGCTCATTTTACAAGCGCCGAGGATTCTTTTCTGCTTGGAGTTTGTGAACATACAATATCTCAAAAGTACTAATAGAATGTGTACTTTCTCTGTCTAAAAGAGTTAGTTTGTAGAGTTAGTAGTTATGTAAGCATTATCAGTTGAATACAGCATGGTTTTAGCATGAGAAAAAATATTCAGAGATAAACGGCTTTTTGTGAAATTCGATAGAGCTGTCACTTTAACCATTCATTTTTGTCTCTCTCTCTCTCTCTCTCTCTCCCTTCCCCTCGCTCTCCCTCCCTCTCTCTCTCTCTCTCTCTCTCTCTCCCTCCCTCTCGCTCTCCCTCCCTCTCTCTCTCTCTCCCTCCCTCTCGGGAGGGAGACGCACTAGGTTTAATCCTAGTGAGAGGGGGAGAGGGAGAGAGAGAGAGAGAGAGAGAGAGAGAGGGAGGGAGGGAGAGAGAGCGAGAGAGAGAGAGAGAGAGAGAGAGGGAGAGAGCGAGAGGCAGGTTGCTTCAACTCCTCCCTCTTCTTGGCTGCCGCGGCCGTCACAGTCTCAGTGCTTTTGCTGCTCTCCTGTGCCTGTCTGCAGGCTGCTGTTTGAGGAAGTCGGCATGGACTCGCTCGCTTCTTGGGAGTTTTGGTTGAGAGAAGCTTTTGCGATTCTGGTCATATTTATGCTGCGTGTTTCAAAGTGTGTTCCACCTGTAATGTATTATGTAAATTTGCAATCCCGCATCGCCAGCAATCAGTGCGAAAACGAGAGCGTTTTCCCCCAACCATTTTCATGAGAATGTAATACTGTAAAATCGCCTTGCCATTTCCTTGAATGGCTTGCTCCCTTTTTCTTTGATTTCGCTCGTCTGGGGGAGCACTGTCAACACTTAGTGGGTCGGTAAAATAGATTATACACATTCAATACCTCCAATAATTGTACAGGAGACGTAAAAGGGATTGATCAACGCCCCACCGTCAAAAAAAAAAAAAACGTTTTTTTTGACGTATCCATACGTCGCTGGCAGTCAAGCGCTGGATTTTTTTTGACGTATGCATACGTCGCTGGCAGTTAACGTGTTAAAGATACATTTTTTTTTTATTTTTTTTTTATTTTGCTAAAACGACTAGTCTACTACTAAGCACAGTGTCGACTAGTGGTTTTACTAGTCGACTAGTCTGTGAATGCCCTAACACACACACACACACACACACACACACACACACACAGGAATAACGAGTGCTGTAACGTTACCTGCTGTCACGTTACCTCTCATAACTAACGTTAGCACAGAAGATCACACAATAGCTACGTTAGTGCTGTAAACTTTGAAATGTTTATGTGACACATGTTTTGCCTTGGTTGCTGGGGACGGGTGTGTGACGCGGTTTGACGCGTTTGACGTATCCATGTGATTCCCCTTCCCTTGAGTGTGACAGAGCTCTCCCTTGAGAGGGAGAGCTGGCAAGAGGAAACGTGAAGCGAGTCATGCCGGCAGCATAAGTTATAAACAATGCGTGACAATTATACTCGAATGTTGTGTGTGATCATTTAATCTCAAACGCGATACAAAAAATAGGCTACTTTTTACCATCGTCATCGCTCTCTCCAAGTGGCACCCATTTCTCCTCCTCCGATTCATCTGTGTCAGACGGATCAGAACGCTGTGAAGGGGAGCCTTCGTCGCCCTGGCGCTCCGTCGTGGAGCAACAACAAAAACGCTGGCGTCTTCCTCACCATCGTCGCCATCCGAGAACTCTCGGTCAGACTCTGTTTCGACCACAGGCTCCACCCATAAATACTAAACTAGCGGGTTCCTTTTATCAGTTTGACTTGAAACAATGTCACAGGCTGGGAAAGTGTCTGATGTAATGTAAACAGCCAAAACATGAAAGTACGTCCGAGTACGTCTTTGGCACAGAACGCCATTGTTAAAAGTACGTCCGGGTACGTCTTTGGCAGAGAATGAGTTAATATCTACTTTTAGAAATTATATAGGCTGAAATCAAATCACTGTGCATAATTGTGAAAGTGTCTTTATTGACAGATGAAAAGGCTGTTATTTACCCTTTGTCACCACCTGTGAGTAAATATATGTGTAACTAAAACCATTAAAATTGACAACAGGTCTGCAACTTTTTTTCCCCGTGTATCTACTTGGCTGGTTGGGAACCCCTGTGTTACATAACTGGACATGTAATTCAGGGTACAGATCAAAAAACATTTTGAAACATATTGAAATCGATCGAATCGGAATCGAATCGAATCGAAATTAATCGATTCGCAACCTTGTGAATCGGAATCGAATCGATTCTTGAAATTTGAACCAATACCCAGCTCTAGTCATCATTACTGTGCTGTGGGTTTACAATGACAAACTAAATTTATCCCTATAGGTCAGGGATAGTCAACTTGCTTTGCCACTTTCGTGAAATGATAGAAGGCGAGGGGCCAGTAAATAAACAAACAATATACATTTTTCTGTAGCTGATTGTAGGTTTTTGGGGTGTCAGCCGGAGTTTAGGCTGACAGTGTTGTGCACACCGGATAGTTAGTTAGGTTAAGTTAGTTAGGTTAAGTACATACATAAGTGCCTGGGTAGCGAGCAGATGGCGGTATTTGACAATTTAGCAGCTAAATCATACATTATTGAAAGATATTCCATATTCCAGACTGAAATGCTATAACAGAAGTATTGGCCAGAATGACATGAACATTTATTGGACACTTATTCAGCGGATATCTTGCATGTTGCGTTCTGGTGCACTGTAAAAAAAAAAAAAAAAAATTTTTTTTTTGGTCAACATCTTATTGTGGCGCTCAAAATATTATTGTGGCGGCCCGCCACAAATTCCTTTATGTATGGGAAACACTGGCTGCTTGGGGTGTCACGTCACGTGAATGCGTGCATCGTTGTTACGGCTGTGCCGTTTCTTTTATTGTGTTGCTGTTGTCCTGGTTGCTCTTTGACTGTCTTTCTACAGAGTCCTTTCTGATTGGTCGGCTTGGGGAGAAGATTGGTGATTGGGAACTGCTGTGATGGGGCTGTTGCAGATTGGCAGCTGATTGACACAGACCCATTATATGCTCCAGTCTGAAGATGGCAGATCAGAGGCAGGCAGTAACTGATCTGTGCAGTGCTGCTCCTCTCATCCTCTCACTCCTCCAGAACTCTTGTTTTGTGAACTGTTTAATTTTGTTACCTCTGGTGTTGTGTGTATTTTAGTGCTGGACTCAACCATTTGTATTAGCTGCTCTTTCTTCCAGCCTTAGTTTTGGCTGCTAACTCTCACCAGGCTTTGGCCTAGGCTTTAGCTTAGAATGACAATGTTAGCTTTGAGTGTAGTGAGTCCAGTACCTTTTGTTGATTGTTGTGTTGTGTGACCAATAAATCACACTTACTTTTCATGGTTGTCTTTGTATACTTTATGTTGTGACCTAGATCCCTAGACTGGGTCATAACATGTGGGGGCTCGTCTAAACATTCGTTGAGAGCTCGTTTATTCGCTTCTGTTTCTGCTTTGTTTCTCCATTTTGTTCAGTTTGCTGAAGTAGTGACTCTGGTGTTTTGCCCCATCAAGTGTAAGTATCTTTGCTTGGCAGTTTTGATAGTTGTGTGTTTTGATAGTGTTGTGTGTTTTTCAGATGCACCTGTGAGCTTGTGTGTTAGCCTGTGTTGGTGACCGTTCGGCTGCGGCATCTTGGTCATGACACTGGGCGTCGGGAGCTCGGGCATGCTGGTGTTTGATTTTTGTGTTCATATGATTTTTTTGCGTTGAAAGCCCAACCTTGTGGTGGGTGTATCAAAGCAGAGTTGTTGGTTGCTGTGGTGGGAAAGATTGATGCACTCCAGCGTTTGTGTTATCAGGGCAGTGAGTCTGGCACTTCAGTTGTGGGAGGGGTGGTTGAGGCTGCCCATTCCACACCATGGACTGCTGGTGGACAGGTGGAGACAGTGGTGACGTCAGCTGCCTTCCACTCAAGTCCACACTAATCCAGTGACTCAAAGGGAGGCTGGGGTTGAGACAAGAGCACCTGGGACTCGCCCTCCACGTGAGAGGTGGAGCTGGAAGTGAGGGACCATGAGATGGCTGAGACTGATCAACTCAGTATCTCCATGTCCAGAAAACAATGCTGGAAAAGGAGTCCGCTCAAGCTATGTCTGCCCCGGTGAGTCTACGCATTCCCACCCTGCATACTGATTACTTTTGTCAGTGGACAAGTGCTTTGGTTTATTCTAGTAGTCGTGGCAATATTTGATATTCGTTCTTGTGTTAGCTGTCAATATTAAATCTGCCAACCAAAAGTACAAAAGTTTGTGTGCTAAACCTGTTTGTTTTTGGAGGAGTTTCTGTCTTTGTAGCCTCCTAACCCCAAGGTGGTGAGTACTATTGTGTATCCTGTGTTTCGTAGGCCTGGGTTGTTTTGTGTAATTTTGTAATAGTATTTTGAAATTCTGTATTTATCCACCTGTGTTTAAACAAAAAAACATGCTTTTGGGGGAAGATGTTTTTTCTTAACTCATTAAGTGCCATAGACGACCTAACTCGTCTTACATAATCCAGCGCTTAAGTGCCAAGGACGGACTAACTCGTCTTACATAAAGATTTTTTTTTTTTTACGGTGGGACATCAATCAACCCCTTTTACATCTTCGAGATAACTATTTGGAGCAAGAGCATGTGTGTAATCTATTTTACCGACCACTAAGTGGCGACAGAGACCGAGAGAAGTCACAGCCACGGGACCCAAAAGCCACAAAAGCAGCCGCCTCCCGCGGAAATGGCTTGGCGATTTCACAGTCAGAAGCCCGGACACACACACACAGAACGGACAGAGATCCCTTCCCCCCAGAGCCGCGCAGCAACGCGCGAACACACACACACACACACACACACACACACACACACACACACACACACACACACCGCGGGAGCAAGCCAGCCATTCAAGGAAATGGCGACGCGATTTTACAGTAATCCATTTCAGACTCGTCTTGCCCGACAGGCAGACAGGCAGGCAGGCAGCAGCAACGCGCTTCTGACACGCCCGCTGTTAGGAGGAAGGAGGAGAAGACACACGGAGGGAGGAGTTTGAATGAGAGGGGTGTTTCCTGTTGTTATGGAGGAAATTACTGTTCAAAACTATTGTTTAGAATGTCTGACGGTCTTACTGATGCCAAAAATGAATGGTTAAAGTGACTGTTTCACAAAAAGCCATTTATCTCTGAATAAATTTCCAGACGCTGAAACCATGCTGTACTCAACGGCTAATATCTACATAACTACTAACTCTGCAAACTAACTCTTTTAGACAGAGAAAGCACACATTCTATTAGTTATTTTTAGATGATTGATGTTCATGAATTCTTAACAGAAAAGAATCGGCTGTTCTAAAATGAGCCAGAATCGTCAAAAACACCCCTGGCACAACTTACCTACAGGAATGAAAACATGGCTGGCATTCAATGTGTTAAGGTGGGGGGTGTTACGGCTGTGCCGTTTCTTTTATTTTGTTGTCGTAGAGTTTTGCTAAACCTAAACTAATCGTCGCCATTTTGGGGGTTTGCAGTTCAGTGTGAACTATGTTGTCCTGGTAGTTGCTCTTTGACTGTCTTCCTACAGAGTCCTTTCTGATTGGTCGGCTTGGGGAAAAGATTGGGAACTGCTGTGATGGGTGTTGCAGATTGGCAGCTGATTGACACAGACCCTTTATATGCTCCAGTCTGAAGATGGCAGATCAGAGGCAGGCAGTAGTGATGCGCGGGTCACCCAGAACCCGCCGGGTCCCGCGGGCTGGGCCGCCCCGCAGGCGGGCTGGGTTGGCAAATTACGAAAATATCGCGGGTGCGGGCGGGGCAGGCTCAGAACGTGACAAAGCAACATTATTAAATAATTTAGAGCAATGAAACACGCAGAGTAATTAACCTTAAAGACGTTAACTCTCTCTCACACGTAGGTACACACAATCCGACAGACTCCTGCTGCACTCTCTATATATAGCCTACATGGAGTAAAGAAACGCTTCAATGAGGTAGCCTATGTGGTCTCAAAACAAACATTTTGGAAGGATTATTCGCTGTAATTATTATTTGAAGTGTCCATATAATGCCACCGCAGATTTTCTGTTGTGGACTCGACTGTGATCTATTTGTCAACTTTACTGCAATGTGAGTAGGCTGTGAACAATTGAGTGCGCATGAGGTAATTAAAAGAAATCAGACAGCGAGTCTGGCCGTATCTGCAAGCCGTCTGTGCACCTGCTGCACTACTACGTTTAGTAGCCTACTACTGCAACATGGCCAATTGAGAGCGCATGAGGTAATTAAAAGAAATTAGACAGCGAGTCTGGCCGTATCTGCAAGCCGTGTGCGCACCTGCTGCACTACTACGTTTAGCCTACTACTGCAACATGGCCAATTGAGAGCGCATGAGGTAATTAAAATAAATGGGGAAGAATAAGAACTGTTTCTGTAGCCTGCCTAGTGCCTACCTCTACCTGCTACCTCCATTTGAAACACTGCGCGGTCACGCCATCTGCACTTTGGGGAAGCGTAGTCGGTCGCGCTATCTGAAGACCATGGATTAATTGAAGAAAGACCGACATGAAAGCAGCAGCGCAACTCATCCAGAGCAGGCCTAGGCTACAACTGTTGTCGCGCAGGGCAGCATGTGAGTGTCTGTGTGTGTGTGTGTGTGTGTGTGTGTGAAAGAGAGAGAGGGGGGAGAGAGACAGAGTTATTAGCTACTTTGCACTAGGGTTGTAGCGGTACTAAATTTCTGTTTCGGTGCCGGTACCAATTTGTATTTCGATACTTTCGATACTTTTCGATACTTTTTGTAAAAAAAAAAGTGAAACTGTCCAATGTCAATATTTGGCTTTATTTTAAGAGTTTGGGAACAATTACACCAATAAATTGGTGTGGCATTTAAATGCTGAACAAAACAAACCTTTTGAGCAGTGAGAATACCGGTAAGTAAAATAAAGTAATGCCAGTGAAAATAAAATGACCATAAAACACTAGCCTATAGCAGCAAAAACTCAGAGAAACACCAATAACAACAATAAATAAATAATTGGTGGCATTTAAATTCTGTCTAACTTTTACTTGTCAAATAAGTACACACTCAGTAACATAACACAAATCTTTTGAACAGTGGGAAATGGGAATAAGTAAAATAAATAAAATAAATAATAATATAATAAAACACTATAGCAGCAGAAACTCAAATCTTTTTTTCTTCAACAAGCAGCATGGCTTCATATTCCCATTCTGTCCCCCAGCCTACTCAGTCTAAACCCTAGTTCTCCTATGGGTGGTAGACAGACTCACTGTTTGGCTGACTCTCAGTTTACTCACTCAGTCCCTCCCATCCCAATGTCTTCTTCAGGTTCCTAGCCAAGAAAACGAGGGTGTCAACATGTTCCTCGGTCAGTCTAGATCTTGTTGGACTGCAGATATTCCCAGAAGTACTGAAAACACGTTCAGATGCACAGCTTGATGCTGGAATACAGAGATATTGTCTAGCAAACTGAGCTAAGATGGGCAGGTCTGTCTGGTGTTGCTTCCACCATGCCAGGGGATCCTCTGCAGGGCTGATGTCTCTAAATTGTTTATACTCAGTAATCTCAACTTCCAGTTTAGCACTTCTTGTCATGGGTGGGGCATTCAGGCAGTATTACTCACAGTTTACATCTAACGTTATGTAGGCTACTTTCACGCATACTTCAGTCAGGGTTATCGACAGTCCATATTATTGCCTCTGCACGTTTCCCGACGCTACAGTGAGCGCTCGTTAACTAACGTTACTGCGGAGTCCGCTGTTAGTACAGCGGAGTCCGCTGTAACGTTAGTACAGCGGAGTCCGCTGTAACGTTAGTTAACGTTAGTTAACGAGCGCATTTTCTCACTGTAGCGTCGGGAAACGTGCAGAGGCAATAATATGGACTGTCGATAACCCTGACTGAAGTATGCGTGAAAGTAGCCTACATAACGTTAGATGTAAACTGTGAAAGGGCACAGCTGCTGCTACTAACTGGGCTGGGAGAGGCTTTGTGTTTAGCCATAGCCTACTTTGCTAGTTTGCTTTTAATGTGCGCGGGTCTGCTCAGTGCTCAGCCAGCTTTTTTTCCTCAAACTCTTTTCCTCACCGCTTGACATGTGGATATGACGTCACTCACTCCAGCGCATTTCTTAAAGAGACAGGCTCATATTGACCATTATCAGTCATAGCAGCGGTCGGAAAAGTACTGGGTCTTTTTAAATCTTAGTATAGAACCTGTTCTACAGCAATAGCACCGCGGTTCGGGGGTAGTACCGGTAGTACCTACATCCCTACTTTGCACACCTTGGAAGCTCTGCTGTGCTCCTCCTGCGTCCGGAGACATATTACATTAAATTAGCCGTTGCGGGCTGCTGGGTTGGGCTGGGTTCGGATTTTCAGATATTTTAACGGGGCGGGCGGGGCGGGCTGGCTCCAATGACGGGTTGGGTTGGGGCGGGCCTTAAAAAAACCTGACCCGTGCATCACTAGCAGGCAGTAACTTATCTGTGCAGTGCTGCTCCTCTCATCCTCCAGAACCTCTGATTTGTTAACTGTTGTGTTTAGTATTGGTTTAGTTTGTTAACTCTGGTGTTATGTGTATTTTAGTGCTGGACTCAACCATTTGTATTAGCTGCTCTTTCTTATTAGTTTTGGCTGCTAACTCTCACCAGGCTTCGGCCTAGGCTTTAGCTTAGCATGGCAATGTTAGCTTTGAGTGTAGTGAGTGGGTCATAACAATCGTGCAGCTGCAGCTGCAGGTAATTGACCAAACAAAAAAAGGGGAACGCCGACCGGCGCCGGTCACCGGTCGAGGCTGATCAGCTGAAAATCGGCCATTTCCGGTCACGTGCCGATCGATCAATGCATCCCTACTACCGTATATACATCTATCTATCCATCCTATAATTCCAGGACTGTCTGTCTGGAAATTCTTAGGGTGGGTTAACAGAGTACAAAATGGGAAGGGGGAAAAAAACGAGAAATGTGATTGGGGAAGAGGGGAACAAGCACTCCATTACAGGTATTGCACTAGTATAATGTAGGCTAGGCTAATTTGACACTTTTTATGCCTCTGCCAGCGATAGCCAGGCCGGAGGCATTATGGATTCGGGTTGTCTGTTCGTCCGTACGTACGTCCGTCCGATGTTCGTTAACGCGATTTCTGAGGAAAGCCTTGATGGAATTTCTTCCATTTTGCCTCAAACGTCCACTTGGACTCAAGGATGAACTGATTAGATTTTGGTGTTCAAAGGTCAAGGTCACTGTGACCCCACAAATGCCATTTTCAAGCTCGGTAACGCCATATCTCAGTAACAACACCTTGATGACATTTCTTCACATTTGGCTCAAACGTCAAAGTCTCGACAGACATGGATGTTGACTGCTCACTTGTTGGCGGAGGCGGAGGCATATATCCTCCGCCAAGTTTCTAGTTTGATTTTACATATTTTGATTTTCATTCTACTTTGTTGTCTTATTTCTATTCTTATAATTTCTCTATGCTTATATATTTCCTTACATGAATGTGAGCAACTGTTAGCGTTAGCCAATTTCCCCTCGGGGACCAATAAGTATTTCTGATTCTGATAACTTTCACATCCAGGACCCTAAACTGACACAAATTAGACCACAGACCCGATCTGATCAGATTTGTTGTTTTTAATGTTTTATTACTGGAAGTGTATGAAAGCCATGACCAACACAGTCATACAGTCTGTCATTGTGTTACTTATGGATGGAATTATAGTGATAAATTATTCCTCTTTTTGCTGGGGATCCCCTGGAACCGCCTCAAGGACCCTTGTGGGTCACTGTACTCCACTTTGAGAATCACTGACCTAGAGTTCACCATTAGCCCTACAAATCCTAACCGTAGTAACTACACTAACAATGAAACTGAGAAAAATGGCTTTAAAGTTTTTTTTTTTACTGTCCAGCCAAAGGAGTTATAGGTTTTGCTCCCTACACGTGCACAACGCACTGAGCGTAGGGCACCAAGTGTCACCTAGGCATCATCCAGAGCAGGAATACCACGGTCAAACAGACAGTGTGGCGGATGCCTCGCATTTTAGTAATGCCCCTTCTAAAATTAACTCTCCACAGTAGTTAAGCTACTGTACTTCCCTGCATACGGCAGATACTTCCTTCTTGGAGTTTCAAAACGAAGCGCCTCTGCTTCTAACATGAAATAATTCAGGCATCTCAAGTAAAACATAACGAAATTACTTTTACCAGATTTCTACACACACACACACACACACAGTGAATCTCACAACTCATTCAGGGCTCCATCAATGCCATGGTGCCACCTAGCCAGACACCCCTCCCACCATGGCCTAGTCTCTCAAGCCAGACTGTCTCTTCTACATTCTGCGAATCCACCATAAACAAACCCCTTCCCCCAGCCACCAGCATAAATTGGGGTTGGGTTTTGTATACTTTTCTCAAATATAGAGCAAGACTGAACTTTACCAATTTGTCACATGCTGAAACAAACATCTAAAAGTTAAATTTCAGTAATAACTCAATTTGGACCAAAATTGTAGTCACTGCGGTTTGGATTTGGAGGGCATAGTAGGTCATGTGGTGAAGTTTGTCTCACTACAATGAAATGGCTACTGTAGTGGTGAAGTTGGTGTTGTCTGCTGTGACTGTTTTTAAGCTGCAAAACAAAACACCTCAATAGACTATAACTAGAGCCAGGAGGACTAGAGTCTTTTTAATTTTTTTGCAATGTGATAACTTTGTTGAAATAAAACCCATGTATTACCCCCCCCTCCTCCTCCCTCATATTGTACTTTAGCCCTGCAGCAGCTGACAGCGTACCGAGGAGAGGATGTCACTCTGGAGTGTTGGGATGTCAGCAATGTCCCCATCACTGTGTTGGAGTGGACCAGACCGGACCTGACGCCACTACCACATGTCTTCCTTTACCGAGACGACCAGTCGGACCCGTTCCCCCATAATCCATCTTTTGCTGGCCGGGTGGAGCTGCTGGACAGAGAGATGAGAAACGGAAACCTGTCTGTAGTTCTGAAGAAGGTGAACAGAGACGACTCTGGAACATACGAGGCTCATGTTGAAACAGACGGTGCAGCACGCAGGAAGATCTGCACCATCATCCTCACAGTTAAAGAACCACCAGGTGAGTTCAGATGATCAGGAGGCAGGTTGGCTGCAGAGCTGTTAGTCAATCAAAGAAGATCTTGGCAGGAGGGAAATGCCTCAGACTGCCTTGACACAGAGACACAGTTCACTGGCAGAGTCTTTTCAGAGAGGAAAGCAATATTCTTATACTTTATAATACCGGTAGTTATAATAGTGACATTTATAGTGACAGTCAAATCGGCTCTTCAGCATTGGTTAATGTTAGGCTACATATTCAAATCATCATCATTAGCTGTTACTTTAGCAGAACTCTGTATTGGATTGGATTGGATTTATTTATGGGTTTCACCCATCACAGAAAAGGCTGGAAAAGTGTAAACTCACTTTCAACTTGACTGATAAATTGTTCTCTCCTTGTAGCCCAAGAAGAAATCCTAACCCTGGACTTGGGAGGAAAACTTGACTTGGTGCCAGACACTTCTGCTGTTCCTAAACCCATAACCCGCATCCTGTGGAGACATGGAAACAACATGGTGGCAGAATGGATCCAGAGTGCAGCACCTGTGGAGGACTATGGACAGTTTAAAAACCGCACACACCTGAATACATCGACTGGACGTTTGGTTATCAATGGTTTGGCTATAAATGATGGTGGAGTTTACACTGTGGAGTTCAACAACAAACCCCACCGCAAGAAATATGAGATTCATGTGATCCGTAAGTATGAATGCTGTCCTACCAAATACATTTGAAGTGTTCTTAACTCATTGAGTGCCAGCCACTTTTGGAGAACGGACGCTCCCAGTGCCAGAGTTTTCAGAGCGTTTTCAGTGATTTCTCGAGGCCCACAGAATATTGTGTGATATTACTATGTAAACACCGAACACGCACAAAGAACGAGCTGGCTCTATTGTATCATCAGCAAAAAAAAGTTTATTGATACCATTTTCCGTTCTTTAGTTATGAGCCGGAGAAGATAGGTTGTTTTGAGCAAAAAGACACATTTCAATTTAGAATCTGAGATATTCAGCCTTTTGTGAAAGGAAGCATTTCAAGCACATGATTGACTCTGAAGCTAATATTTTCTGATATAATGACACCTCAAAAATAATTTCCTTCAATAAAAGTATATATAAAATAAAAAATTTTAGCTGCAACGAGCAGCGCTAGCCCCTGCGTGCGCAGACCCTACACCTTCTTGCTGGTCTTGATTTACTGCTGGTGGGCATCAGATAGCCTATTCTAGCTTGTTTGCTCTCTATGCATCGAGCCTGCTGCTGCTTGGGTCTGTGTGTACTATCAATGGTTGTATGCTGTAGTGCCCTGCGTGCCCCACCCCCCTCCTCCTCCTCCTCCGTGGTGGGAGGAGTGTCTCTGCTGCGGTTTGCTCTGAGTTTGATCTGCACTGAAAAGTCCGCTGCATCCCCCCGCTTTTTTACAGCGTGTCGCCAGCTCCCAGCTGAGAATAATGTAACTTTTCAGAAAGACGCTGGTGTCGCCGTGTCGGCAACTAAATCATATGGATGGGCTATCGCAGCGGACACGGATGGGGCTCAATTGTGGCAGCAGATGACTGCTGTTCACAGGCACAGCTAACGTTATGCTTCATGCATATCGATGCGATTTCCGTTTCCTCATGACTTCTCTCTTTTTTCCTGGCCGTTCTCTAATCTGGAGAGGACTGTCGCCACCTAATGGGTCCCTAAAATAGCTTTTACACATTCAACAGCCACCATACTTTCACAGGAGATGGATCTGGCTTTGATCGACGTCCCACCGTCAAAAAACGCATTGGACGTCGAAAGACGTCCTTGGCACTCAATGAGTTAAAGACCCCCTAAAGTCAAAAATCATTTTCTTTCTTCTTGTTCCTTCAGTTAGATGTTTGAGCTTCACTCAGCAGAATGATGTCTGTGCTGAGTTTGACACTAGAAGACTGTTTTTCACAATCATCTGCTGAACGTGGAAAGTTTCTCTGAGCTCACTGAAAAGGCTGTTTTCAACAAGCAGCCAATCCCTGTCCAGTATTCAGCAGTTAAAGCTCCAACACATTCTCACTCCTAACTCATCATATACTCTCAGGAACCCTTCTTGCCGCCACTTTGTCATGAGTTGGAAGTGAGAATATGTTGAAAGCTTGTGTTGTATGCTGTGATTGGCTAGTTAGGTTCTAGATCACCCTGATTGGTTGCTTCAGATTTTTAAATGAGGGAGGAGGGGAAGTCATCTTAAAGGGCCCATATTTTGCTAATATAATGTATTATTATTTTATTGTTGGCCTCCAGTAGAGTAACTTATTGCATCAGTCATAGTTTAAAAAACTCATTGTTTATCTTGTACTGGCTCTCACTGCCCCCTTCAGTTCACCCTCTGTCTGAAACGCTCTGTTTTTAGGTCCTGTCCCTGAACCCCCACCCTCCGGAAAATACTCCAGGTGGGCAGCGCGAGGAGTTTTTGCGTTTGCAAACTTCTGCCCAGAGAGCTATCGCTGTAGAAGCGACTGTCTGTCTGTCTGTCTGACTATCTATCTATCTATCTATCTATCTATCTATCTATCTATCTATCTAGATAAGATAGATAGATAGATAGATAGATAGATAGATAGATAGATAGATAGATAGTCATGCATAACAGAAACAGACAGGCGATCTCTGCTATGGCTACTAAATTTGGTAGTTGTAAAACAATTATATCAACGAGCAACTGATTGTCAAAACGAATTTGACCATCGATGAAAAACGTGACTTGGACATAAAGCAAGCTATCAATTGATTTATCAACATCCCCCTAGCTATCTACAGCTCCGCTAGGCCGGGCTGCACCCGGACATTTCCTTCAGTGGCTGGCCAAGCAGGGATTCTATTACCACGGCCTGCCATAACGTTACACCGGGAGCTTCACACTAGCTAATGTAGCTAGTTAGCTAACTTCCCAAATGCTTGTGACTATAGTGTGCCTCTCCTAGCAAAGGCTACACGGACCAAACCAAAATGAGGACTTGGAGAAGTCAGCAAGTTGGACTAACGTTACAAGTTCTGAAAATATGTGCCTTTCGTCATTCATCGGTTGTTCATGTCTATAAGGCAGCTGTGCTGCTAGGCTAAATAGCAAGTGCTAACGTTACCCAGCCGGTAAGTAACGTTAGCGCTTCCTAGCAGCACATTGGACCGATGCTGGAATGAGACACATATTTTCAGAACTTACCACTTCAGTCCTACATCCTGGCTCACTTCCATGTCGTCTCCTTGTTTTTGCGGTCTGGAATCCGTTATTCCATGAGACTACTACTGTTGTGTTAGTCCCAGACAGCCAGGCTAGAGAGAGCCTGGTGAGTGGTGACGCCGCCGCGGGTTACTGAAACACAGAGAGGGGACGGGTGGGAGCTAGCGTGCGCGCGCTGCGCGCCGGCCGGCGGCAACGCTTTGTTGCCAGGGTAACAAGTCCTTACTGACGTCACAAAAATTATGGTTCTCGCACAAAATCGCCATAAATCCATGTCATCTCGTCTACGAGAGTTCATAGGCGCGAGGGGTGGTTCATGGGGGTAACATTAAAACACTTTCACATTATTTATTTGAAGCTTAGCCCATGTTTAATATGACCATCCAAGATTGTAACAACATATATATGATACAAAATTAAGAAATGCATAATATGGCCCCTTTAAGGATTTTAACAAAATAACTTTTTTGTGGTGAAAAACCATCAGACAGAAATTATTATTCAAAGTAGAGTATTTCATATACATCTTGAAACATGACTTTAGAGGGTCTTTAAGTGTTCGTTTTCATTTGTCCGTGAATAGCGACACCAGTTCTACAGATCTGAATATTGCTGACTGAGTGATGACATTATTAAAACTATACTAAATAAAGAGTTGTATAAATGTCTTTGGAACAGTAGAGGCCTTTCAGGCAGCTGATGTCTGAAGAATTATGTTGTTGACTTTTCTCCTCTGTGTTTTTGTATCATTTAACTTTAGGTCAGCAAAATGTAACGGCGCTCTC
The DNA here is from genome assembly GCF_964638095.1 of Poromitra crassiceps. NCBI lineage: Eukaryota > Metazoa > Chordata > Actinopteri > Beryciformes > Melamphaidae > Poromitra > Poromitra crassiceps. Next base: position 2,959,189 of record NC_139628.1, read on the forward strand.
AGGAGAGAATGTCACTCTGGAGTGTCGGGGTCCCAATGATGTCCCCAGCATGGTGCAGTGGACCAGACCAGACCTGAAGCCACAAGAATATGTCTTCCTTTACCGACACCAACAGTCAGAGCTGACCCACCAGAGTTCGTCTTTTGCTGGCCGGGTGGAGCTGCTGGACAGAGAGATGAAGAACGGCAACCTGTCTGTAGTCTTGAAGAACGTGAACAGAGACGACTCTGGGACATATGAGTGCCATGTTACAAGCAATGCCAAACGCAGTAAGAGAGCCAATGCTAACACTGAGCCCAACTGCATCATCAACCTCACCGTTGAAGAACCAGGTGAGTTGAGGTGATCAGTTTGGCTGCAGGTTGGTGACCAGGTCTGAAGAAGCTCTGCACTGAAATATAAGATGGACCATAATAAATAATAATAAACCTTAAAAAGTCTTTATTTGTTGCAGATCAACGATGTAGCACTGATGTTTCCACAGCACAGTGTCTTCTTCAGAGTGAAGAGGCATTGGATTCACAGTGTTTAAACCACTTGTAATCTTGCCACTACTGTTAGACTCTGATGAAGATGCTGTGTGTGTTGAAACGTTAGTCTGCACCTTATTCAAATATGTTTCCAGTGAATCGTGTGCTCCAGGATCCTCTTTGGGTTCATTCACCCATTGAACTGTTGTTGTTATACTGGTCCTGTTCTGAGATCACCTCCCTCTGTGGAGGGGCTGAAGCGCAAGAAAGAGACTCCTACATCTATTTGTTTTGTTTTGCCCAACACTTTTCTCCACTCCATAACGCACAGAATTCTGTCTCACTGTGAAGTTCCTGATGTATTCCGACACACTGTTAACAAGTCCATATTTTCAGCATGTAACAGATAACCCCTCTGCTCTGGATCAGGTGAGCTATGAACTGGACGCTCAGTGCCTCACCTGCGCCTCGCGCAGGAGACGCACAGCTTCAATAGCCTAATTTAACATCAATTGATAGGCTATCACCAAGTGACTTAACCAACCGCTGATCCAACAGGTGTTTAAAGTTGAGCCTTTATAGTGACTTGATTTGTGGGTTTTCTAAAAAAAATTATAATAATATTGATTGCAGATATGGGAAACCTCCCCAACTCAACTAAACTGACATGAATGATAACAGATGAAGTTGATTGAAGCCACTGCACATATAGGCTACTATGGAATATTGCGTTGGAATCTGGGGGTAACGGCTTCAACAGTGATGATAATGTGATTTGATAGTCAGTATTTATTATATGATGATCCCCTCAGTGTGGCTCACCTCTGTATTTTCTGCAACTAGCCTACATTTCCTCCCCTCCATATGACAATTGCATGTTAATAACGCTGCCTATGACATCTGACATCTTAGTTCTCCATATCTGCTCACCATAACTTGGCTCTGTACTCTGTGTACGTGCGTTCCGACACCGTATCACTACACTCCTGCAGACTCTCCTCTGTGAGCTCTAGCTTCAAATCCTGCTCTTGGATCTGGTTCTGTAACTCTTCCACCTGCTCACTTAAGGCTTTTACACACCAAGAGCCACGCCAATAAACAGCACAAATTTGCAAGGTGAATTTTGTCCCGCCTGACTATTCACAGCCACTGATGAGTTTGATGATGAGGAAATGGAGTTTTCTCCTGGCTCGTCATTATTTACCTGACACATCTGTTTTCTGCTTTTCAGGTCCTGCACCTGCCACTGACGGGGCCAGACATGGATATGGTCGAGTGGGAGTGGTTGTACCACTGGCTGCCTGTGTGACTGTTGCTGTTCTTCTGAAGCGCAGACATGGACATCGGCAGCAACTCACACCACCTCCTGCTGATTAAACATGTGAGCCCCTGTCTGACCACACACACACACAAACAGCAACCACCACACAGGATCTGTGCTTGCCTATAGTAGACAGTTCTGTTGGGCAGCAAACGGTGTAGGGCTTTACACAGCACATTCTTAGCCTAGGCCTAACGGTTGGCCCAGGGTTAGCTTAACCCCTGTTCCTTCAGATGTTTAACCCATGGCTAACTCTTAGCCCAGGGCTAGTGATTCACAAAGCATTCTTGTTAGCCCAGCGTTGACATGAAAACACTTGACTCTTGAATGCCGTGCATGAAGTTTGATTTATTTATTTCACAAGTTCTGCACCTGCTTTTAACTTTTGTATCGCCTTTTGTACCTTTTTGATTTCATAAGTGACACAAAAGTGTTGTAAGCATAGTAACAGAGAGCCCTTTACCTGGTCCAGACCTTTGACTCTGCCCACTCCACTGAGTTGACTGCATCTGGTCTGACATCCAATGAGTGCCGGGGGGGTGGGAATAACAATTAGCTAGTCGGCGCCAATAGAGCTCAGCAGTGGTAAGCGCTGTCGCCTCACAGCTAGAAGGTCCTGCGTTCGATTCCCACCTGGGACGCTGTGAACGCTGAAGGAATGTGTGCCCGTCCACATGTCCTCGAGTGCCCACCGCCCGGGTGGGGTCATCAAAAGGGCCTTTCTGTGTGGAGTTTGCATGTTCTCCCCGTGCCTCCCGGGGGTTTCCTTCATATAGGAACCCCCTTCACCAAAAACATGCATTATCCTGGTTGCTAATGTGGTTCCTCTGGTCGTTCGCGGCGCCTGTTCGGAGGGAGGGGAACTCGTTGGAATAGCGTGATCCTCCCACGTGCTATGTCCTACCGGTGAAGCTTCCCCTGTCAGGTGAAAAGAAGTGGCTGGCTAACTGCCCATGTCTCGGAGGAAGCATGGAGCCAGTTTCGGCTCTCCCCAGATCGGCAGAGGGTGGAGCAGCAACGCACTAACGGGGAATAAAAATGGGATAAAAAATCGGGGGCGGGGGGGGGGAAGACATTTTTATTTATTATTTACCTTTATACAGGGAGGGCTCTTGAGAGCGAGCTCTCATTTACAAGGGCGCCCTGGTACAACAATACACATACAGGAAAACAAAATTGCAGACAGACGAGACAAGATTAAATACTGTACTGTACATTAAATAAAACATGCGCACTCCTCGCGCTTGGTGCTCTCGATGTGCGCTTTGAAGGACTCTAGGGGGATGAAGAGTTCCAGTTTCAAAATATCCTGGAGTCTGTTCCATTTGTTAGGGGCAAAGAAAGAAAAAGCCGTCTTTCCAAGTTCAGTCCTCGCACGTGGAATGAGCAGTCTGATATGAGACTGTGAGCGGGTATGATGACTTGTGTTGTTATGAGTGAGGAGTGAAGACAGATAAAGGGGAAGCTTTCCAATTAGTGCTTTGTAAATAAATAAAAGGCAGTGTTGCTCTCTTCGAGCCGACAGGGAGGGCCAGCCCACTTTTTCATACAGTATACAGTGGTGTGTACAGAAGCCATCACCTGTTATAAAGCACAGGGCGCTGTGATACACTGCATCCAACGGCTTCAAGGTGGTGGATGAGGCATGCATGTACAGTACATCTCCATAATCAAAAACAGACATTATTAATGAGTGAACAAGTGATTTTCTTGTATGACACGAAAAACAACTTATTCCTATATAGAAAACCAATTTTTCTCCGTAGCTTTTTTGTGAGATTATCAATATGTACATGGAAAGAGAGTTTAGTGTCCAGCCAAATGCCCAAGTATTTATAGGAATCAACATACTGTATTTGTTCACCCTGAAGTGAGTGGATGCCAAGACTGTCTTCGACGACAGGGGATTTAGTGAACAGCATCCACTTAGTTTTTTTTAAATTTAGAACTAATTTGAGTTCAAACAGAGACCTTTGGAATGCATCAAATGTAGTCTGCAATCTAGCAGCGGCCTGAGCAGGGGTGGTCCCGAAGCAGTACAAGATGGTATCATCTGCATAATAATTAGGGCTGTCCTAGTGAGTCGACGTAATCGATGACGTCGACTACGTAATTACGTCGACGCACGCTACGTGCGTCGACACGTCACAAAACAAAAAAGATGGCAGCGATGGCCGGAAAAAGTAGTCATTTCTGCACCGCAGCGAACATAACATTACACCATTTAACGGTGTTATTCGGCCGTTTAACGTTAACGTACATATTTCCGTTTGCTTTCACGGCTAACATGTAGAAAATTGATTAAACTAACGTTACAGACCATTGTTAGTCTGTTGCTGCTCACGTTAATTTACTGCGTGCATCATTTAACAGTGCTATTCGGCTTTTTACATTCTTCTGTTTGGGTTCATGGCCATGTAAGATGAGATCAAAACTAACGTTACAGACCATTGTTACAGTCTGTGACTGTTAGTCTGTAAATCGTTTGTATTATTTATTTCCTTACCCCCACACTGATGCAAACATACATTTGGCTGAGTTAGCTGCACAATGCACATTACTCCAGTGATTAAATAAATCCATGTCCTGTAAAAATACTGATCCTCCTCAGTTTAGGGAAAGGGTTCATACATACAGTGATGAATCATGATGATGATCAATTTAATCTATGTGTCAGGTGGTCCAGTATTTTCGTGATGAGAGCAGGCAACTGACAAATAGGCAGGCACTATCTATTATATAATAAGATTCATATAAATAATAATAATAATTCATATGATCATATCATAACAGACATGGAAATTAGACTTAGACTAATTATAAATATGTCCCTCCCTACAGTATTATATTATTATTTATCTCTCTCTCTTTTCAGGAAGCAAAGCAGTGTGGAAGAGTTTTTCCCCAAACGAGAATGAGATGGTTAAATAAAATACTGAAATTGAGAAGTTTTTGTTTATTTATTTGTTTTGGGTAAATTTATTGTTATATAATAAATAAATAAAAATAGAAAATAATCGCTAGATTAATCGACTAATCGAAAAAATAATCGTTAGTCGAATCAATAAGAAAATAATCGTTTGGGACAGCCCTAATAATAATGGACGTTACTGTGCTCGAAGGGTAAGGAGATATTATTTATATACAGGGTAAATAGGATTGGGCCGGAGATCGATCCCTGGGGTACGCCCCTGTTGATAGCTGCAAAATTGGATCTGAAGTTGTCGGCAATAACAGCCTGTTTTCTCCCAGACAGGTAATTGGTGAACCATCTGACAGAGAGGTCATCCAGACCGAAAGAAGACAATTTGTTTAACAGGATGCCATGATCTACAGTATCGAAGGCTTTTGATAAGTCTACAAAGACAGCTGCACAATGCTGTCGAGAGTCTATTTTATTTAGTATGTTATTGAGGATGAGAGATGTGGCAGTGACGGTACTATGGCCGGGTCTGAAACCTGATTGATGGGGATGGAGAATGTTGTGTGCATCTAAGAAGGCCCGCAATTGTTTGTTCGCCAGGGATTCCATGACCTTGGCTAAACAACATAACTTGGAGATAGGTCGATAATTATTTGAATCGCTTGGGTCACCTCCTTTAAACAGGGGGGTGACTTAAGCTGATTTCCAAACGGCAGGAATTTCACCCGAAGAAAAAGTTAAATTAAGAAGATGGGCAAGCGGGGCAGCAGTGAGGTGCGCACTAAGGCGCAGGAGGAATGGGGCGATGTCGTCCTCGCCCTTGGATTTCTTGATGTTTAGTAGCAGAAGTGAATTACGGACTTCGAAATCATTTACAGGTCTAAATGAGAAACTATATGAGTGGGGGAAATTGGAGTATTTTTTTGTGTCGGAGTGTGATTACAACCAGTGGGGTCGGATAGTCTATCAAATGGGACTAAATAAGTACAGTGTACTTCATCCTACTCCTTTTCGGACCTCGTTGCTGTCACGTATTCTGATTATTATTGTTTATTTTTTTATTTAATTTTTCGTTTTCTTTTCTTTTTTTTTCACTTGTAAATATATAAATTTTGTAACATTGATACTACTTGTGTATATTACCGGTACTATTTTTTTTATTTTTTTTAAGTCTGAAATAAAGCTTTCATTCATTCATTCATTCAAATAAATGACTTGCAGAAACAAAATGTTTGTTAAATACCTCACACATCTGTGCTTTATCGGTGATTGTATTGTTCTCACAGACAATCTGTGGAGGGAGAGCGGAGGTAGGCATGCTTTTTAATGACTTTACCGTTTTCCAAAAGTTAGCTGAATTTCCCTGGGCATTTGTGAAGGACGCCAAATAATGGTCAGATTTTGCTTTTCTAATTACAGTAATACATTTATTTCGCGTCTTTCGGAAGTGCAACCAGTCAGCAGAATTACCCGTAGATCTCGCTGTAGACCAAGCAGAGTCTCTGAGACGCAAGGCTGTTGAAACTACGTCTGAAAACCAGGGACTAGAGCGATGTTTTATTCTGAAGTTTTTATACGGGGCATGCTTATCAGTGACAGAATTAAGAATCTGATTGAAATAATTTGAAGCTAACTCAGGATCAGGAATTAAAGATAATCTGTTTAGATCAGAATGAAACAGATCATGAAGAAAGCCCTGTTCAACAAAATCTTTAAAGTTTCGCTTTCTAATAAGGCCTTTCAAATTAAGAGACTTGATCAATCTAACACAGGCTATCGGGCAGTGATCACTAATGCCTTGGGCAAAAACTCCACTCCGGGGATATTTGAGCGGTCTGTTAGGATAATGTCAATCAGAGAAGATTTTTCGGGATGTTTTATGTTTGGTCTAGTGGGGTAGCGAATAAGCTGAGACAAATTCAACTCCAAACAGAGTTGTTTTAGGTTAGAGGAGGTCTCTGAGAGCCAATCTAAATTCAAATCACCCAGAACTAACAATTCGGATGCAGCATAATTTGATAAAATCTTCCCAAGATCTTCGAGAGCTGATTTTGGAGCTGAAGGCGGACGATACACACCTGTGACAATAATGTGAGCATCACCTCCTACACAAATATCCAGAGCAACACACTCAAAACATTTAGGAACAGAGATGGCTGAGAGGACAAAAGTGGCTAAATGATCTTTGACAAATATCACCACCCCTCCGCCTTTCGCCTTCCTATCAATTCTATATATATTGAAACCATTGATGGCAACATCAGAATCGGGTACTTTAAATAATAATAAATATTAAATTAAAGAGTCTTATAAGCCTGGAAAAAGCGGGGCTCGCCAGGCTGCTTCCCTCTACTGCTCTCTTCCCTCCCGAGGATCGAGGATCACAATGGAAACTAGAATGTCTACATTTCCTAACGAAATGTAATTGTGCTTGCTGTCCTCGCCATGCACCGCCTGGCTTCCAAGGTCCCTGCCCATGGACCTAGGGGGACTAAGTAGTTATGGGTGTGCCTATGTGAGTAAAAGGACTTTGGAGTAGAAGTACTTGGTAGGTGGGGAAGTCAGACTGGTTGTAGCCTACTAGAGAGACACAAAAGGCTAGCCCAATCTCTGCAATCTAAAACTACATTACCTGCAAACTACAGCATCAATAATTACCATGTATTGTAAATGTCTCCAACTGTCTCAAGGAAAATAGGACATGATAACCTCCAGAGAAGTAGTATTCCTTGTAGTGTCATTCATGTTTATGGTTGCGACAACAACTGTTTACAAAACTAGCAGGCTTACCAGAGCTGCAAACACACAAGTGAAAAGCTATCAATGGCTGCATCTAATCGGCCAGTAACTAATGTAGGCTATCTTCCATTATGTTAGTGTAAGAAGTCAAATGTACTGATAATAGTCCCTGGTCACCAAAGTAATGTTACCCTTTTAGTTTTGTTACAGAGTTGCTGATCGGTTGTCATGTGTCCAGTCAGCCAGAGAAGCTGCTTGGGTAGCATGCTAACTAACGCCTAACGCAGTGGTTCTCAACTGGTGTAGCCTCAGGACCCACTATTTTCCTTGTCATGAAGTCGCGACCCAAATTTCAGATTTTTTTTTAAACCACTCAAATTTATTGCACAAAAAATAGCGCATTTATTTAATACACAATGCCTTCATGCACTGTCAAATGAACAAAAAAGTGCAACAGAAGTGCAACTAGGGCTAAAAACCAATTGAAATAAGGCAGACTTGAATTACAGGCCTATATGTTTTTAAATTTAAACAAGTCAAACTGGTCATGGTCAGAAAGTCTTATTTGAACTGTATGAAATATGAAATAAAAGGCAGATTTATCTTGAATTACATGCCTATATGTTTTTAAACAAGTTAATAATAATAATAATAAAACAAGTTAACCTGGTCATGCTAATCCAGTTTCAATAGTCTGAATTTAACTAATATTAAATAAAAAGGCAGACTTTTATATATGCTTTTTAGTTAAACTGGTCATAACTTTTAATTAAACTGGGGCCATGCTAATCCAGTTTCAATCATCTGAATTGAACTAAAATTAAATATGAAATGAAAAGGCAGACTTCTCTTGAATTACAGGCAGAGCATATGCTTCAGCTTGTTAAACAAGTAAAACTGGTCAGGCTAATCCAGTTTCAATCATCTGAATTTAACAAATGAAAAAAAAAAAAAAAAAATCCGCGACCCAATCAAAACGGCCCCGCGACGCTACCCACCAGTTGAGAAACGCTGGCCTAACGCTAGCATTAGCTCAATTAGCTTGTTGCAACTAGTCCCAAACATTGATGAACAGTGTGTCCTAACGCCAGGGGGACAAGGTGTTTGTTTTGGCTGACTGAGGTTAGCCTATAAGGCACAGTTGTTGTGGCTAACAGCCTCCATTCACACTAGGCTATTCACACTAGGCTATCTCTTCCATTATGTTTTCAAACCCAGCTGGCTGTATATAATGAACAACCACAAAGTGGTGACACTTACCCATGGGTTCAGTTCATTGTTTTCTGGACATGTTTCCCTGCTACAGTAACACAGCAGCTAACAGAACAGACAGGCCTCCCATGGTTGGCGACAAGTCTAGATCATTCTCTCTACCCAACATGCAACACTGCTGCTCAGAGTTGCTCTTAAGCTCTATTTATCTGGTCAAATCTCACCGGATTCCTGTTTCCAGTACACTTTTAGCATTTGGTTTTTAACAGAGAAGAGTTGGAGCTGCTGAAAACATACAGTATGCAAATGAGAGGGAGACCATGAGTGATATACCCACTGTGATACAAGTATAGGTGTGTCTGTTGTCTGTACAATAGCGTGCGTCAAGTCAAGTGTCATACAAGAAGGAAGGCTGGCCATAATGACAATGAATCCGCACTTCCTGCCGCCCTTCAAAATAAAACAATTTAGAAGGGACAGGCACTGAATGCTGCTATAGCGCCCCCTAAAGGCTAAATGACACAATATTTGTGCTATAGGCTCAGAGTACATCCGTCCACACCTGTACCAAGTTTGGTTAGCATCGGATGATCTTTGTGAAATAGGCCCCACCCACAGAAGATTGGAAGTGGATTATATCGCAACGGTGCATTTTTTTCAAAAACTTCCAAATCAGTGTTGTGCAGGACAGTCCCCACATGATGTGTGCGTTGGTTTGGTGAAGATTGGACAAAATTTCAAGGAGAAATGGCAATTTTTTTTGTTTTGGACAAAATGCAAAATGGCTGAAAATCTAGTCTGACGGAAATGGGCGTGGCCTAGTTCAGTAGATGCGGGAGGACCCAAGGAATCCAGGGAAAAAAGAATTTTGATGATAGACCCTACGGGTCAAAAGTTATGGACCAAAAGGTAAGGAGGGCTGTTATAGCGCCACCATCTGGTCAATTGGTGCAATTTTTTCGGGGATAGTAAAAGACCCCTCAGTGCACCTCCCTACCAAGTTTGGTAGCTGTAGCGGTTATGGTTTCTGAATTACAGCTAATTTACTGCAAGATTTTGCAAGATTTTTCGAAACCCCATGCAAGTCAATGGGGAAAAAAATGGCGCTTAATGGCGAATAGCGGCCAAACCGCTTTCACAAACCCTTAGAAAAGTCATAGCACACCTGTCCTCAATAAGCCGGTCATTTTGAGGTCTGGCATGTCTATGTCGTGCGAAAGATGTGGGAGTTATTACGCGTAGAACTTTTGTGGCAGATATAATAATATTAAGTATGTTGGACTTTAAGATTGTGCCTTGCTTGTCAGCAAGCACAATAATAAGCCTTTGGCTTTATTGTGTACTTAATCCTCTGCAGATGTGTTAATGTATGTAAACTGTCTTCATTTGAAGCTTTTATGTGGATTTTACATTGTGTCAAATAAACTACTACTACTACTTTCCTCCCATCGCGCGCGCTCTGCCCAGGAATGGCTACGGTGCCTCGCTCGACTATCTGAAGCTTAAAGGAGAATTTCGGGTTTTTTTAACCTGGACCCATCTCCTGGCATTAATTATGATTTGGCCACTCACCCAGCGATATCCGCGGCGTTTCTGGGCGTCCTAGCGTTGTTTTGAGATCAATAGCATCCAAGTCAGTCGTAAAATGGAGCTGATTTGGGGCCAAGTGGAAGCCTGTCTTTCCTGCATCTAAATAGCTATTTTTATTCCCGTTTTCGCCACATATGGCCATAATCTGATCCGTCAACATCCACCAGAGTGATATTTCCCCCCAGGCTATTTCCTGGAGTCGCACAGGGATCAAATTACCTCAAACGTGATCTCGGTCACCAAGTCTCGTGAAGTCCCGCGATACTTTCCTGCCGACTGGACAACTACAGGTAGGACGCTTTGCGGTGGTGGTTTTAGCGTAACCTATGTGGGGTTTGGCGTAACCTATGTGGGATTCGAAATAACGAAGGTTATGCCAAACCCCACATAGGTTACGCTAAAACCACCGCCGCAAAGCGTCCTACCTGTAGTTGTCCAGTCGGCAGGAAAGTTTTCCTCCGAGTTTTCCTCCGAGCCCCCTCCCCCGACTCTCCTGACTGCAGCATTCCAACAGCAGCCCCCGCCACACAGCTCTCCCCCCCCCTCTCTCTCCCTCTGGCTCCGGCTGATGGCCCTGATGGCCCACCTCCCCCCCCCCTCATACCCCGTCACCCAGAGACGAGGCCACACACCCCCTCTCCCCCCCCCCCGATGGGCTTCAGAGCTGATGATGCCACTCCCCCCCCACCCACGCTGACCATCACAGCGGACCAGGTGAATAATCAGCTGAGGAGACTAAACACGAGAAAAGCAGCTGGCCCGGATGGCGTCAGCCCCATGGTGCTCAAAGCCTGTGCCCCCCAGCTGTGTGATGTGCTACAGCTGATCTTCAACAAGAGCCTGAGTCTCCAAAAGGTCCCCGTGATGTGGAAAATGTCCTGTATCGTTCCTGTACCGAAAAAGCCTAGACCCAGTGGCTCCAACGACTACAGGCCGGTAGCTCTGACGTCCCACATCATGAAGACCCTGGAAAAACTCGTCCTGGAGCAGCTCAGGCCTATGGTCAAACCATCCCTTGACCCCCTCCAGTTCGCCTACCAGCCCCGACTGGGAGTGGAGGACGCGGTCATCTACTTGACCAACCGCGCCTACGCCCACCTTGACAACCCTGCCAGCACGGTGAGAGTCATGTTCTTTGACTTCTCCAGTGCGTTCAACACCATCAGGCCGGCTATACTGGGTGAGAAGCTGACGGCGATGCGAGTGGATGCCCCCCTGGTGGCCTGGATTGTGGACTACCTGTCTGGCAGACCACAGTATGTTCGCCTGCAGAACTGCGTGTCAGACAGAGTGGTCAGCAATACGGGAGCACCACAGGGGACGGTCTTCTCTCCCTTCTTCTTCACCATCTACACCACGGACTTCACCTACCAGACAGAGACTTGCCACCTTCAGAAGTTCTCTGATGACTCTGCGATAGTGGGATGTATCAAAGATGGCGATGACGATGAGTATCGGGATGTGGTGGCCAACTTTGTCACATGGTGTGAGCAGAACCACCTGCAGCTCAACGTGTCAAAGACAAAGGAGCTGGTGGTGGACCTGAGGAGGGTCAAGGCTCCGGTGACCCCTGTTTCAATCCACGGGGTCAGTGTTGACATAGTGGAGGATTACAAGTACCTGGGCGTGTACATTGACAATAAACTAGACTGGGCTAAGAACTCTGATGCACTCTACAAGAAGGGGCAAAGCCGTCTCTACTTTCTGAGACGGCTGAGGTCCTTCAACGTCTGCCGGACCATGCTGAGGATGTTCTATGAGTCGGTAGTGGCTAGTGCCTTCCTCTATGCTATTGTGTGCTGGGGCAGCAGGCTGAAGGCAGCGGATGCCAACAGACTTAACAAATTGATCCGTAAAGCCAGGGACATTGTGGGGCTGGACCTGGGCTCTCTGACTGCGGTGTCAGAGAAGAGAACGTTATCCAGGCTACGCTCCATCATGAGCAATGACTCGCACCCACTCCAAGGCGTGCTAGTCAAACACAGGAGTACATTCAGTGAGAGACTGATTCCACCCATTGGTCTATTTAATGCCTCTCTTAAAAGAGCACCTCGGAGACGCTGAGCCAGCCGATAGGCTAACTGGAATAGTGCCTGGCTGAGTCACGTGTAACGTATAGGGCAAGCCGAATAATATAACTTCAGTGTGCAATAAAGATAGGCTAACTGGAAAAGTGCATGGCTGAGCCACGTGTAACGTATGGGGCAGGCCGAATAATATAAGTTCAGTGTGCAATAATGACAATTGGCACGTAAGGTATACTTACTCTACGTATTGCTTACTTAGACGTACTCCACTTTTTTTGCTCCTATTGCATTTAATACTGTTTACTGTTTATACTGTTATACTGTTTATTCCATGCTATGTTGTGTTCTTTCTTCTTCTCATTCTGCTTATTTTACTATCGCATTACTACTGTGTATTTTATTTTATTTTATCTTATGCTATCTGTGTTATGTGAACGAGCAACTGTAACTTGTCCCAATTTCCCCCCGGGGATCATTAAAGTCTTTCTGATTCTGATTAAACTCCAGAGGAGTCTCATGCGCTGGCAATGGCACCGCTGCCTCTCCCCCTATGTATTAAAGACAATTTCTGCACCGAGCCTTATGTGTATCTCAATCTCACTAGAGCCAAAAGGTCAGTCTGTGCACAACTCCGATCCGGCACTCTCCCTTTGGCGTTAGAAACCGGTAGATTCAACTACTGCACGATTAATCTAATCGCAATCGCGATGTCAGCACGTGCGATTACATAACCGCAAAAGTGCGCGATTATTATTATTATTTTCACGTCTTTTTGAGTGTGTGCGTGTGTGTGTGTGCCTCTAAACGTTACACACGACGCAGCAAACACACGCTTCTCTGCCATCAACAGTAGCGGGAGACTTCTCCCATGCACTCCCGCAAATAAGTAATGTTATGCGCAGCAAGGTTACAACTTACCGAGAGGGAGAGAGAAAACATCCATGATCGTTAACAGCGAGCTATGCTAATAACTAGCTAGCCGTTCAGAAACGCATGTAAACAGCCGTGTGATTAGTGAGAACGTCAGTAAAATATGGAGAGAGCTGCAGGTGCTTATGCAGAACTAGTGCACGATTAAGTGCACAGTGGTTAATGACCCGCTGTGATGAAGAATATAGAGAGATTAACAAGGTTGATAGCAGAGAAAACGCTGTCGCAGCTGCTTGCAGCAGCACATCCAGACTTTTAACTAGCCTGTCACATGATGCCTTCATGGTCCCTCGATAAAGTCTGCAGATGCACGTTACCTCGCCTCTCTCTCAAGAAGCGTCACGTGAGTGTGGCGTTTAAGGCCATCTGTCGCTACAAAGGATGTGCCTAGACTTGAATTTTTCTTTAACTCATTGAGTGCCAATGACGACTATAGTCGTCAATTCGGATAGTAACGTAGAGTGCCAATGACGACTAAAGTCGTCAATTGCGTTTTTTGACGGTGGGACGTGGATCAAAGCCAGATCCATCTCCTGTAAAATTTTGGGGCATGTTGAATGTGTATAACCTATTTTACCGACCCATTAGGTGGCGACAGTGCTCTCCAGATTAGAGAAAGTTGAGTAAAAAACAGAGAAGAAGTCGTTATGGAAACGGCATCGGTATGCATCGATATGCATGAAGCATAACGTTAGCTGTGCCTGTGAACAGCAGTCAATCTGCTGCCACAATTGAGCCCCTCCGTCTCCGCTGCGATAGCCCCTCCATATGATTTAGTTGCCGACACCAGCGTCTTTCTGAAAAGTTACATTATTCTCAGCTGGGAACCGGCGACACGCTGTGAAAAAGCGGGGTGCAGCGCACTTTTCAGTGCAGAGCAAACGCAGAGCAAACGCAGCAGAGTCACCAGAGACACTCCCACGGAGGAGGAGGAGGGGGGTGGGGCACGCAGGGCAGCATACAACCATTGACAGTAAACACAGACCCAGACAGCAGGCTCGATGGACAGAGACAGGCAAACAAGCTAGAATATCTGATGCCCACCAGCAGTAAATCAAGACCAGCAAGAAGGTGTAGGGTCTGCGCACGCAGGGGCCAGCGCTGCTGGTTGCAGCTAAAAAATATTATTTGGCCAAACAAAATTCCTTTGTTTTCACTGTTTTATTGAAGGAAATTATTTTTGAGGTGTCATTACATCAGAAAATATTAGCTTCAGAGTCCGTGATGTGCTTGAAATGCTTCATTTCACAAAAGGCTGAATATCTCAGCTTCTAAATTGAAACGTGTGTTTTTGCTGAAATCCACCTATCTTCTCCGGCTGATAACTAAAGAACGGAAAATGATATCAATAAACTTTTTTTTGCTGATGATAGAAGAGAGTCTCCTCGTTCTTTGTGCTTGTTCGGTGTTTACATAGTAATATCACACAATATTCTGTGGGCCTCGAGAAATCACTGAAAACGCTCTGAAACTCGCACTGGGAGCGTCCGTTCTCCAAAAGTGGCTGGCACTCAATGAGTTAATAAGAGTGTCTTTGATATAGCTCAATTTATTAATAATGTCTGCGAAAGAAGAACAAATATGCTGTTTGTATAGGTTTGTAATGAATATGTTCTATTTTTCTATAGGACACTTTGTGTCCTTTTGTTATCTTGCATTCTGGAATATGGAAGATTGTATAGGTTTGTAATGAATATGTTCTATTTTTCTATAGGACACTTTGTGTCCTTTTGTTTGTTATCTTGCATTCTGGAATATGGAAGCTGAAGTATTGTAAACCACAGTTTTGTATCTGTTTTTGTCGTGTCTCATAAGCCCTGTGACTCCTTATGGACATCGCACAGTGTTTTCTTGTCTTTTCTTCCTCTTCATTCAATTCTAATTCATATTAAATTTGTATGGTTCTGTATATTCATATTTGAAACTTTTCATATTGACCCTCAGTGTAAACACTGCCCACTCAAATGTACATTTCCTTTGTTATGTTATGTTTAGTTAAACTAGCAGACCTGACCACACCAAACATTTGCAGAGGCCTATGCTAGCTAAGCTAACACCAAATGTTTGTTGGTATTGTGTTGTTCATTCCACCACCTACTGCACCACAGAGTTAACCACTTTCAAGTTACAAACACAGACACATAATACTGGTCCATAAATGAATGTTTATTAGATACAGGTAAATGCACCACAAAACTCATTTACAGATCATACTTACCTTCTCTCAGACTTTCCTACAGACAAAAGAGTCTGTGTGGGTGTCGGCCATATTTATGGGGAGACCAGGAAATTTGCTGCTACCATTGTGTGGAGGGGGGTTATGTTTTCAGAAGGGTTTCTAACGTTTGATATCATGGTTATTTAAGAATAATGATGTTCAGAACTACTTATATGGGATTGTATATTTTAGATGCACCTGTTCTAGTTTTGATGCGTGTCTAAAGTTTACCTGTGCGGAGGTGAAACTTCATGCCGCCCTTGGCTGTAAAATGGTTTAGTCTTGGGAGTGGGGCCTGGGTTGAGGCCTGCATTTAAACAGCTTTCAAGTCTGTTAAGACATTTTTGTTTATTTTCTATTAAAGTGTTCATGTTTCCTGTACGATTTCAAAGCCATTTTCACCATTTTGATGCCTTCAAAATAAATTGGTGAAACTGAACCCTTTTGGTTGTCCTCTGTTCCTGATGCCTTGCCCTCATCAAAGCTACCCGCTTACAAGCCCATACGGGCAATCATATAGCCGGTGTCATGTTACAGCAGCCTAGTGAGAGGCTGTGGACAGTGCGCAGGACAGAGGGAGTACTCAAAACAAGTTCCTCACTCACCAGGCATCGTAATGACATTGTTTTTTCACATTGTCAATATATTAAGATGTGATAATATTATAAAGGCTTCGAGAGCCTGGTTCAGGTACCTTGAAAGTGCTTGAATTACTTAAAAGATGAACAAACCCTGCTTACAACAGTAGGCTATTGCATATGAGGCACTCCTCATATGTATGCTAGATAGAGCTGCAACTATCGATTCTTTTAGTAATCGAGTATTCTACCGAATAATCCATCGATTAATCGAGTAATCGGATAAGAACCCTTTTTTGTGTTTTCAAAGGCTTATCGTAAATATACACCAAAAAATAAGATAAATCTCTTCAAATAAACAACTACATTAGTTTCTTTCTTAGAAAAAACAACATTTTTATTTTTAAATTGCATAGAACTGGCAGTGTCATCTTTTCAACCTGACGTTTGAGTTCTTCCAGTGTACAGCAACTGTTAAATAATATGAATGAATGGCTTACTAGCTAGTTTACATCCTTCATTTACCTTACAGCTTCATGAGGCAACTTCACACATTGCTGCTTCC
The DNA here is from genome assembly GCF_964638095.1 of Poromitra crassiceps. Lineage (NCBI taxonomy): Eukaryota > Metazoa > Chordata > Actinopteri > Beryciformes > Melamphaidae > Poromitra > Poromitra crassiceps. The sequence goes on from NC_139628.1 coordinate 2,975,762, forward strand.
AAATGGCAGCGGGAGATAACTGAAACATTTGAACTTTAAGACCCAGAAATCCTGTAATGTGATGTCAGTAAAATGTGCACAAGCACGCTGGTCGCTGTATGATAGCTTCACAACAAAGGAAAATGGAAGAGTAACTGTCACAGTGCTTAAGACACTTACTATGCTATTATACACTACACAATTATGAATACAGAGTACTGCAACACTCAAGTGGGAGAATTAGTAACAACAGGCATCGTAGGTAGGTAGGTATCCTTTGTCTAGCTAAACTGACTGCAATAATATCATAGTTTATGTAGGAATGAAAACAACATAACCACCTCTAGGGGCTTATGCATTGCCGACATGCAACTGAAGGAATGGCAAATATAAACATAATATATCTGTGTTTTGATCTTGGATTTGTGCACCCATGAGGAATAAAAAATTGTTTTTACATTGTGTCACACAGTAAACAACACCAGTAGCCAGAATGACAGGCGCACAAATGTAACTGCCAAAAAAGACTGAGAACGCCTGCCATGTGATGAGATTATGACACATACATGTATTAATGTGTCAGAAATAAATGGCGGGAGGTGGCTTTAGCTGAGCCCCTTGTTTAATTTTGCATTAAAAGTTAGTTTGAGCATTTGAGTTATCTCACTACTATATAATAAGGTGGAGGGGTGCGCCGTGTGAGGTGGAGGGGTGCGCCGTGTGCGTTATGCTATTGCTGAACTCAGCTGCTTGTTCACTTGAACATGATGGACCCGTCCTTACAAAGCTGTCCATTGTACGCTGTGATCCGCTGAAAAAGAGGTGAAATAATAATTAATATTGATATTTATTAGGTAAGTTCATAACAAAACTGGAGAATGCGCATTTACACACCCTAGACCTGTTGCCTATTATTGACACAAATATCAGAATAGCAAGATAACAGGTCAGGTGGTGTAATAATTGGAGCCTAAAATGCACCAATTAAATAGTTGTTTGCAATCATCATGAGAAGAGTCGACCGGTCTAGGGTGTGTAAATGTACATTCTCCACATACACACTCTTTCTCTCTCACACACACTCACTCTCTTTCTCTCTCACACACCAACAGGCTAGTGTGATCACACACACACACACAACGCTGTTAAATTAGCCGCTAACGTTAGGTTAACGTTAGGTTGAGCTTTGTATTTCTCACAGAAAACGACAAGCCACATCAAAAAAATGCAGCGTGAATGCAGTTACTAATAGTCATATTGGCAACGTGGCAAGCCAGCAGCACAACTACTACTAGTCTTAATATCAAGTAGCAATCATTAGCATACATTTACATTAGCGTTGTGTATAGTTAACGTTACGTTACCTTGCTCCGCTCGACGTAGATGCGCTGGTGGTGGATGCGTAGACTGGATGTTTACGGTTCAGGTGCTGAAGCATTGACGAGGTACTGTTGTGATATGCAGGGATCGTCTTACAGTACTTGCACACCACTGAGTTCGTGTCCTTTTTCAGCGTGAAATGATCCCACACTTTAGACAGTTTCGGTCGCTTTTTCGGCCCTGGTTCTTCCCTTCCCGGCTCCTCCTGTCTGCTTTCTCCGTCGCCTCGTTCCATTTTGCGGGGTCCGCTCGCTAGTCGCTATAGCTGCTCTCTGGTCTGTCTGTGTCCTCACGTGTTTACACAGGAAGAGCGCTGTGCCACACCAGTAAGCGTCCGTGAGAAACAGTCTCTCTAAATGCCGTGTCGAGGCGAATCATTTTGGCCTCGATCAATTTAATTATTCGAGTTATTCGAGGTACTCGAGGAATCGCGACAGCTCTAATGCTAGATAGCTCCATTCCAATATCAGATTTCAAAATAAAAGTTTTTAATGGCTTCTGTGTGCATTAGACTTGTGTAGAATGGCTTTTATTTCGGAAAAAAATCTGACAGGAAGACCTATTGTTGTTCTTGGCTAGCGGAAGCGGCTAATGTTAGGTAGTGAAAGTGAAGTTGGCTCCGTCTATCACATGCATTTGTTATTCCCAACTCCCAAGCACAGGGACAGGACAAGCTACAAAACATCATCCACGATCATCTAGAGTGTGACCTGCAAATTGGAAATGATGTAAATGTTACGTTATGTACACCCGGAGCGCGTCCTGTCAGTTTGTGACGTTACGTCACTTAATTAATGTAAGTTAAATAATTTAAATTACTTTCTTTGCCCCACACTAATGAAAACACATTTATCTGCCAGCGATTTTCTTTTCTTTTTTCTTTTTTCTTCTTCTCTTTTTTCTTTTACAATATACAAACAGGACAGAACAGGCTCAGACACCAGGGAAATGTTTTATACATATATATTCGACATTCAATATTACAATGTGGTGCTACTAACCACATAAAGTGTTTATGTGCTTGTAAGGGATATTATGCATGGGATCCCACGCAATGGGTCCGCGAGAAACCAGCCAGTCAAGTCGCCCCCTAACCTCATCGAGGTGCCACAAACGGATCCCAGACAACCGAAAACCTCTTAAGTGAGTTGGTCCTCAGGAGCTGAAGTCTCTCCGTCCATATAACAGAAGTCATGTCCGTCAACCACGATTGAAAAGAAGGTGAAGAGGGGGACTTCCATTCCTTCAGAAAGAGTTTTTTTGCTCCCAGTGATTATCTTAACACATTGACTGCCAGCCGTTTTTTTTTGCTGTAGGTAGCTTCTGCCAGGCCGTTTTTTGAGGATTCAGGCTCATTTTACAAGAGCCGAGGATTCTTTTCTGCTTGGAGTTTGTAAACACAAAGTTCACAAAAGTACTAATAGAATGTGTGCTTTCTCTGTCTAAAAGAGTTAGTTTGTAGAGTTAGTAGTTATGTAGATATTAGCCGTTGAGTACAGCATGGTTTTAGCGTCTGAGAGTGAAAGCTGAGATAATCGCAGTTTTGTGAAATTCAATCAAACAGGCAGAACAGTCACTTTAACCATTTATTTTTGGCATCAGTGAGAGATCAGACATCCAAACAATATAGTTCCGAACACCCTCTCCTTCAACTCCTCCCTCCGTGGGCGTGTCTAGTGGCTTTCAGCCTGCGTTTGTCACAAGCGAGTGCTCTGCTGCTGCTGCTGCTGCTGCGAGTTTGAAGAGCCTCCCTCCCTGGCAGCGAGTTTGAGCAGCCTCCCTCCCTGGCAGCGAGTGTGGATAGGGCTCACTCGTCTCTTGGGTTTGAGAGCCCCGATGAAGCCCCGTGCGACTCTAGGCTTTATGCTGCCCACCCAGTCCATTTCTGGAACCCCCCACCGCAGCAGCGCGAAGGCGTCCCCGCCTACAGTATGAGAATGAGGCTTGTTCGTTTCTGACTGTAAAATCGCCAAGCCATTTCCTTGAGAATGGAGGAAGCAGCCGCGGGAGGCGGCTGCTTACCAACACTGACTGTTACCAACCGCCTTCCTTATATAGAAATCTTTGTTAGAGTACTTACGGGGCAGCGGGAGAGGTCGGATCCACATTCACATATTGCTCAAGGGCCTCACCTAGTGGAAACCACTGAAAAAACAGTTCGACGTGTTCTTACGTCGTTGGCAGTCAACAGCTGGATTCTGAAAACGTGTTCTTACGTCGTTGGCAGTGAACGTGTTAACTGCATATTATTCCAGTTTAAACATTAATCTGCCAGCAACCCTTGAGGTTCAGTATATAAAAAATGTATAATAATAGTTAGATTAGTCGACTAATCAAAAAAAATTGTCGTTAATCGAGAGTAAAATAATCGTTTGGGACAGCCCTACACCAGAGTTACCATAGCAACATTTAAACTACAGCTAACCATGCATTATGGGAAGTATCAGCACATTTAGAATGCAGAAGAACCTTTGACCAATCACGTCGCTTGTATGAAGCTACTAGACCACAGTTAAGTGTGTGTGTCCAGGCGAATGTGCCCCCCTCAGCGCGCTGGACCTGCAGAGGCTCCGCCCCCCGTCCTCGGTGGCGCTGTATGAAGCTGCTCGCATCATCCAGAACGCCTTCAGGAGATACAAGGTGCTCACACACACACACACACACATACAGGCATGCACACACGCACACAAGGGGTGTATCGAGTGCTGAAGTCATGCCCTCTTCCAGTTTAGTCATACAAACCAAGGGATTTCATCCACCATTTTTTTTCCCATAGACATTTAGTAAAATGCTTATAAAAATAATGTTACTTGGTCAAAGCAAACGATTCAGCTATATTTACAATCAGGAGAGACCATAGAACATTTGACTCAGACCAACACTTAAAACAACGTTGTTGTTTTGTTCTCTGTCTCTCTCTCTCTGTCTGTCTCTCTCTCTCTCTCTGTCTGACATGGCAGCAGCCGTCATCCAGCGATGCTACAGGAAGTACAAACAGGTGGGTGGGTGGGTGTCACTTTTTTATTTGTCTTAAAGCTTAACTAACACTAAACTAAAGGCCTAAACAGACTCGTCCGTCAGAGCCTCGTATGACGGTGGGTGGAGCGCCGTCATGCGGGGAGGGGGCGCCGTCGGCTGACGGGGGCTGCTCGAAAATGTAACTCAGCGGCGACGATACGTGCGTGACGTCAGCTGCACGAGAGTTGTGATTGGCCGTTGCCTTGGCTCATCGTCGTAAAGTCGCCTTCAAAGCATGACGTTAGATTATAACGAACTAGTTGTGTGGCTTAGCCTTCCCAAATGTTGAGGGTCGTTTTTTAGAATTTAATACATAGAATTGGGAACGTTACATTCAATTTCATTCAGACTGCCTTGTACTCAATCGCCGCCATTTTCCCACGGAGCTTCCACAGGAGGAGGGAGGGAGGGTGGGAGGAGGGAGGGCGTAGTGACGTCCTAGCGTGTAGGGCTCGCTGGCGCCGCCAGACAGCGAGACGGCTCCAATTCGAGGCGGACGGACGAGTCTGTTTAGGCCTTAACGTGCTTTGTCTTTGTTTTACTGTCTCTGGCTGTCTTTCTCTGCCTTCTCTCACTCTCTCTCTCACTCTCTCTCCCTCTTTTTCTCTTGCTAGCTAACATGGATAGCTCCGAAGGTAATATAGCTGACTAGCTAGTAGATGTCGTGCTGTGCAGTCATTACACCGCCCTGTGTGTGTGGGGGGGGAGGGGGGGAGACTATCAGCTGTCCAGCTGCCATCAGAAAAGTAAAAAAAAAAACAGATTTTCCAGTTTCCAGATCATTGTGGTATGTTTAAGCAATAGATCAGGACAGGCCGTGGTGCTCATATGCTCATTATATCACACCTAAGGGTCGTGCTTCCTCCGACCCCGTATTTGCGGTGTGTCCCGCACTGTTCACTCTAGTCTGCTTTGGCTGGTCACGGGTAGAGAAATCACTCTGATTGGCTGGTCATGGGTAGAGAAATCACTCTGATTGGGTGGGCACGGGTAGAGAAATCACTCTGATTGGCTGGTCAGGGGTAGTCACACAGTGCAGGAGAAGAAGAGAGGCCACACACAAAACGCTCTGCTCATTTTCCAACTTCATCTCATCTGATGATTCCAAAACACTGATATTTTCACGACGACGTGCCTTCAGGAAAGTCCCCCGAGCCTCTCTGCATCTCATCACCCATTTAGTTTCTCCTGATTTTTCAGCCTCTTCCTTTCTTCTTCCACAAGTAAAAGACCAGACAAGAGCCGACAACACCACTTCCATTTGCAACTTTCTGAAACTCGTGAATAGTTGCCGCTAGTCCTTTCTAATTCTCCCGGTGGGCTTTAGGGGGCGGTCCTTAACCACTTGTCAAGAGTTGTGCACCAGACGTAGATATCTATCTACAGCTGGCTATACTGCCAGTCTACAAAATGCTTACCGGTAATCAAATAAAATAAAACAACTAAATAATAGTTAAATAAAAGATAAATCAAACAAGATAAAAGTTGAAGCAACCTAAAAGGTAAGACAGTGTGATTTAAAAAATAAAATAGACATCACATAAAGGCAAATATATAAAAAAAAAATCACACCCAGGTGCTGAAGTAAGCGGTGCAGATAGACAGACACCACTTAACCCATTTCAACTCAGGGTGCTTTCTCACTGGCACCCCGGTACCGTTCCCGAGCACACTTGTTCCCAAATTGACCCCAGTTTCGGAACATTTGACGAGTGTGAACGTTGCGTTCCGTTCTGCGCCCCGCCGCCCAACGGGGAACCGTGACAGGATCCAGTTAAAAACGTCGTCTGGGGAGCGCTTTGGCGTGCCCGGGGACGGAACACTTGCGAGTGTGAAAGCCAACGTTCCGAACCACATAGACAACACACGGAGTATGGACACACTGCAGGCATAGTTGATGACGCAAGTGCGCTCTGTTTCATTTCCGAGCGCGGAAGAAATGTTGTAATGTGAAAGCTGACTAGCGGGGGAGAGGGGAGGGGGGGCAATCGTTCCCGGGTGCGGAACGGAACGGAACGAAAGCAATCATTTCCAGTGAGAAAGCACCCCGAAGAAGAAGACAATTGCCCAAGAGACATCGCTGATGACATCACAACTGCCTGATGACATCACAGTCAAGCAATTGTCGAGCAATTGCGTGACATATTTCCAGTTGAGTGACATCACTTCACTTGTTGACTCGATCCAGACCCAAATCTCGAGTGACATCACAGTTGGGCAATTGCAAATGCATTCAACACACGGTGGACGGCACGGCACGGTGGCTCACAGCAAGAAGGTCCCGGGTTCGAACCCCGGTCCGTCCCAGGTCCTTTCTGTGTGGAGTTTACGGGCCCTATCGTTGCAATCGGCGTAGAAACTGCGTTTAAGGCCTGGCGCAGCCCAGATTAGTGGGTGTGGACCAGCGCACTCGATATCTTGGTGTCGGCGCTACACGCGGCCTCAACCATTATAACCACGCCTTTTAAGAGTAAAATTATGCACCATCTGTTCATTGGTGAAGTGCAGTAAAGAGTCACACGCTTGCCTTTTAAGCTCCAATTCCAGGAGAAATCCAGTAAAACCAGACAAAGCCAAGCGCTCTGCTCCCTTCATCCCGTCTGTCTGTCTCCATATATAGGCTATAATTCCATATTATTATGCTTCTCAAACCAATCTAACTGCAGTTTAAATACTGCAATCATGTAAATACGCTACACTGTAGCAAGATCAAAGTGAAAATAATGTTCTAAATGCATCAGCTAGAAAAATATAGCCTATCCCTATATGATGAGATCAATTAGATTGGTGAAAGTTTGTCCAGATATATATCGTTTTCTCTCCCCTCCTGCAGGTAGGATGATGCACATAAATATAGCCTACATTATGTAAAGTCATTGCAGAAATGTGTTTTTATTGTAAAACTAAATGTGAAGTAGGGCCAAGTTATTGGAGCAGACATCACAGTATAGCACATGACAGTAGAAGCGCGTTACGCTGTCACTTATCTAAATCACGTTAAATCTACAAGGGATATATATAGCCCCAATATGACATATATGTTTCACATAGGGTTGCAATTGCGTACAATTGCAGGTTGTGTTACCATTACACATTATTTAGATCTACCTTTATATCTATTTCGGCTCATTTGGTTGCTATTTAGTAGCAAAATGGATTAGCCCATTGCATGGTGGGAGATTTCACAAGCCAGGCAGTGAACAACTTATTTTTCCTATGGGACGTGTGTTGTGTCTGTCTGAGCGAGGGAGTCAGAGAGAGAGAGTCGTATTGTGCCTGTCAGACTGATATGAGCAAGAGAGAGGGAGTGACACAGAGAAGGGTGACAGAGGAGAGCCAGAGGAGCGCTCCGCGCAACCAGCGCACTGAATAGGCCTGGTTTTCAAAAGCGCAAAGCGCTAAATTAATGCCAGGTCAGAAGATATCATTAGGCCGATATTTAAGGCCGAAACGCCCATTCTTGCCCATTCAGGGAGTGCGCCACGCCCATTCCGCCTAAAGCGCATTTGCCAGCCTAAAGCCCTGTTGATACCTTCCCGAGGCAGGCGCAAGGCACGTTTTTTTGCGTTTAAGGCCCGTTTTAGCGCCGAAGGCCTGTGGGAGAATAGGGGCCTACATGTTTTCTCCTGGTGCTCCGGTTTCAGCCATTACATCCTCCCACCACCAAAAGACATGTATGTTAGGGTTAATACTCCTGTCAGTGCCTCTGAGCAAGGCACTGGCAAAAATAACTGGAGTTGGTCCCTGGGCGCTGCACTGTGGCTGCTCACTGCTCCTAGTTCTAGGAAGGTTCCTAGTAGAGGATGTTTAACCCCTTCCAGGTGAACTCTCGTGCTCATAGAGACAAAGTCACTTATAGAAGCGGTCGCACCGCTTAAAAAGTACAATATACAGTATACTGTATATTGTATATTTAAGCAATATAGCATAAGAGCCAGTGTGTTGTGGCAAATATATCCCGCTGATCAGCTGTTATCCCACGAGGCCGCAGGCCGAGTGGGATAACTGCTGAGCAGCGGGATATATGCCACAACACACGCTGCTCGAGTGCTATATTGCTTTTATAAAACGGTTTCCAAGTATGATAATATAATAATAATAATAATACTATAAGTCCGACTGGCATGGTATTCTGATAGAGTCAGTTGAAACACTACTGTAAGGCGGGACCGCAAGACCGTGCGGGTGATTTGATTGGATCGTTCTGGAGACTGAAGTTGACATTGGCCAATCCTGGCGCTTGCTGAGAAGCTGAGAGCTTTCTGGAAAGCCCGACACGCAGCTCGAGCGCAGCGCTGCATTCTCAGCGCTTGCTGAGAAGCTGAGAGCTTTTCTGCAAAGCCCGACACCAACTAACGTTACGGGGTTAAATGCGGGGTTAACAGCCTTTTTTTTGCAAAGAAGACATTAGCCCGCGTCTATTCTTGTACAAAACATAATTTTCTGCAAAGTATTAGTAAAGTTATAAGCGAAGATCGATTCACAAGGATCTGACAGCTGTCTCCGCCATTTGTTTTTTCTACATTGTCATTTGAGGTAACCAAAGCTTTTTAGTAAGAGAGTTGCCATGGCAACTCAATAACCCATGGCCATGGGTTATTGGAGTGGGTTACTGGATTTATACAATGGCTGTGAACCAATCAGATTGCTTGATTTGAGAGAGCCGTTTTATAATGTATACTATATATCAATAGCACAGATTGTATGAAATAAATTGGCAGATAATGTAGAAACATCTGCAGACCGATAATTATTGTAATGTGTTTTGTGCTGGTAATGTAATGCATTATACAGCAATGATTAAATATTCACTTTATTATTATTATTATTATTATTATTATTATTATTGTTATTATTATTAAAAAGTCAGTCTGAAGATAGTTTTACAATATTGTCTGGCAGTTCCTTAGGTGTTATTATCATTTCAGAAATTTTAGAGGATTTTTTTTAATTGTAAGTTTTGACCAATTTTGGCCCAACATTATCCATCCATTTTTCCATAATCAGATACACACCAGGTTTTACATCTGGAAGTTTCTATAAATAAATGGCAGTGTTCTGAAACGAGGCAGAATAAGGCAGATAATGTAACTTTGACTCTATACATTAGAAACCAGTAGAATCACCTCAACCCGCCGCAGAATATGTCACTGTTTTAATTTCTTTTTTAGATTAGCCTAAGTGACATTTTGTACAGTGCGGTACAGATGACGGTTTCCTGCTGTATTCAACCCGACCACATAATGTGTGTTAACAGTGTAACTCCTCCCCCTCAGTACGCCCTCTATAAGAAGATGACCCAGGCGGCCATCTTGATCCAGTCTAAGTTCCGGTCGTATTACGAGCAGAAGCGTTTCCAGCAGAGCCGGCGTGCGGCGGTGCTGATCCAGCAGTACTACCGCAGCTACAAGGAGTACGAGCGGCTCAAACAGGGGCCGCGCGGTGCTGCCAGCCACAACCCCAAGATCAAGTAAGAGACCATACCAATACACTGAGCGATACATGTATGAAGACTAGGGGTGTCACGGTATGTCTATTCGTCCTGTGACGTCACGGTTCGGTGCGTGTCGACAAATACGTCAATACACACTCCCTTAATTACGTTCGTCATAATCGTCAATATCCAAATCATCTTGTGCTGTTTATGAACATTGCACATCAGAAAACATCAACAACTCAACCTAGCACCATGTATTCAGGCAAAATATAGTCTTTGCCCTAAACAAAGTTGAGTGGAAGCTTCTTGCGCAGTCATTCATTGCCATGTTATCTTGTGTGGCTACGCGTTAGCTTGAGTGGCTAACACGTTCAATGCTGGATTGGATTGGATTGGATTTATTTGACAATTAAAAAAAAGATATGTATACATCTCTGCCCAGCAAGAATACATACAATTAAAAATCATCGAGGTTAACAACACAATAAAGCCAAAATGCTTATTTCCATTGTGGACCTCTGGGGATAGGGAGAGGGGTAGGGTAGAGAGGGGAGGAGTCTGGGGATAGGGAGAGAGGTAGGGTAGAGAGGGGAGAAGGAGTGGGGTGGGGTACATTAGGCAACATCTAGGACGTTGAGCTACTTTATAGCCCAGGAACAAAACATACAAACAAATCACAGGACAAATCACACAACACCTGTCAGTGCATCCTCAATCAAATTAAATTTATCTACCACCACATCTTGAGTTGGTCAAATTATTACAGTCGGAAAAAAACAATAAATAAATAAAAATAAAAAACCATCAGAAAGCAAATACCCATCGCCGCCTAGCTTACCTAATACATGTCTATCAGATAGAGGCAGTCACTAACCACTTTTTCAAGGTGGCCTTAAATCCTCTTTCTGTGGCCAGTTCTTTGCAAGAGGATGGTAACTGGTTCCATAGCACTCCTGCTGTATACAAAAAGGAATTTTGCCCCATAGAACTCTTAAATCTTTGTGGAATTATATTTGTATTGCTTCCTCTAGTGGAATAATTGTGAGTCTCACGCACCCAGCTAAAATAATTTAGCATCAGGTCCTGCTGTCCTTCCTTGCGTCCAGATGCTTGCGCTCAATGTCGGGCGAGTGGTGAACGTTATATGTCAGTTTTATCTGACAGGGCTGACATACAACCATATTTTCATTTACTGCATCAAATACTGCCAAACTGCGCTGTTTTATGAGATGCCATCTCCCTTCTGCTCCTTTGACTATGCCTGCTTTGTTTACTTTACATCCGGGCATTAGAGGAGAGGAACTGTAGTGGCTGGTAAAGACGCAACAGTATTATGATCATTTAATTATTAGTTTAACCGACTAGTATTTTGGTGCCGACTAGCGAGGATAGCGGATGTTTAAACGTTTAACCGACTAATTGCCTGCATTCCCATATGCAATCGTAGAGCCAGCCCTACATAACAATATAACCTAATACAAGAGAGTCTATGTTCACTGTAAGGTTTAATACACTACATGGCCATGTTGTACCAATTTATATGACACTAGGTGGAGCACTAGTACTGTCTTTTCAAAATAAATGCAGGTTCAAATGAAATGAAAACAAAACTATCCTTATGCATTTGGGTTTGTTTTTTTTGCTTTTTCCCCCATTGTACCGAACTCCCCTAATCAATACACGTATCTACACATCTATCAATACACATATCTATACATCTATCAATACATTTATCTACACATCTATCAATACACATATCTATACATCTATCAATACATTTATCTACACATCTATCAATACATTTATCTACACATCTATCAATTAGAGATGGGAATAGATTAATTTTTTTTAACATTTATGTCTGCCGCTCTCATGAGGTGGTTTTTCAGATGTGTCGATATAGCAGTTTATCGCAAAATAGTAGGGTCATCTGTGGCACTTCCGTGACCGTGGAGAGCGAAGGTCCGTTTCTCAATGGATTTGTCATCTAGGAGGGTTAATAAACAAATTTAGCCGGGGTGTATTTTTAAAAAAGGCGGGGAAAATATTTGAGAGACCAAAATCCAAAATGGCTGCTGTGGAAATGAACTTTTTTAATGCTTTGACCTACAATGATGCACAATACATGGTTTCAGAGCTTATTCTGGTCAAGGAATACATCTTTGGTGTTTATATAATGATTTGACCTATTTTTGACCTTCAAATCCAAGATGGCTGCCAATTTTGAGGCAGTTTTTTCAAAATCGGCATAGAGCCTTAATATTAGGCTTGAATGACAGGTCTTCTCATGATGAGTTGAATAATATACAGTATAAGTACACAGAAGTAATCTCTGAGGTCAATAAAGTCAATGTTTGTGTGTAAACAACACTTGCTGATTTGCGGTTTCCCATTAAATAGGGTAGGCTACTGAGAATATGGTGTCCAGTTCATCCCATCACATTTTCATAATGAACCAAAAACAATTTTGCACTATAGCCTAACATAAAATAGTATTCTGTATGCAAAGCTAGCAAGGTTAGTTGCTTGAGCTGAATTTAAAGGTCAACTCAAAACAAACAATGAAATTAACTTTGAAATTAAAACTGAATCCTAGGCTACTAAATTTCATCAGCACACAGTAAAGGAAACTTGTCTTTGAACTCAGCTGACTGTCTAGTCCTAATCCCTGTTGTGCAATGTCCCTTTTCAGTGAAGTTTTAGTTTTTGTTAAGAGTATGGACTTTTAATCTTGACCTTGTTGGTAGGCAACGGCCCTTTTTCAGTCAAGCATTTTCAGATTAGCTCAGTCAGTCTGTGAAGCAGTCAGTGTCAGCACTTGCGCGAGCTCGCTTTTTCTCTAACTAATGTTAACATTACACACTTTAAGACACTTTGTTTGAGGATATAAAAGGAGGTACGGTGGTGTAGTGGTAAGCACTATCGCCTCACAGCTCGAAGGTCGTGGGTTCGATTCCCACCTGGGACGATGTGAACGCTGAAGGAATGCGTGCCCGTCCGCATGTCCTCGAGTGCCCACCGCCCGGGTGGGGTCGTCAAAAGGGCCTTTCTGTGTGGAGTTTGCATGTGCCTCCCGGGGGTTTCCTTCATATAGGAACCCCCTTCACCAAAAACATGCAATATCCTGGTTGCTAATGTGGTTCCTCCTCTGGTCGTTAAGGGCGCCTGTTCAGAGGGAGGGGAACTGGTTGGAATAGTGTGAACCTCCCACGTGCTATGTCCTACCGGTGAAGCTTCCCCTGTCAGGTGAAAAGAAGCGGCTGGCTAACTGCCCATGTCTCGGAGGAAGCATGGAGCCAGTTTCGGCTCTCCCCAGATCGGCAGAGGGTGGAGTAGCAACCAGGATAAAGAAATTATGTTAGCACTAATGGGGGATAGAAATGGGATAAAAAATCGGGGGGGGGGGGGGGGGGGGAATATATAAAAAAATAAAAAGAAAACTTTGTTTGATGTTATCAACGTTATTCACTAGTCTAAAGATAGTTCTACCATCAAGAACATATAAAACAAAAGCAAAAACAATTTTTATTTGCAGAAGTCATCATTGATATTTGGTGTTAGCTAACGTTAGGTAACGTTATTATTTTTAGCTAAAGTTAATGTTATCTGTCTCCACAATTCTGTCAACTGACATATGCATTTGCTTTTGAAAATAAACAGCGTATAACAGCAATATAATATAACAGTAATATAATAGCGAGTTGCTTTCCCTCCCAATGAAAGACAAAGCACACAATGTCCTATGAATGTGTCCTAAAATGTGACAAGCCTTGCAAGCCCACCGATACAATAAATCAAGGCAAATGGGACAGCTTACAATTAAAAGCCCAAGACTGGTCAGGACTTGATAAATTTGATGATGTTTACACCACCACCTCCTGGGAAGATGGGGCAACCAATCGGTACATGCATTCGTCATGTTATATTTCTATTTAATCTTCAGTTATGCTTAAGCAAGCCAGGCTGTTTATTTTCAAAAGCAAATGCATATGTCAGTTGACAGAAGTGTGGAGACAGATAACATTAACTTTAGCTAAAAATAATAACGTTACCTAACGTTAGCTAACACCAAATATCAATGATGACTTCTGCAAATAAAAATTGTATTTGCTTTTGTTTTATATGTTCTTGATGGTAGAACTATCTTTAGACTAGTGAATAACGTTGATATCCTCAAACAAAGTGTCTTAAAGTGTGTAATGTTAACATTAGTTAGAGAAAAAGCGAGCTCGCGCAAGTGCTGACACTGACTGCTTCACAGACTGACTGAGCTAATCTGAAAATGCTTGACTGAAAAAGGGCCGTTGCCTACCAACAAGGTCAAGATTAAAAGTCCATACTCTTAACAAAAACAAAAACTTCACTGAAAAGGGACATTGCACAACAGGGATTAGGACTAGACAGTCAGCTGAGTTCAAAGACAAGTTTCCTTTACTGTGTGCTGATGAAATTTAGTAGCCTAGGATTCAGTTTTAATTTCAAAGTTAATTTCATTGTTTGTTTTGAGTTGACCTTTAAATTCAGCTCAAGCAACTAACCTTGCTAGCTTTGCATACAGAATACTATTTTATGTTAGGCTATAGTGCAAAATTGTTTTTGGTTCATTATGAAAATGTGATGGGATGAACTGGACACCATATTCTCAGTAGCCTACCCTATTTAATGGGAAACCGCAAATCAGCAAGTGTTGTTTACACACAAACATTGACTTTATTGACCTCAGAGATTACTTCTGTGTACTTATACTGTATATTATTCAACTCATCATGAGAAGACCTGTCATTCAAGCCTAATATGAAGGCTCTATGCCGATTTTGAAAAAACTGCCTCAAAATTGGCAGCCATCTTGGATTTGAAGGTCAAAAATAGGTCAAATCATTATATAAACACCAAAGATGTATTCCTTGACCAGAATAAGCTCTGAAACCATGTATTGTGCATCATTGTAGGTCAAAGCATTAAAAAAGTTCATTTCCACAGCAGCCATTTTGGATTTTGGTCTCTCAAATATTTTCCCCGCCTTTTTTTAAAATACACCCCGGCTAAATTTGTTTATTAACCCTCCTAGATGACAAATCCATTGAGAAACGGACCTTCGCTCTCCACGGTCACGGAAGTGCCACAGATGACCCTACTATTTTGCGATAAACTGCTATATCGACACATCTGAAAAACCACCTCATGAGAGCGGCAGACATAAATGTCCGCGCTTACATAGGCTACCTGTTCCATTCTAAAGTGATAATCATCATGGCCTGCTCAATATAAGTGGACCCTGCTACCAGACAACTTTGAGAATAGATTAACGGCGATAATTTTTTTATCGCGCGTTAAGAGTCTCGCGTTAACGCAGCCGTTAATGGCGTTAACGATCCCATCTATACTATCAATACACATATCTATACATCTATCAATACATTTATCTACACATCTTATCAATACACATCTATATATCTATCATCGTGAAGTTTGCAGACGACACAGCAGTCGTGGGACTGATCTCCAGGAGCGACGAGACGGCCTACAGAGAGGAGGTGGGGGCCCTGGAACAATGGTGCCAGGACAACCACCTCTCTCTGAACGTCTCCAAGACCAAGGAGATCATTGTAGACTACAGGAGGGGGGGGGGGGCACACACCCCCCAATCACCATCAACGGCACAGTGGTGGAAAGGGTGGACAGCTTCAAGTACCTGGGAGTCAACATCCACCAGGACCTGACATGGGCCGGTCACACCGCCACTGTTGTCAAAAAGGCCCAACAGCGACTACACAGACTCAGGCGCCTGAAGAAATTTGGGCTAAGGCCAGAAATCCTTAGGGACTTCTACAGAGGCACCATTGAAAGCCTGATGACTGGCTGCTTCACCACCTGGTACGAGAACTGTACCACCATGGACCACAGGGCGCTACGAAGAGTGAGACGCGCAGGCCAGCACGTAACAGGATGTGAGCTGCCAGAACTGCAGGAACTGTATAACCAGCGGTGCCTCAGGAGGTCCCTGAAGATCATCAAAGACACAAACCATCCCCACAACAGCCTGTTCTCCCTGTTACCCTCAGGGAGGAGATACAGGGTCCCAAAAGCACGCACAAATCGCTTGAGGGACAGTTTCTTCCCACAGGCCACGAGACTCCTTAACATACACAAATAGTGTAGTAGCTGTACTGTACCGTACTGTAGCTGCTACCATTATGTATGTGTAATGTTTAATTGTATGTTTAATTAGGTATATGCTATTTGCACCTGTACGTCAAATACGTTGAATTTAAAATGTTTAAGTACGTCCAAAGTATGCACATGACATGTGCACCTATGTGCAGTGAATATGCCACTGTCTCTGACTTGTCGTATCACTCTACTGCCTTATTGCTTGTTGTGTCTCTTGTTGTTTTTGCACTCATATGCCCCGTTATATTTGTACTATGTTGTAAACGGAGTCCACAGCACAAGAATTTCACACGTGATACTTGTACCACGGAGTGACAATAAAAATCTTGAATCTTGAATCAATACACATATCTATACATCTATCAATACATTTATCTACACATCTATCAATACATTTATCTATACATCTATCAATACACATATCTATACATCTATCAATACATGTATCTATACATCTATCAATACATTTATCTACACATCTATCAATACACATATCTATACATCTATCAATACACCTATCTATACATCTATCAATACACATATCTATACATCTATCAATACACATCTATACATCTATCAATACACATATCTATACATCTATCAATACACATATCTATCTATACATCTATCAATACATTTATCTACACATCTATCAATACATTTATCTACACATCTATCAATACATTTATCTACACATCTATCAATACATTTATCTACACATCTATCAATACATTTATCTATACATCTATCAATACACATATCTATACATCTATCAATACATTTATCTACACATCTATCAATACATTTATCTACACATCTATCAATACATTTATCTATACATCTATCAATACACATATCTATACATCTATCAATACATTTATCTACACATCTATCAATATATCAGCTACAAGGTACGGCTCAAACGGGCTGCGTGGCACCGCCAGCAACAACCTATCCCAATCCGTCAGTCTTCCCCAGGGCAGCTGTGGCTACATCACCCGTAGCTTACCACCACTGGTACGAATGGTGTGAATGAATAATGATTTCTGTGAAGCGCTTTGGGTGTCTAGAAAAGCGCTATATAAATCCAATCATTATTATTATTATTATTATTAACCTAATCAAGTCAGAGACCAATAATGACCTAGAACAGTGATTCCCAACCAGGGGTATGTGTTACCCCTCGGGCAGGCATGTCCGGAGTCCGGCCCGGTGGCCAGTTGCGGCCCGCGGGCGGATTTTAAACGGCCCGCAGCTTGTCTCGCAAAATATACTATTATGTGGCCCTCCACACAGTGTTGGTTAATCAAGCAAGTTCAGTTTGCGTTGTTTGGGTAATGATGACAGCACTATCATACAGTTTGTAGACAAGCACCAAGTACGTACAGATTATTTCAAATGAACGGTTACCTACATGTACTGTAGCAACAGACATTTTCAAAAAATAAGAAGCTGGGAAGAAATCGAATTTTAGATCCCTCCTCCCCCCTTTTTTATTTCTTGTTTTTGCCCCAAGTGAAATGTTCCATGGTCACTCACGATTCAGTACGCTGTTGGTTGACTTGGCTTTACACAATTATACACTTATCAATACATCAGTCAGTACACCGAACCAGTGGTTCTCAAATGGGGGTCCTTGAGGACGTTCCAGGGGGTCCCCAGCCAAAAGGGGGGTAATTTATTTCTGCTATAATTCCATTAACACGTTCACTGCCATTGGCGAGTTGACTCGTCAAAAAAAATCCAACGGTTGACTGCCATTGACGAGTCAAGTCGTCAAAAAAAAAAAAAAAAAAAATTTGACGGTGGGACGTGGATCAACGCCCCCCACGTCTCCTATAAAAATATTGGAGCCACCGAACGTGTACAACCCATTCCACCGACCCACTAAGTGGCGACAGTGCTCTCCAGACTAGAAAAAGCCGAGCCAAAACTGCAGGGGAACGCGCGAGGAAACCATTCTCATACTGTAAAATGGATTGGCGAAAACGCTTTCGCTTTCGCGCTGAGAGCTGGCGGTGGGGGATTGCAAATTTGCATAATAGATTATGGGTGCAACACACTTTGAAACACCGGCAGAAAGCCCACAATCGCACGCAGCTTCATTCCAGCTGAGCTCACAACCGAAAGGAACGAGCCCCATGCAGACTCGCCCAAAGAGCGGCCGCCAGCAGCCAGGCAGCACAGACAGGCAGAGCCTCGCTTGTACCGCTGCAGCCACGGAGGGAGGAGAACACACACGGAGGGAGGAGTTTGAAGGAGAGGGGGGTTTCCTGCTGCTATGGAGGAAATTACTGTTCAAAACTATTGTTTAGTGGTCTGACGTCTTACGCCAAAAATAAATGGTTAAAGTGACTGTTCTATCGAATTTCACAAAAAGCTATTTATCTCAGCTTAAATTTTCAGACGCTGAAACCATGCTGTATTCTACTGCTAATGCCTACATAACTACTAACTCTACAAACTAACTCTTTTAGACAGAGAAAGCACACATTATATTAGTTCTTTTGAGATATTTTGTGTTCACAAAATCTTAGCAGAAAAGAATCCTCTGCTCTTCAAAGATGAGCCAGAATCCTCAAAAAAAAAACTTGGCAGAAGCTACCTACAGTATTGAAAAAACGGCTGGCAGTGAATGTGTTAATAAGTAACACAATGACTATTTTGGTCGTGGGTTTTATACACTTTCTATAATAAAACATCTAAAAGCATCAATCTTATTATCATATGGTGGACCGTGGGACAAAATCCTATCAAATGGGGGTCCATGGTCTAATTTTTGTCAGTTTAGGGGTCCCTCATGTGAAAGAATTTGAGAACCACTGCACTGCACTGAACAATACATCTATTAACTCATTCTCTGCCAAGGACGTACCCGGACGTACTTTTAACAATGGCGTTCTGTGCCAAGGACGTACACGGACGTGAGGTCTCCAGACCATAGTTCAAGCAGAAGGCCACTCACGCGTAATCCGATCTCAACGTGGTCAAAAAATCCTAGTATGACGTCTGCTATGACGTCAAACATGACGTCAGTTAATCCTCATATATATAGCAAGGGTCCTACGTCACCTCTCTCTCTCTGGCCGACCATAGCAGCAGCAGCCCACGGCAGTCCATCTCCCTTGAAGCCGGCCCCGAAGCGTTGTTTTGCACCAGATCCGCAGACCGAATCAGCACCCACAAGCCTCCTCTACCCGTGGATATTCCCATTCCTGGCATGTCGAGTTCAGTCATCGGTCCCCTGTCCCGGACCGGCCACGGAGCGTACTTGCCTTCCGAGGTGTCTGACGAAGACGTTGGCGAAGCGACCGGACCACAGGCTGCCAGCCCCCGCGCGCCACTGCGACGGCCCCGGTAGGAGAGCAGAAGACGAAGCGCCGCGCCGCGGACGCCCAAGAACGCGTGCGAGCGTGCCGGAGGGAGAGGCCGATCGGCGCGGACGTGCGAGAGGCCGCGGGCGAAGACCAGTAGAGGCAGCCGCCCCCAGAGCCGGGAGCCGCTGGGGAAATGGAGGCCGCGGGGCCGCCGCGAGACGCCACGTACTTCCTGGTCGCACTGACCCCCAGGCCGCCGGGCAGAGTCACGGTGATTGACGGGAACCGGCTTGGAGAAGCGCTGAAGCCGGAGCGCCGTGGCATCTCGGGCACTCTGGGCAGACCGAAAGGTCCATGGGGCGAACGGTTCATTCTGGCGGCAACAGCTGAAATGTAGTGCAATTTGCTTCCCTTCCAAATCCAGCGACGTAAGATAATCCATTCACGAAAAGAATAAGCACTCCCAGGAATTCATGGACGATAAAAGTTTAACGTTACATGCAGTCAAGCAGAAAGTCGCACTCGGCAGTAAAACTCGCATCCATGTTCCATCCTGTTCTTTCTGTCACGAAGACTATAATCCACCAGATCACATGACGTTTTTCATCAAGTCTTTAATCCACCGTCACACTTCAGGACATCCTCTTAATCCAAAACAGAGCGTGAAAAGTAGCTGTCTCCCTCCTTGTTGTGGTGTTTGCGAAACGGAGGTCCACGGTAACCAGAGACCTTTTATCGTAAAGATGCGACAGCACACAGCCAATCCGCCATTTTGGAGACTAAGCTTCTGCCCCAGCAAGGAGCCGTATTTCAGGCCAAAATGGCCGCAGCGCCGTTTTCAAAAAGGCACTATATACTCTTGCCTTCTCATTCTCAATCAACCCCATGTGACTGATGGTGACTGATAAATTAAATTAGGAAGCTCCTGTGATGATGACAATGATAATTTCTTAACTTTAGCCGATCTGAGGGGGTTTATCTGAACAACAATCTTAAAAAAAAAAAAAAAAAAAAAAAAAAAAAAACTCCACTATCACCCCCCTTCCTGGAGCCCGACGACACCTTCATAATACCAGACTCGCTCTGTTAGTCGTCTTGGACATGGACGAGGGGACGTTAGGTTTCATAGTGACACTGCGAAATACGAATCCGGTACATAAACGGACTCGATCCGGATCCCCTCCCTCTGATGGACCTGTGCAGGCGCTCCGTGCGGGCGGCTCTAGGAAGGGACCGCCCGAGCGGAATCCACGGACTGCCCCTGCCCGCCTCTCTCAAGAGCTACCTGCTCTACCAAGGACGGGGTTGACGACCACAGCACACCGAGCATACCCCGGAGGACCAGTCACCCGTGGACGCGAAAGGACCCATGAGGAAAGTATCAGTACTTCAGCATTTAAACGGGCAATCTACCAGTCCAGTAAAATCAATTCAATTTATTAAAAAAAAAAAAAAAAAAAAAAAAAAAAAAACTTTATTAGTCGCGCAAAGGCCAAATTAAGGCATGAATACTGCAAACAAGCTGTACTCTGTACACATCCAAAAACAATACAAAAAACAAGACAATAAATACAATAAATGACACTGATAAAGCAAGATCCCTGATTACAGTGTATCCAACACCACAAAGGAATATAGGTGTCACATCAATACAAATTAATTTCAGTCAATACAATCCAAGTGCATATTAGACTTGTTCAAGGGTTCAAATCAAAAGGTCAAGGTACAGACCTAGTCTAGATAAACTGACCACTTCTCGTACTGTGGCTGTTCACCAGTCGAATGGCCTCTGGAACCAAACCAAACTTCCTTCTGCTTGTTTCGCAGGCAGGCTGTCTAAAGCGCTTTCCTGATGGCATTAAGTCAAAACAGACATGAAGGACATGCGTGGAGTCATTGATTACCTCGTGCGCTTGGCCTGCGATCTGACTATTCTACCCAGCGGGCATCTCAGCCTGCCTATCTCCGACGCCTAAGCGGAAATCGCTTCTGGCAAATGGCCAGCGGGAGTCACAATAATAATAATAATTATAATAATAATAATTACAACAATAATAATAATAACCACGCAAGGGGCCATTCTAACACCCCTGGCCCACGGAGCTTGTCTGAGCATCAGCTAGAATGAGTGTTACTGCATAACTTCGGACCGAAGCCAGACGGCCCAGGGAATGCTGACGTCTTTCCGTGTTAAGCTACCCGGTCTTAATACACCACCTCCTGTTCTTAACGAATTTCAAAGTAAAATGCCTCTGGCATTTCTTCAGAAGCAGAATCAGAATGACTTAATGATCCCCGAGGGGAAATCGGGACAGGTTACAGTAGCTCGCTCACAGTACACACATAGCTTAAAATAAAATAAACAGTAGTAAATGCAACGCAAATGCAAAATACAAAACACGTCAGGTAAGTATACATTCCGTGTCAATTATCATTATTGCACCCGGGACTATATTAAGTCGGCTTGCCCTATACGCCACACGTGGCTCAGCCAGGCACAGTTAACCTATCGGCTGGCTCAGTCTCAGGGAGACTGAGCGTCTCCGAGGTGCTCTTTAAGGAAGGCATTAAATAGACTAATGGCCACAGGCAGGAATGATTTCCTGTGCCTCTCCGTACTGCATCTAGGTGGAATCAGTCTCTCACTGAACGTACTCCTGCGTTCGACTAGCACGCCGTGGAGTGGGCGCGAGTCATTGTTCACGATGGAGCGTAGCCTGGACAACGTTCTCTTCTCTGACACCGCAGCCAGAGAGCCCCGCTGCCCCAGCACACAATAGCATACAGGAAGGCACTAGCCCCCTTCTGCCCTTTCTCGTTCATGGCTCACTACGTCAAGCTCAGGCCTCGGACCGGCCCCTCGGCTCCCCTGCTCCTCATCGCACCCTGTCACCACACGACAAGATCCCGGTTCACCCTGCACCTCAAGCAGACGCTCCAGCAATGCAACCCCCGACGAAGGACTACTCCAGCCACTCCTTCAGGATCGGAGCGACCACCTCGGCCGCCGAGCAAGGAGTGCCCTCCGCCTCCCTCCAGCAAACGGGCCGCTGGCCCTCATCGGCACATCGTCATCGCCCGGAACAATTCCCCCTTCTGCCCCTTCTCGTCCATGGCTCACTACGTCAGGCTCAGGCCTCGGACCGGCCCCTCGGCCCCCCTGTTCCTCATCGCACCTCGTCACCACATGACAAGATCCTGGTTCACCCTGCACCTCAGGCAAACGCTCCAGCAACGCAACCTCCCGACAAAGAAATACTCCAGCCACTCCTTCAGGATCAGAGCGGCCACCTCGGCCGCCGAGCAAGGAGTGTCCTCCGCCTCCCTCCAGCAAATGGGCCGCTGGTCGTCATCGGCATTCTCCAGCTACATCCGCCCGGAGCAGGCGGCCATACTGGCGGCCCAAAGAACCCTCCTCCCTTAAATCGGTGAGCATGGCAACAAACAATGTCCCGGACTTCCGTGCCGATGAAGAAAATGTCTCGTTGGTGGTGGCTCCCCGAAAGCACGGCGCCAGCAAGGCGCAGTAAACTCCCCGGCTCATTTTTGGGGGGGAAAGAGAAAGAGAGAGCAAAAAAGTCAGGGTAGTCGCGCCAAGGCAGCCAAGTAGGCCAAGCCGGGAAGCGCCAAGCTAAACTCTAATGTACCAAGATCGAAGGCCCGACCGAGTTAGGAGCGCCGGCCGCAAATAGCCGTTAGCCGCTAAAAGGTCGAAGGCCGGAAAAGTACAATCGCGAAGCGCCAAGGCGGCCAGGTAGGCTAAGCTGGGAAGCGCTATCGCGAGGTGCCCGACCGAGTTGGGAGCGCCAGCCGCAAATAGCTGTAAGTCGCTAAAAAGGTCGAAGGCAGGAAAAGTACAATCGTGAAGCGCCAAGGCGGCCAGGTAGGCTAAGCTGGGAAGCGCTATCACGTGCCCGACCGAGTTGGGAGCGCCAGCCGCAAATAGCTGTAAGTCGCTAAAAAGGTCGAAGGCAGGAAAAGTACAATCGTGAAGCGCCAAGGCGGCCAGGTAGGCTAAGCTGGGAAGCGCTATCACGAGGTGCCCGACCGAGTTGGGAGCGCCAGCCGCAAATAGCTGTAAGTCGCTAAAAAGGTCGAAGGCAGGAAAAGCAAGATCGAAGGCCCGACCGAGTTGGGAGCGCCAGCCGCAAATAGCTGTAAGCCGCTAAAAAGGTCGAAGGCCGGAATAGTGCAATCAACTACTGGCGCCTGCAGATCTCAATTAACCTCCGGTAATCAGATCTTCCTTTTGGGGGATCTCCTAGCCCATGCAGGCGCCCTCCTCTGCCTCAAGAGCAGCGCCACTGGCCAATGGAGTCAAGCGCCAAAGCATTTGCCATGCACGCCGATTGCTAAATAAAGTTTGTCTAATCCTACCAACTGGCCTCTCCTGATTGAAGTGAGGTCTCCAGACCATAGTTCAAGCAGAAGGCCACTCACGCGTAATCCGATCTCAACGTGGTCAAAAAATCCTAGTATGACGTCTGCTATGACGTCAAACATGACGTCAGTTAATCCTCATATATATAGCAAGGGTCCTACGTCACCTCTCTCTCTCTGGCCGACCATAGCAGCAGCAGCCCACGGCAGTCCATCTCCCTTGAAGCCGGCCCCGAAGCGTTGTTTTGCCCCACCCACCTCCCCAGTCCACCACCAACGAGTCTTGACTCCTGATCCCCCACGGGGGGGGGATCTCCTAGCCCATGCAGGCGCCCTCCTCTGCCTCAAGAGCAGCGCCACTGGCCAATGGAGTCAAGCGCCAAAGCATTTGCCATGCACGCCGATTGCTAAATAAAGTTTGTCTAATCCTACCAACTGGCCTCTCCTGATTGAAGTACTTTCATGTTTTGGCTGTTTACATTACATCAGACACTTTCCCAGCCTGTGACATTGTTTCAAGTCAAACTGATAAAAGGAACCCGCTAGTTTAGTATTTATAGTATAGTCACCCATTTAGCAGTAATCTATTTAGCAGTAGCTAGATGAAGAGAGGCGGTCGCCGCGGTGGCCGGCCTGGCCGCAGCCGCAGCGCTGCTGGGCGTCCTCAAGGCCCACACTTGGATTCCCCTGGGCCCAGTTCCAGCACGCACCCCGGTCCATGCCAGCAGACAATCGAAGAGACCATGGGGCTTCGTCGTCCCGTGCCCCTGCCCAGGGTCCAGATGGAGCCTGTGGTCGAAACAGAGTCCGACCCAGAGTTCTCGGATGGCGACGATGGCGAGGAAGACGCCGGCGTTTATTTTGTTGTTGCTCCACGACGGAGCGCCAGGGCGATGAAGGCTCCCCTTCACAGCGTTCTGATCCGTCTGACACAGATGAATCGGAGGAGGAGGGAATGGGTGCCACTTCGAGAGAGCGATGACGATGGTAAAAAGTAGCCTATTTTTTGTATCGCGTTTGAGATGAAATGATCACACACAGCGGTCTGTGTCATATAAACATTTCAAAGTTTACAGCACTAACGTAGCTATTGTGTGATCTTCTGTGCTAACATTAGTTATGAGAGGTAACGTGACAGCAGGTAACGTTACAGCACTCGTTATTCCTGTGTGTGTGTGTGTGTGTGTGTGTGAGAGAGAGAGAGAGAGAGAGAGTGTGTGAGTGTGACCACATAAGGGTTCATTGGTTCCATTTGTTTATGCTTTTATCAAGCTAAGCTAAAAATCCACATGGCAACTGTAAAAGTAAATTATTTATTTGATTTTGTGCACATATTTATCATACTTTGATATTTTGTGTTTTCAGACTCTGAGTCGATGGAGGCGCAGTCCAGTCCTAGTCCCAGTCCTGTGTGTAGTCCTACACCACCTATTTCGGAAAGACCATGTCTCGAAATAGGTTCCAACTTATTCTGAGGTTCTTCCATTTTACTGACAATACTGTAGCAAGGAGGCTGCGGCCAAGCCTCATCTGTCAAGAAACCCCAGGGGCCAGACTCTCTCTCTCTCTCTCTCTCTCTCTGTAGCCGCTCACTGGGCGGGATGGACCGACACAGCTCCCTCAAATACATTCTCTTATTTTTTATTTTTTATTTATTTATTTGGGAAAACAAATACACCACTGAGGCAAAAAATAAAAGGCTCAAAAGAGAGTTCTGCTTGAAACGGTGTCCTTCACTAAAAACCTCTTTTTCTCCTATTTCTCTTCCGAGGAGGGCATTTTTAGTGAAAACAAGCTAACTTCCACTGCTTGTAACTAAACAAGGAAACATGGTAGAGTTTCAGTTTTTTACAAGGGGTAAGAAGAGAGTCTCTGCTTTATTGTGAGATATGTTGTGTAATTTTATTCCTAGCACAGAATATTCTGTGGGTCCTGGAAGATCAGGAAATATGCTCAAAATCCTGGCACTGGGAGCACACAGACCGAAATGACCCTGGCAGAGAATGAGTTAACACATTCACTGCCAGCCATTTTTTTTTTTACTGTAGGTAGGTTCTGCCAGAGGGTTTTTTTGAGGATTCTGGCTTATCTTTCAAGACCCGAGGATTCTTTTCTGCTAAGATTTTGTGAACACACAATATCTCAAAAGAACTAATAGAATGTGTGCTTTCTCTGTCTAAAAGAGTTAGTTTGTAGAGTTAGTAGTTATGTAAGCATTAGCAGTTGAATACAGCATGGTTTCAGCGTCTGAAAAATTATTCAGAGATAAACAGCTTTTTGTGAAATTCGATAGAACAGTCACTTTAACCATTCATTTTTGGCATCAGTAAGACGTCAGACATCTAAACAATAGTTTTGAACAGTAATTTCCTCCATAACAGCAGGAAACCCCCCTCTGCTTCCAACTCCTCCCTCCGTGGGCGTTCTCCTCCGCCCTCCTGGGCTCTGCAGCGGGTCTGTGACAAACGAGTTGCTGCTCCCTGGCTGCTGCCTGGCAGTCTGGATGGGGCTCGCTGGATGGGTTTCGCTGGTTTCTTGGCGGTCCGGTTGAGAGCTCTGATGAAGCTCTTGCGATTCTGGGCTTATTTATGGTGCGTGTTTCAAAGTGTGCATCCAATCTATTCTTGGAACCCCCCACCGTTGCCACTGCTGTGCATCAGCGCGAAAGTGAAAGCGTTTTCGCCATCCATTTTACTGTATGAGAACGGCTTCCTCGCGCTTTTCCCTCCAGTTTTGGCTCGCCTCTTTATACTGTGGAGAGACATGTCGCCACTCAGTGGGTCGGTAAAATAGATTATACACATTCAATACCTCCAATTCTGGTATAGGAGACGTAAAAGGGTTAGATCAACGTCCCACCGCCGGGAAAAAAAAAACGATTTTTTTTAACGTAAAAACACGTCATTGGCAGTGAACCGTTGGATTTTGTTTGACGTAAAAACACGTCATTGGCAGTGAACGTGTTAATATATAATTAAAAAAAAGCTGAACCAAGGCACTCTTCAAAGATTTGAAAACACTTTAATATAAATGCTTAGTCCATTGTTTGGACAAATTAAAAAGCCAACATGTTTGGGCCACGCACGGCCTTCATCAGGGCCTCGTGGCTATATGGTTTGTGTGAACTGGATCATTCATTACTGCCCTGATGAAGGCCGTGCGTGGCCCAAACATGTTGGCTTTTTAATTTGTCCAAACAATGGACTAAGCATTTATATTAAAGCTTTTTTTTTTATCTTTGAAGAGTGCCTTGGTTCAGCTTTTTTTATTATTTAATGTTACCCCATTTTGGACCAAAGAGCACTTTCTCACAGTCTGACCTCACCTGCATGGAACGCTGCTGCCCTCCTCTCATTATATGTATCTATTAATATATATAGTAGAAGCAGACAGGCAGCAAACAAGAGCTTTTCAAGAATTGATTAGTGTTGGTTGCTTAGTAACACTACGTAGTATTGATTAGCAGCACTGGTCCTGGATTTTCTGGAATATTGATGATCAGGTATAGTTATCAGAGGCAGGATGTCCATCTGCATGAATCATACTGAACAACAGACAAAGTCTTCCAAACAAATCAAGGTCTGGAAAAAACTTTAAAAGCAGGTATTGATGATTGATTTTTGGTCTATCAGGGGCTCGTTCCTGACGAAGAAACAGGACCAGGCAGCCAGGAAGATCATGAGGTTCCTGAGACGCTGCAGACACAGGTAACACACACACACACACACACACACACACACACACACAGACACACACAAGTTGGAAGTCTTTCCACAGAGATTTATTTCAATGATGAAATTGCATTATTTTCACCCAGTTTAAGTGTAAGATTAGCGTTAGCTAATCTAGCATTAGCATTCATATCAGCATTAGCTTTAGCAGTATTGGTATTAGCATTGTATCAGCATTATTTAGCAGTATTAGTGTTAGTTTTAGTGTTAGTATGTGTTACTATTAGCCTTAGCTAATGACAGGTGGTGACAGACCTCATCAGCAATTGTATTATTATTAATATCTGCAATAGCATTAGCAACATTATTATTAATATTAGTCATATTTATATTTTCTAAGCGTAGGCTAGCACTCGCAGAATCACTTGTTAAAGTCGAGCTGAACCCAAAAATGACTTTTCTTTTCTTTTAGTTGAAATACCTGGGTATGCAGTGCACCTATTTAATAATGTATGCAAACAAAATCACAAAAGTCTAATTTCTTTCGTTTTTCACACTTTTTCACATCAAAAGTTCATTTTTCAAGATTTCATTGATAACAGTAATGTACAGTTTGCTGACATCACCTAGTACTATCAAATTTCTGCCCTATTTCAACCAATCATATCACGACATGCAGCTGTCAATCAAATCTTCATTTCAGGATAATTTTCTCTTCCAAAAGAAAGAGAAAATGGTGCCTAGTGCCTGTCATCTGGCAGAATTCCTATCCCATAAACTAACTACTAACTTGGCCAATTGTTAGAAACATGAACAAAAAACAAAAACTATAATCTCTAAGAATGCAAAGAAATGTAACTGGCTTGTTAAAACACGCATTCCAGGAATATTATTTACATTTATCACGATAATGGCGCGCGCCTCCGAGCCTGACAGCCTCCCTGGCTGTCAGGGGTCGTCTCTCGGAGTTTCCAGGCGGGTGGGCAGCATCTATGCATCGGATTGTCCGCTCGCTCTGCACGAAGCAGCCTGGCTGCCTGGTACTCCGCGGATCCCACTCGCGTAGCACGACAACACGCTGAATCCCACTCGATTTGGGGGTCGAACACGCCAGGATTGGCCAATGCCAAAGCCAGTCCTCAGAATTGTCAAATCAAATCATCGACACGTATATGGTCCGCCTCTCAATTTGTTTTCAGTCTGAAACGGACTCAGATGCACGTGACGAACGGGTTCACCTCGACTTTAAAGGGCCGTGTCAACCCCCACAGCCGCTTTAAAACGTATTTATCTTTATTTGTCGGCTGTAATTTAAGGGTTAATGCACAATGAGGTGTCCATTAACAGAAATTAATGTACGACGCGGAGGCGTGAACCGTCCGAGGCGAAGCCGAGGATGGTTGCCTCCGCGAAGTCCATTCATTTCTGATAATGGACACCTCGAAGTGCATTAACCCGCTTATACCATGGTCACTTGCCAAAGAAACAAAACAAGACCATTAATTTATATTTTCATGCATTTTGCAATCAAAATCTAGTTTTCATAACCTTGAATATGAGTTGAGAACCGGCGAGACAAAATAGTCCCCTCAGCTGCTCAAGATTATTATTGGATAAAATGGCCGCTTAGTGCCTGCACCTGGCAGAATTTCTAGCCCATAAACTAACTAATAATTTGGCCAATTGTATGTAACATACAAAATAAAGCAAACGGTAATGTCTAAGAATGCAACGCCATGTAACTGGCTCGTTGAACTCGCATTCCAGGGAATTACGTTAACGTCTGCGGGTCTTATAAGATGTAAGTGGCGCGTGCCACACTCGGAGTAGACTGAAAACCATCTGAAGCTTTCTATGTTGGAGTCCAGGTATGTTTTGTACAAGGACAACTCTCAGTGTGTAGCAACACGTTAACTGCCCATTTTGTTGTTTCCTTTTTGTTGATCTCATCTTTTTCCTCTTCGACTTGATTTGTATCAGCGATACAGGCAGCGCTTTCGTGAAAAGCGCCTGGCTGGCTTTGTGCAAAGTTGTAAACAGAGCCGGTTCGACAGTTGACAGCTGAGAGCCGACTTCTGCCAGCTGACATCTCCGAAAACGACAGATTTCTAAATAGCTGTTATTTTAATAAACTGAGCACACAGGGGTAATCTAAATAGTTACTTTGACCAACTACATGTTTTTCTAAACTTATAAAAGTGCCATATTAACCCTTAACGGTGGTATAGACCTCAAACAACTCTGTCCTGATCCTGGCGCATTGATATGAACAATGAACAGACCATTTGACTGGAACTACTTAGCTAGGTGTACATTATCACTGTACATTATCACAAATTAATGGACACCCTGCAGCCAATCAGAATCGAGTATTCACCCAGACCATGGTATAAGTGACTTTATAGCCATTGAAGTTTAATACGCCCCCTTCTTTCTTTCTTTCTCTCTGTCTCTTTCTCTCTCTCTCTCCTCTTTATTTCTCTCTCGCTCTCCAGGATAAAGGAGCTGAAGCAGACGAAGGAGTTGGAGAGGAGAGGCCTGACCACCTAACCACTCCTCCGTCCATCCCACCGTCTCCTGACAGGGAGCGAGGGCTGAGAGAGAGAGAGGTCCCTCGTCTCATCTCGTCTCGCAACAGGTTTACTCAGACAGACAGAGAGGAAAAATAAACCAATGACTGAAGGAGAGAGAAGAGAAGATGAAGGGATGGACACATGGATTGAGAGATGCCTTACGCTCAGAGGTCGAGAACCACTCCTCCTTTTCCTCTCCTCCCTTCCTGCCGTTTTTCTATTTAAATATCTATCATCTATCTGTCTGTCTATCTATCTGTCTCTCCATACCCCCTGGTTGAATGTCTGTCTGCAGTTGAAGAGCTCCATTTGAAATGTCACACCTCCATCCCATACTATTCTGATCTGCTCTGGTCCTGAATCATCAGACTTCCAAGAGCTGTAACGATTTGTCGATTAGTCAATCGACATAAAATTAATTGCCAACTATTTTTTATAATCATCTTATATCATCTGACTAATTTCTAAAAAAAAGAAAAGAAAAAAGAAAATCCTCTGCTTCCAGCTTCTTAAATGTGAATATTGATTGACGTTTTACAGACCAAACAACTAATCGATTAGTCGAGAAAATAATCAACAGATTAATCGATAATGAAAATAATCGTTTGTTGCAGCCCTACATTGTATCAAATACTGACCAAAACCAAATCCAGTCAAGAAAATACGCTCTGCCTGGAAAAATATGGAATTTTAAAATGGAAAGCGTGTAGGAACCCTGCCAATCATCTCACATATTCTGATATTTGTGGCTGTGAAGAACAATCTTCATCTATTCATAGCTTTCAAGGGGCGTTACGTGCTGCCGGGAACGCCCACCTGGCGGTCAAAAAAAACTTGTTCATTCCGTTGCCTGCGAGTCGACTCACGCTGTTTGTTCAGCCAAAGTGCCGGATAGCCTACCTGTTGTGCTATCGGTTGCACTAAACCGATGAGGAGACACGCCTGGCTTGTGCTTTTACAGAATCCCGTCGGAGAAAGAAAGGAGAAGGTTGTGGATTTGTGTGACGTGGTTCAGTCGCTGGGGAGGGCAATTTTTTTTTGCTTTTTTTTCTACCATCAAAGTACACACGTTTTTGCTCTTTGCGGCCAACATTTCATCAAAGGTAAGCTCAAGTAACGTTAACGGGGTATTAATCATTATTGTAACGTTACTTGAGCTTACCTTTGATGAAATGTTGGCCGCAAAGAGCAAAGACGTGTGTACTTTGATGGTAGGAAAAAAGGCATTTTTTTTGCCCTCCCCAGCGACTGAACCACGTCGCACAAATCCACAACCTCCTCCTTTCTTTCTCCGACGGGATTATGTAAAAACACAAGCCAGGCGTGTCTCCTCGTCGGTTTAGTGCAACCGATAGCACAACAGGTAGGCTATCCGCCGGCACTTTGGCTAAACAAACAGCGTGAGTCGACTCGCAGGCAACGGAATGAACAAGTTTTTTTTGGACCGCCAGGTGGGCGTTCCCGGCAGCACGTAACGCCCCTTGAAAGCTATGAATACAGTCGCATTTCAAAACAAATCAAGGTCTGGGAAAATTATGGAATTTTTTAAATTGAAAATGTGTAGAAACCCTGGGGTTGGATGATTACCAAACTGCACCACAGGACTGGGACTCTGGGTTTCAGGTTGGAGCGACATCATTCTCACCTGGCCAAACCAACCAAACTATATGAGCGAGATGAACCAATCAGACGATGCCGTAACATAACGGGCAGACTGAGCGCTGGTCGTCTCTGTTCCAATTGGGCTGTGTAACGTTTTGGAGTGGAGCTCTTCACCTGGAGTCTACATGCTGTGGACTTCAAAGTATACATGATGATAAATCTATATCTAAACACAATCACTTCTACAGTATATACAGTACATATATATTCTCAAGGTGGACTTTATAGATGCTATGGATGTTTTTATTTATTACAGCATGTACTGTTAATGTGTGTGTATGAGAGAGAGAGTGTGTATGTGTGTGTGTGTGTGTGTGTGTGTGTGTGTGCTGTGTGTGCTGTGTAGACTAAATAAGGTCAAGTCTTAAGGAGCCTCCTGAACCCTGGGAGAGATGCACGTGGATGTGATGTCACCTGGCATTGACCCAGAACCAGCTTGCACCAGGCTTCAGTTAGCTGTTAGCTTCAGTTAGCTGCTAGCTTAGGGTGGCCATTTCTATAAAAAGGACACGTTGCGACTGACAATATGAAACGTCGCCATACGTTGCCGACGATAACGATGGTATCACAATACAGCAATTCTGCGATACTCAATACATTGCAAGACAATTCCTCTGATACATCACGATATCTGTGTCACTGTAGAAGAAGAAAAATACCCCTATAATGCAAAAATTCACTGCAATGGTGTCAGTTTCACAAAATTTGACAACTGAGATGAAACGATGTACAACAAAGTGCATATAGGTATCTTAGTGCCTCTTTAACACACACACTGCAGTTTATCCATTTACACCGTCATTCCAATCGTCTTTATTTCATCTTTGAGTTTGCATCATGAAATATATCTCACATAAACATAAGCAAGATGTGTGTAACCTTTTTCCTGTTAACCTTATCATGTTAAAGGGACAGCTCACCCTAAAATCCAGAATTACATGTTTTTCCTCTTATATGTAGTGCTATTTATCCATCTACATCGTTTTGGTGTGAGTTGCTGAGTTTTGGAGATATCAGGCGTAGAGATTTCTGCCTTTTCTCCAATACAATGGAACTGGATGACACTCAGCTTGTGGTGCTCCAAACGCCAAAAACATACATTTGAAAAACTCAACAGCAATGTCTCTTTCCAGAAATAATGACCCGGTTACCCAAGGTAACACAGACCTAGTTGTGAGCAGTTTCATGCAGTGTTGGGGGTAACTCATTACAAAAGTAACATATTACATCTAATATATTATTTTTAGCAGTAACTCAGTAATATAACTTATTACTTATAGGATTTCTGGAATATTATACCAGTTACTTTGTCAAGTAACTCAAGTTACAAATTGAGTAATTTTTTTTTAAATCAGAGCACACATAAAAATAAAAAAAAGATACAATCATCTCCTAATCAAACTGTGTGTTTTTATGCAAATAACCAATATAGATGACAATAACAAAGGAAAATAATAACATTTAGAATTTTGGATTGTTTACACTGACTTCAAGGTGGTTGACATTATTTTTCGGGATGTTCCGGGGCGGCGATGTAATTCTGCTGCTGCTGTTTTGGTAAAAGTAATGCAAAAGTAGTGTAATAAGTAACGAGTTACTCTACACACACAGTAATATTGTAAAGTAACTTATTACTTTCAAATGAAAGTAACTAGTAATATGTAGTATATTACGTTTTGTAAGTAACTTGCTGGTTTCATGTAGGAACTAACTAGTAGCTAGTGGGTGTAGTTCGGTCTAAAGAAAATAGTTCCTACATGAAACTGCACATAACAAGGTTTGTGGATTATCTTGAATAACCGGGTCATGATTTCTGGAAAGAGACATTGTTGTTGAGTTTTTCAAATGTATGTTTTTGTCACTTCGACCACCACAAGCCGAGTGCCATCCAGTTCCATTGTATTTGAGAGAAGGCAGAAATCTCTAGGGCTGATATCTCCAAAACTCAGGCAACTAACACAAAACGATCTAGGTAGATAAATAGCACTGCACGTGAGAGGAAAAATATGTATTTTGGATTTTAGGGTGAGCTGTCCCTTTAACTATTGTCAGTAGTATCACTATGTTTTTAACTCTTTAGCACTTTGAGATTCTTAAAAGCGCAGGAAATGAATTATTATTAGTATGATCAATACAATAATATATACAATACTACTATATTATCACACTATAATTATGCCATTTGTTTGTGTTGTTAAATTGAGCCTAGTAAACTTCACGCTTCACATGGCATGGATCCAGCTGCTTGCCTCCCACGTCTCCTCAAGTTGTTGACATTATCCAAGCTAGCCACAACAAATTCCGATCAGACTTTTTCAAAATAAAAATGATTCTGCGCAAGTCTACAGCACACAGAAGCCATTGAAAAAGGTTTATTTTGCTAAGAACCACCGCATTGAGCAAAGATTGTATATTAACGGCAAGATCACTCACTTCAGCACCACACACACACCAGCAGTGACAGTGATCGAATGAGCAATTTGGCATTGTACTATCTTTGCCGTCTTTAGGGATGCTCTCAAAAGCATGACAAATTAACGTCCGTCTCAAGGCTGCGCCAGTGGGCGGACATGGCATTTCAAAACCGGACTTTCCGCGTAAAACCGGACAGATGGTCAACCTAGCTGCTAGCTTCAGTTAGTTGCTAGCTTCAGTTAGCTGTTAACTGGGTTCCTTCAAGCACCTTTACTTATAGAATTCGCTGGAGTCAGGAGTGGAACAGTAGAGGGCGAGGGACAGCTTGCAGTAAACAACAGACAGCAACATTACTGAACGTGATGGAGAAGCGTTGTCATGGCGAGATGAGGATGATGAGGACTGAGGAGGCGGGGTGGTTTACAGTCTCACAGTGATGACATCACAGCCCCGCCACGTCAGTGTGACACCACAGGCCCGACACATTAGTGTGACATCACAGCCCCGACACGTCAGTGTGACATCACAGCTCAGGGGTCAGGCAGGGTTCCGTTCAGCCGACTTTGATGTGTTGGGCAACTTTCAGGGCAACAATAACAGGCAACCTCGGAATGGAAGCACTTTAAAGCACTCCTTGAGGCAACAAGTTGCTCTGGAATCACTGCAACAATGTTGACCAACACTGTTGCCACAGAAGTTGTCCTTTAAATCCAGCCCAGCCAGAAGCCTGGCTGAGGCTGGATTGCCCGTCAGAGTTCGCGCACAAGTTGCTCTGTGTGCTTTTAGTCAAAGACTGAATAGAGAGCCAAAGTCACGTCCACTTCTGGGTTAGGCATATGAATCCAGGGATTTCATCCGCCATTTTGTTAAATGCTTATAATTATTATAATTATCTGTTTATTAAAAGGATCCCCATTAGCTGCCGCCTAGACGACAGCTAGTCTTCCTGGGGTCCAAAAAATAGCCCGAGTGAAATGTGCTATGATCTCTCGTTATTCTGAATATAGCTGAATCGCTTGGTTTGATGAAGTAAAACTATTTTTAGAAGCATTTGATTAAATGTCTTTGGAAAATAAAATGGCGGATGAAATCCCTTGGTTCGTATGCTTAACCCAGAAGTCGGCATGACTTTTCGCTCTCGATGCCACTGTATCGTCATGGCAACCACAACTACTAGAACAGAGCATGAGCTTTCCTTAATGAGTTATTTAACAATGTTTTTATCCCAGCTTGTTTTCACACTATCAGATAAGATACAAAATGAGAAATATTATATTGCTACTATTAATATTATTACTATTGTTGAAGTGATGCTTTGCATGAGTTTGTATTGATTGTTTTGCATTTAAAAACCTTTAAAAAGAAATTATGAATATTATTCTATAAGTGAGAAGAATAAATCAGGTGTTTATTATTATATTACATGTTTTGTTGTTTGTGTTTTTTGGTGGTTTCTACGGTTTGTTTATCAGGTTGTCATGGCAGCTGTTGCATAGCAACACAATGTGTGCAAGGTAATAAACGATGAGAATATCAGAAAATAAATGACTGGGTGGTTACATCAACAATTAAAACATGAAAACCAAAACAACACAAAGAATCACAACATGAACAGAAATAACATCATACGGTAACGGTACACAATAACAACTTGAACTGCAGGGTGGTATTACCACGTTTTTACCATGTTACCATATCCTTTCTAGAATATTCCATTGTCTACTTAATGTTGAGATGAGTTGGTTTTGCAATCCACCAAAACAAGGTATTAGTTTCAGTAGTGAACTACTTTGGGTCATGTAGTTTACGAAGTGAATTCCAAACTACATATTTGTAGTAGCCTATTCTGACAGTCTGACAAACAGTTGCTTGCTGTGTAAATATTCACTGGTTCAAATCCCACCTGTCTCACTCTTTACACTTTCAAATCAGATGCCAATGCCCAAACAGAAATATATGGACAGTCTAGATGTGTTTTCAAAATGAAGCTGGATCAAATCACCTACATTCATCCCTAAATAATTTCAATGTCGGTAACATTATACTTGGTATATTATATATATATACCGTATATATATATATATATATATATATATACATATATAATAACAGCTGTCTGGTTTCCTCTCTCATATTCCCCTGCTCACTGTGGAAGTCGGGGGGAGATCAAAGTCCAAGCTTTTACTGAGGCTCAACCCAAAACCTCCAAATGTTGGTGTGGCCAACAGGAGTCATTTACAATGGCGACATGCCGCCACCACTTCAACACCAAGTGATGACTTTGTGTACTCGGATGTTAAATATGGTCTGGAAATTTGAGTCTGGAAAAGTCTGGAATTTTAAAATGGAAAATGTGTAGGAACACTGACCTGGGCCGGTCAGCTGACCAGACACCACTGTGTCCGGACCAACTGAGCAGCAGCTTGGACGATTTAGTCGAGATCCTCGTTGTAGGGAAACGTTTGCTTTTACTATTTTTACACATTTACTGTCACAAATGGAACCCATCTGACATTAGATCAGACTGGAAGTGAAAGAAGAAGAAAACATTGATACATATTTTTATTTAGAAAAGTATACACACAAGCTAATATATCTCTTAGAGAGGAGGAGTGGCTTGATATATGTAAAACACAGGTATACACTTCAAGTTCGGGTCAATGGAGAGAATTTGTATGGAAAAACTTGATCAGGTTTTTTATCACCCCAAAGATAAAACAGAGACAGATTGGCAACACAGATCATGGTCACTGCTGGAGGAAGTGTAACAACACCATGGCTGAACACTTCATACTTTTTGGGACTGTGCTGTAATTCAACCATACTGGCTGGGAGTAGTAGCTGAGATAAACACAATAATGGGCCTAAGACTTAATCACAATTTTAGTACAATTTACTTATGCAATATACCGCACAAGCTCAATTCACATGATAGATACCTTCTCCACATACTGCTTGCAGCCAGTAAAAAAGCCATAACGAGGAAGTGGTTGAATGTAGAACCTCCAACAAAATCAGAGTGGATAGGGCTTGTAAAGGAAATTTACAACATGGAAAGTCTGACCTTTTCTTTGAGATTATGCATGGACAAATTTGTCAACCACTGGATGAGATGGTCTCTGTATCTGGGTAGATCAAGGGACCTCTGTGAGGGGTAACCTACAGTTGATCCATTTACTCTGTGCTTTTTGTTTTGTTTTTGTTTTTGTTTTATTTTTCCTCTCCCGTTCTCTCCATGTGATAATCCCCATGGGATGTGATAGTTGTCTCGTATGCAGCCCACAGCAATTCTGTAAACTAGATGTGAAGAAGATGGATGTGCTCCTTCAAGACCTATTATTGTATTTGAATTTGTACTCGTTCCTTCCACTAATGTCTATCTCTGTCATGTGTACTGTACTTGTATGTCTGTTCCTTTGCATTTAAAAATGGAAAAACTGAAAAACAAAGTATTAAAAAAAAAAAAAAAGTATACACACACCTTCAAACACGCATTTGTATTTACATAATTACTTTTTAACATCAGTATTCAGAAAGAAAAAAATTATATTCAAGAAAAGCAAATCCACTAAATGCTTTTGGTTCTACTCCTATGAAAAGGAACAGTTGAAGAAAATGTGTAATTAAGTGAAAACCCACAGCCAGCCGAAGGGTTTACTGACAGGTGAAGTTTTACTGACAGGTCGAGTCGTGATCAATTTTAAAGGCAGATTGATGCTTTCATGTTTCAATCTGTCCCCCCCCCCCCCCCCCCCCCCCCCCCCCCCCCCCCCAAATCCACACAAGTTCCTGGTCATGTGGTTAGAACTATAACCAGCAGTGGCCTGTAGGGGGCAGAAAACACTTCTCAGCTGCTTACAGTGACATGCTGTCATACATGCATTTACTGGCTCAGGCTTTTCCCCCATACATAGTAAATAGTAACAAATAACACCATGTAATTAAACATAGATTGTGCAGATGGGGGGAAGAAAACATTTGCATGTCATAGATAGATGCATGCATACTGTAGTAGCCTAAACACAGTGGTGGAAATGGCCAGGTTTTACTGTGGGAACCCTACTTAAGCAGGGGGAGGGGCCTAGGACGCGGCCCATGATAACTCCTCCCCCCACACACACACACACTTGATGACACATTGATATTGACGCTGCTTATTCAGCTTCCAAATACATCTTCTCCTACTATTCTCTGCTCCTTTCATGCTGCCCCCTCTCCACTGATCTGCTCTCCACTGCTCTGCTCTCCACTGCACTGCAAGACATGTTTTAAGGGGGACCTGAGGAGGAATGCCATTCCCCTTCTCGTTCTCACCGTTCCCTCAACGCTTACTCCAGGAACTCCGTTCCCACGTGTTCTGCCCCCATTTCCACCACTGCCTATACATAGCCTAAATAACAAAGGAAATTCAAAAGTTTATTCAGGACTCATCTTTACAAAAAAAAATCCATATATTAAATAAAAGACAGTACAAGACAATTATGCATAAATAGAAGAAAAATATATAAAAAGAATGGAAAAGGCAAATTACAAGATTACAAATACATTTTAAAGTTCTAAATCAGATATGTTATAGAATAGATGAAAGAACATTGCATTAGAGAACAGCGGCAGCAAAACAAACCCCACCTTCCAGACGAGTATTGATTAATCCTCTGATATTCTAGTGAGTTTATTATTTTGTCTTGCAAACTTGACAAAATAACAGTCATTGAAGCAAATCACAGTACTTTTAAAGATGAGTAATTATTGCTGAGGGAGAATAAATTCAGCTAAAAAAAGAGTTGATTATTAAAAAACATTCAAATCAAAATATGAACAGATTTTTACAGACTGGGGCCTCAAGATTTTACACTGATTGAAGCATCTACTTCAGAGAGTGGTTGATGGCACACACACACACACACACACACACACACACACACACACGCATACACACAGTTAAAGAGTACAACAGTAGGGAACTGGATAGACCAGATCACCAACACTAAAGGCAAATCTATACTGTCCGTGCTCAAGGGTCCGCTAGGGTGTGCGTGATGTCGATTTCATCATCAGTGTACGCGAAGGCTCTGCAAACATCAAACCACGTACCGTACATTTTTACAAGAGCACGCCAGCCCTTGTGCTCGATGAGCAACACAGATGCTCATTTTGAAGAGAAGCATTTTTGCACTGCGGTGAAGTTAGTTCTAGGTTGGAAATTCGACAGATGAATACAACCTAAAAAAACTAACTTCACCACGGTCATTTTTGCTGCTCTCAACAGAGAGAGTTAGCAATGGCTTCTCTCTCTCCCTCTCTCCCCCACCTCTCTCCACTCATCCTCCAAGTTCAAGTGGACTCCAGAAACTAGTATAAACTACATGAACTTGGTGCTACCCATGTACATATCCTCTCTGTTCAACTGTGAGACAGGTGAGTTTACGTGCAGACACATGAAGGTCTTGAAACACTTGGTAAACTGGGATTTATATATGTCGATGGACGATACAGGACATTAATGTAGCCTACGCACCACAAGACTGAAACAGCTTCTTCCCACAAGCTGTCAAACTGTTGAACACGGCCTGACACCCCCTCCCCCCACTCATGCACCCACTACAACACACAAACGCACCCATGCAGTACCACACCACACACTCACTGACTGACTGACTGACTGAACTCGCTACCATGCAATGGCTAGATTGTATGCTGCTAAGTGTTTATTGTTTATTTGCACACCGGTACTTTTTGAGTAGCCTACTGCTCTTATTTATATTGTTCTTTTATATATTGTTTTCATTATGGAGGACTGGAGCAACGTGACTTTGTTGTGTTGTCTTGCTTTGGTTGTGGGAACTAGTCATTTAGTACCTGATACGGAAAAAACACTGACGTATGTGTCAACACACACACACGCACGCACGCACGCACGCACGCACACACACACACAGACACACATACACACACACACACACACACACACACACACACACACACACACACACACACACACACACACACACAGACAGACAGACAGACACACACACACACACACACACACACACACACACACACACACAGAGGACATGTCATTTTCCATCTGACAGCTTTGAACAACCCACAGAAACTCACACAGTATATTGCATTCTATTTGACGGCCGTGCAAAACAGGAAGACAAAGCATGACAAAAATTAAAACACACCAAAGTGGACTATATAAACCTTTAACCCACAGGGGCCAAGTTCAACTTGTATTTCAGTGCATGTTTTATTATAGTTGTCTTTTGATTGAGTTTATTTATTTCTGTTCAGCACTTTTTAAACTTGTTTTTTATGCTCTACAAATAATAATTTGTTGTTGTTTTTGTTGTCATTATTATTTTTATTGTTGTTGTTATTATTGTTATTATTATTATTATTATTATTATTATTATTATTATTATTATTATTATTATTATTATTATTATTATTATTTGGGTTCACATTGTTAGGTATTTGGCTCAGGATAACTAGCTACCAGAATCTAGTCCAGTGGGATGAGTGACAACATGATTTTCTTTTAAAGATGCTAAAAATCACAAAAACTCCATTCACCTTCCATTCATTTGAAAATGTGTGCAGCCTCATACACTCTGACTGATTGGGGAATCAATGGATTTAACTCAGCTATGACTTTAACTGCTGTAAAGGAAATTCTAAAATTCCACTGTGGACATTAATGGGTTAGACACAAACCGTATAAAACAAAATAAGTATGTGTACGTAATATGGAGACCGGATTTAAGGGCTCTGGGGTCCAGCGGTGGTCAACGGACCATCAC
This sequence comes from Poromitra crassiceps, assembly GCF_964638095.1. Lineage (NCBI taxonomy): Eukaryota > Metazoa > Chordata > Actinopteri > Beryciformes > Melamphaidae > Poromitra > Poromitra crassiceps. Next base: position 3,016,574 of record NC_139628.1, read on the forward strand.
TGTTGACCTGGAGTGAAGCTCTGCTTCAACGATGAGTAGACCTCTGAGTCTGATCGAGAGTCTGAAAACACAAGGACATTTTTTGTGAAATCGGTTTTGCAATAGTCAAAAGTTATTTCTATATGCAATTCAGTTATGTGACATGTATAGTAAACATAGGCCTACTTTTTTTTTTATTCCAGTGAATGATATAGCCTACATGTAGTGTTACATTTTTTATTTTATTTTTTTGTGATTTGCTTCACTGACTCACAGGCTTTGCATAAAAACAAATGCTGTAAATTGTACAAGGAACCCTAACCTCTAAAAATATTAATGTTTAGCCTGCAAAAGCAGTTACATTAATGTAGCCTAACACCCTGTGTTAAACATGACCAACACACTACAGCAGTAAAAACAATAATAGGCTATAGCCTATGGTGTGAGGAAGTGTAACCTCTGTAAACAGCTGTGTTACACTATAGCCCTTTTCCCACATGCGCTTTGTACCGCAAAATGACCGGAACGTGGTCTAATGCCTGCATGTGGGAAAGGCGCCGTGCCGGTATAAGCGCGACCCCGTCGTCGCGGAGATTTCACCAGTTTTGAGCCAGTCAGAAGAGCGGTATGCGCGATAGCGGACTTAAGTGTAGAACGGGTCCAGTCATTTCCCACGACACTCTCATGGGCGAGGTGTACACACGTTGCTTAATGTTCCAGCGGGCATAATCTAATCATTCGCGCACATTAAAGCAAACTGGCGAAATGATCTTGTGATAATAATGTGTGGGCGTGCTGATTTTCCCCTCTCCTCTCCTCTCTGCTGCCTGCTGCTCGCTCTCTGTTGCCACAGTCCTCCTCCTCCTTCAGGCACAGCCCGACAGGGACACAGACGAAGCAAATGCATGAAGCGAAATGTGGAAGTATTTTGCTTACATTGCCGACAGCGAAGGCTGTCGAAGCCAGTCTGTAAAAAGTGCTTCAACGCGACGCAGGTGAACGGATAAACAAGCAAACTTATTTCACCATTCTGAGTTTTGCCGACACGTCACTCCCCACCCGCTCTGCAGTGCCGCCCCGCCCCCCAACATACAGGCAAATTCGCTGATAGATTCCCATATGCGCGAGCCGAAGTGTGAAGGGAAATGTCCGATATTGACTTGCAGGTAATTTTCCGGTACGCATGTGGGAAAACGGCTTATGGTAATAATCCCTGCCTGCCAGAGAATACTTCATTGTTGTTGGAGTGTTTATTTCCAAATAACCTAGCATGAACAACAGTAATGATTTCAAGAGAATCATTATGATTATTATCATGATATTGATTTCAACCAGATCACCCAGCCCATTTTTTGGTAGTAGGCTATAAAGCCCCCTGGGCAAAAATGCACCAGCTGCCCCTGGATACAGTAACTCTGTCTACAAACTATAACCGCCAGTCAAGAAAGACTTTGCAAGGTAGCTACTGTATGCTTAACAAACAACATAATTGGTAGACTGAATGATGTAAGTAAGGAGATCTGCTTATTGCGCACCTCCTTTGGCATCAGCGAGAGAGCAGAGGGGAGGAGAAAGAGAGGGGAGCGCAACGCACGATGGGGCTTAGTCTACTGAACGTAATGGCATTCCATTTACTTTTAATTGCGTTTCATTGACTTTATCATGGGCCATTCACTGTACTATGTAAACAGCGGTACTCTGAGCAGCACTCGTAGTATGAACACCTCGACCCGAGCGGGGAGTGCGCCCCCGGTTTGCGGAGCTCTGCCTCGTGCTGCCTTCCTGGAGTAGGCCTATGTCCTATTAAGTTTAACGAGCAGATGCGAGTTTTTCCCCCGTGCGCATATCTCTCTCTCCGCTTTGTCTCTCTCCCCCTTGCTCTCTCCTTCCCTCTCTCTCAAATTTAGCTAGAAGCCAAGGTATGGCGGCTGCCATAGCTTGCCATACTGAATTGACGCCCTTGCACTATTCCAACGAGTCCCCCTCCCTCCGAACAGGCGCCCCTAACGACCAGAGGAGGCACCACTTCAGCGACCAGGATATTGCATGTTTTGGTGAGGGGTACCTATATGAAGGAAACCCCCAGGGGGCACGGGGAGAACATGCAAACTCCACACAGAAAGGCCCTTTTGACGACCCCACCCCACTGCCCAGTGGGCACTCGAGGACATGCGGATGGGCACGCACTCCTTCAGCGCTCACAGCGTCCCAGGTGGGAATCAAACCCAGGATCTTCTAGCTGTGACGTGACAGCGATACCACTGCGCCACCGTGCCCCCTTTAGCTGCCAAACCTAGTTCCACCTCTGTCTGGAGAGTCTCCTACGTAGCCCCCCTCCTCTTCTCTTTCTCCTCCTCAGGTGCCGTTTGTCGGCCTGAGTCTCGTCAACTCTGATGGCCCTGCTGCCCCACGATCCTCACCACGGCTGCTGGCCATTGTATCTCATTGCTGCTGCTGCAATTTCGTCGCCACCCAACAGGCCATTTGTCTTTGCCCTGTCACAATACCCGCTACTTCTTTGCCTGCTCGTCACTCTCAGATCACTTAGAGACTAATTTTTCCATTTTCACCTAGCTACCAATCTCCTTTCCAAGAACTCATAACATTTAAAGACTCAATTTCTTTTTTGGACTCTTCCTTATTTACATTTTCAACTTTCTTTTTCTCTCTGTAAATTTCATTTCTGGATCTGAAACTCTGGAAAATGTTTAGCCCAGCATCAATTGCATCTCAGCCTATCCCGGAGGGGGGTCCCCAATTGGGGTCCATAGTTGGGCCCCTACGGTGCATCGGCCCTCACAAGGTTCCTCCTCAGCCAGTCACTGAGGCAATCCTGGGGATATAATTCCACGATTGGAAAGCTGTTCTTGCTGCACTGGGGGTGGAGGGGGGTTCCGGTGTGTGTCGGCCCGGCCTTCGCTCTCACGCCTTATGGGTGTGGGGCCGGAGCCGGGGTGGGGGGCTTCGGTGCTCTCCATCATTGGTTGAGGGATGCCGGTAGGTCAGAATAGTTTAGGCTAGGCTATAGATTAGCTACAGCCTAACTGTAGGCTGTCAACATCTCTGATGTTGACTTCACCTGTTTGACAGTAGAGTATGGTTGGTCCTCATCCCTGGTGGCTGGACTGAGGCTCTGGTAGATGGCATCTGGCTTAGATCTGGAGGCTGGAGGACAGTTCTCATAGGTGACAGTCTGCAACAAACGAAGTTCAACAAGTTGAAAGACATGACAGCACAACTGAAATACAGTGGTAGCAATGGAAACTGTCACCCATCTTACATGTATCCTATTCGTGCGTTCCTTTATCGCAGAATAACTGGGATGTGGAGGCTAAATGACGTCACATCCGTTTTGTTAGCATTCCATTTGCAGAAAAGTTGAGCTGGGAAGTTCACTGTTCACTGGTCAGATCCACTCGCTAGCCATGGCTAGCCATTGTTAGCAATAACAGTTGATAACAAGGCATTTCGTGGCATTTTGCGCATACAAACACTGCAGCCTCATGTCCACACAGATAGAAGTAGGCCGTGCTGTGTGTACAGCTGATTTAATGAGACACAAACAAGACAGAAGTGCTAAATAGCATTTATACGATTATAACTACTGTTGTTGCGCGGATCAGCCATCTTGGATTTTTTACGTCGGGGCTGCTGAGGCTCCTACGAGTTTGGAATGGGAAATACCAGCTCTAGTGACGTCACGTCCCAGCTCATGAACTTTGAACCGGTAAGATTACCAGTTCCCAGTTATAAAGGAATGCACAATAAATCTATTCTAAGTGTGTAGCATTAATGCACTTTAAACGTTAAAGTGTAGAAAAACACACACACACACACACACACACACACACACACACACACACACACACACACACACACACAGAACATTCATTCTTCTGAGAATTCCCTCAGATAAGACAGCAGAACAACACCATGCTACCTCTGCTCTGTCAGATGCTGTAACTCACGTGTGTTCTGATGTCAGTGGATGTGATGTCATCAGCTCCTGCCCCTACATCACGGCCTGGAATGCAATGGAATACACATACTTTGTCTCAACTCGGACAAAGAACCAAGGTGGGACGTCACAACTACTACTACTGCTAATACTAATACTGGTACTATTACTACTACTACTACTACTACTACTTCTGCTGCAGCTGTCACGTGGAGGTGTGGTGAGGACTCAAATACAGGACAGGCAGGTGGTGATCACACAAAGCGGAGGAAATGCTATGTCTGGGTGTGTCATGTGACAGGTTGGAGCTGAGCTGACACAGGAAACAGGATGTGAGCCCTTCACACATAAAACTGACACATTTAACAGGAAATAATCATCTGACGGGAACAAGACTCATACTCATGGGGGATTACCAACTGGGCAGACAGAGAACATGGTAGACGTAGAACTAGAAGAACTAGACAAGGACATTTTACATATGGAATTGTTTGTAAACAAAATATAATTGTGTAATGTAAATTGTAAAAGTGAAATATATATATATATCTATATATATATAGATATATATATAGATATATATGCTTGATGTGTCAAGGGCTGGCAAAGTAATGTGTGTGCAGTACTCTGTGTGGGTCGAGATCAATTCAACACGACTTGTATATCAGATCAGTTGTACAGATGAATAAAAATAATAAACTACAATCGACAAAGTCAAAGTTGTGTTTTCCTCTTTATTGCAAATATATATATATATATATATATATATATATATAGATATAGATATAGATATATATATAGATATATATAGATATATATATAGATATATCTATATAGATATATGTATATATAAATGCCAAAGTAAAGGTAAAATTAACCCACATGTAAAAATGCATAATGTAAAAATGAAAATTACAATTGATAAAGTGCAAAATGAAAATGTACAAACTGAGCAATAGCGAGCACACTGAAGTCCAACGTTCAACTTAGGTGCAAGGCCAATAAATGATAAGTAAAGGAAGCAAGGCAGCACTCTAGAATGTCCTTTCAATATTTAATAGGCATCTGGAAATTTAAGAATTTACATTACATGAAATAGAATTTCATTATAAAACTAAGTTTGTTGTTCATCTTTTAAAGTGCCCATGTGGCCGCTCTTTTAACCTTCTGTTTGGTTTTTGACACTATTTTCTATGGTAGGATTATGTATTTTCTATGCTAAGAGTGTTATATGTATACATAATACTTACATTTTTTGCAAGTTTTTTTGGTAACAGTGTTTTCATGTCCTTGCTCTAATAATCTGTGGACACCTGAATGATTTCACACATTTTCTGTATTTCCCTGATTGAATTATTGAATGTATTTCCGGCATGAATGTATTTATACGCCATTCCCACCTTACACAGCACAACGCTGATGAAGGCTTCGCGCTGAAACGCGTCCGTTGTGTTTGCTGTCTCGTCTGTCTTAGATGCCTATTAAATATTGAAAGGACTTGCTTCCTTTACTAAATGAAAATGTAAACATGAAAGTGAATGTAAAATATTGATATAATGCTAATGTTAATGTCAAAGTAAAAGAACAAGAAACAACAAGAAATGTTCAGTAAAATGTTAAGTCCGTGTCTTACCTCTCGGCTTCCTCCGGACACACCGCACCACCATCACAATCAGAACAACCAGCACAACCAGACCACAGACTGATAGAACAGACCACAACACCGGGAGGGGAGGAGAGGAGGGAGTAGGAGTAGTTGTGGTTCTCACTGAAAAAACAACAATAAATGATCATTAAAAGCATTGAAATAAAGTGGAACTTTGTACTTCTCTATTGATGAATCCATGACTACAGACTTGTGAACTGAGGAATTATGGTTTTACATATTTTGCTGTGGACTGAAGTGCTCAGTGTGACTACAAGGGCTCAGGGGGGCGGGGCTGCATAAAATAAACCAATGAAGCGATTTAATTCTCCCTTTCTTCTTCTTTATTGGCCTTTGTTTTATGTCAGCTGAACACATTAAAAGTGTAATAAATGATGGGAAATATTGCTGGAGATTCTCTGGAAGTCTGCATGGGGTGTCCTCAAAAATCTGCCATGGTAGTCTGATGTCCTCACCTCTCACAGCGAGCTAGCTCTCTGGAGAACAGTGTTGGGCAGTAACGCATAACGTGTTACTGTAATCTGATTACTTTTTCAGTAACTATATAATGTAAGGTGTTACAATTTTCAAAGCAGTAATCAGATTACAGTTACTAATCCAAGTAACGCTGTGTTACTGCATTACATCATGGCCCGCCAGAGTGCAGTGTTTTTTTTTGGCTTTATTTATGGAGAAATACAAAAGAAAAACTCAGGATCGACCATTGCTTTGTTTTGTTTTTATAAATACATTGTATCCCGTCACTTCATGTTTGAGATGCTGCAATATTTACAGTTATGCAGCCGATTGTGAACTCCTGTATTTCCTTCCTATAAAGTGGATTCAGTTGTAAAACGAGCTGGTTTGGTGGTACGTCCCTTTTTCGGGGGTAAAAAGAAAAGAAAAAGTAACTAGTAACGTAACTAGTAATGTAACTCATTACTTTTGAAAAACGAATCAGTAAAGTAACGTATTACATTTCAATTACATTTCACGAGTAACTTGCCCAAAACTGCTGGAGAATCACCCAGTTGAGAGACACGACACTTGTAGAGGCCCTCATCAGATAAATAGATATCTGAATTCCACTGTCGAATCAAATAAAATCAAAACCTTTTTGAACTTGTGTATGTTTATTAGGGGTCCAAGCACGAAGTGCGTGGATCCCTATTGTATCTGTTCCGTTTATTAGGGGTCCAAGCACGAAGTGCGTGGATCCCTATTGTATCTGTTCCGATTTTTTTTTTTTTTCTTCTTCTCCGGTAAAACTGTATGTACAGCAGAAACTGTAATGCTCAGCGTAGCCAGACTGGGCACATAGATTGTAAATGTGCCTCACTACTCAGAAACAAAAAATTACCCATATCGGCCAGATGGTGGCGCTATAACAGACCATTTCGCGTTATGGTCCATATCTTCTGAACCGTGAGGCGTAG